>NW_024373590.1:1800000-2185941 GCF_014805655.1 Passer montanus
TAGAAGAAAGTGAAGAGGGAGAATGTCCTCATGGAATGGCAGATTTTAAATGGTATTTAGAGAACAGAGTTTTATATGGGCACTGATGGGTCTTTTAATAGTAGCAAGGCATCAGTGTACAGATCACAGTTACATTTTCTAAGTCTCCCTAGAAATCTGCCTATCTGCTGCATTTAATTTCTAAATAACCTTAAAGCTCACAGCTCCAGCTGCCCTTTTTAGACATTATGAAGAACAGCATCAGTGTTGGTGGAAGTTCTTTGTTTTAATCTCTCGTTCTGTAAGGAAATTATTGTCACCAGAGCAACCATGGGCAAACAAAGAAGGCAGTCACACAGTGGCCTTTTTGAAACGCAGCCCCGTGTGTGTACATACACTGTGTGCACACATTCAGCCCACAGCTTTTTTACATCAGCCTATTTGCGAGAGAGAAAAGAGCAAGGAAGATATAAGTGTTGGTTGAAGCAAGTTTTTTGGTACACAAAGAAAAACCTGTGCTAAGGAAACACTCTGGGGTCACCTTTGGCATTGCCTCTCCCCCTTTCCTTGTGTGTGTGTGTCGGCTGCTCAGTCTCTGCTTTAGATTAAGTCAAAACTCCAGATCTGTAAATGGCCTGGGGGAGGAACGTGCTCCCATTTCCTTCTTCTTGAGATTCAGAATTACAAATTAATCTTCAGGAAACAATTGCTTGAGCAATTTAGAAGTGGTGTGGGCAAGAGTCAGCACATTTCCCTTCTGGTAGCGAGGAGGAAGAAGGGGAGGGAGAGAAAGCAAGAGAATACTGGGCTGCTATTTTGCTGCTCCTGCCACAGTGTATTGATAGTGTTCATTTTAGCTTCTTAGCAAGGTTAAGCATGATAATTGAAAATGTTCATAGCATTGTAGTTCTACTCATAGTTCCAACACGATGAAATTATCAGCTATTTAACAGCCTTTTTATGCTATTCTGGCTGCAGTACTTAAATCCATACCATAATGCAAATGCAAGACCTGTCACTTTTTCTTTTTTTCTGTTGACAGATAAGTGGAATTTAATACTGGCTTCCACAAAAACTTTTTTATGGGGCATATACCTTTTTCTGCTTCTATGGGGTTATGGAGGTATCTAAAGCCCCCCAAATTAAATCTGGCACCTGTTGAAAATATTTGTCTCATAAACTTGTAACAAAAGATATGTCAAATGAAACATAGACTTACAGTGGAAAGAAAACTTCTCTGTCAGCAGAGCCTAAGCAGAAATACTCTTGATGTTTTCCACACCACAGCTTTGTGCTGTTGTTTAAATTTTGTGTTGTGTACAGTGTGGGCAGCATAATTTGATGTAGTGAGAAAACGAACAATTTTATGCTGAAGCAGATTTGTCAGAAATAGACAAATTAGTTTAGAAAACTAATCCGTTGCACCAAAACCATTCAAAAGGAGATATAGTAGCAGTCAGAAGCATAACAGTTGCCACTTCACTCAATCCAAAACACAAATATTTGAGCAATATAATGATATTCTTTAAAAAAAAAAAGAATTTAACTATCCACTCCTCAGGGTCCATCAGCCACCAGGGTCAGGTATTCAAAAAGAATTCAGAGACTATTAGGAACCTGTTTTCCATAGTGTTTTGGAGAGCCCTAAGTAAGTAGCTGGGCTCTTACTGCTCTGGTGCCCAGAAATTTTCTGGAAGTTTCAAGGGACTTGGTTTCAGCACTTTTCAAAGCTTTTACTGAAGAGTATATAGAAAAAGTTGTTTTCTTATTAAAAAGAACACGGCAACAATACGAGCACCAAAGTCACCCATTTCCTCCATGACTGTGGTCACAATAATAAGTAAAATTTAATCATGCATTTACTAAATCATTTGATATATCTTTGATTAATATTTGTAGGAAAAAGTTGTAAGAATTGCATGGCACTAAAGACAATGAAAGACAATATGTTTATTTGTGGATTTATCTACAAGAAAAGGTGATGGAGAAAGGAAAAAGCAGAAGGATAATGACCTAGCATCTAGGAAAATAACAATTAGGGTTTCTGGAGAAAATCTTTGGCTGCATCTGCAGTACTATTTTAGTTCAAGGAACAGTGAGGTTTTAAAATTAATCCCTTGAGCTTCCCCACTTTGCTTTGGTCCTCACAGTGGTTTTTGGTATACTTGAACCACATTCATCTCAGAGAAAGCTGAGGCAGGAGTTCCAGTCCAGGTGCAAATCTAATGATGTCCAGCCTGTTGGAGGGACAGAGAAATCTGATGCAAAAATTGATGCTTCAGACAGCTTTGAGCCACCTGTGATGAAATATTGGGTTGAGCAAACAGACTGAATTTAGCCTAAGAGCCACAAATCATATAGGGAACAAATATAGGAACTCAGCATCAACTACATTAATATATTGCTCCACTCCGGTTGCATCAAATTCATGTAGATATATAGCCTATGTGTAGATATATAGCCTATTACCTATTTAGGTCTGTCACCTCTGGCCAGAGTTAACCAGGAGGCTTCTGTGTGGACAGACTTCTTCCCAGCCTTATGCTGCAGTTTTAATTTGTAAAGTTGACCTTTTGATTGGATGGACAGTTTTCCTTTTTATATCTGATGTGTACACCAGGGAATGCAATCAGGAGATTTCTATTGATTGTTCTCAAGCAATTTAGTTCTGGTCATGGTTGTACTGGATTTGCAATTATACTGAGGAGAGGTATTATTGACTCTGCGTAGTAATTACCAGGCTGACATCAGATTCTGGTATAGCTGAAGCTAACTTACATCTCTCTGACCAAGTTACCATAATGAGATGCTGTTATTTTTTCCCCCCTAACCAAAAGCAAGCTTATAATTTTGTCTTCTAAGGGAAATGCTACACATTATCCTTTAAAAAGTGTTATGTGTACTTAAAGAAACAGAGAATGCATTTAACCTTAATTAGAAAAGGGTTTGGGGTGTGAGATATTCTCTAGGTACTAGTGTATTTCTGAAAAGCACTGCCAAGGCTTACACAAGCCAAATCAAGTTAGATTGACTGTTATTTGAAGAAATTTAATAACATTAGGTGGACTTCTCTGGAGGCTTGTCCCACATCCTGGGAGCCACTGTTGTCACTTAAAATGCCCTAAGAGTTATACTGGCATCTTTGTTTCCTGAGCTCAGTGATAAAAATGAGAAAGACTGGTAGCATTGGAACTCCAGACATAATTGTACCCCTTTGTTGCACAAAATGGGAAAAACACATTCAGGACTGGAACAACTTCTTTTTATGGTCATACCAGAACTTTTAAGTTCACACTGGTATTTGTAATGCAAATGCACATTTTACAAAAAATAAACTAGATACCAGTAAATTAAAAAAAAATTGTATTCACTGTTCTCCTCCACTGATGTAATTAAAATCAGAAGCGGACACCACACATGACATTTACTTCTTATTACTGTTTGCTTTGCAGTTACCAACAGAGTACTTCCAACTACTTCTGAGGAACAACAGCTGGTATAATAAGTAATCTCTGTTTCTAAGCTCTCTTTGTACATGCATTTGTAAATGCATCTGAAGGACTGGTTTGCTACTTTAGTTGACCAGCTTCTAGCCCAAAGCACAGGGAGATACAGGAGGAGAGTTTGGAAGTGGACAAAGACTGAGGGGAAAGGGGCCACGTGATTGAAAGCAGCAGAGCTGATCCCTACGCAAATCCCAGACAGCAAACACAGCTGTAGAGATGACAAGGCCTGACAACTGCAAACACAAATGCTCCTATCAACTCCTCTAGCAAACTCTGTCTGCATAAGTCCCTCCCAGCCCCATTCTGTCAGCCAGGGTACATTAGTGTTCAAACACCTCCTAGCACCTTGTAAACAAGGCAGCAGCACGTCTACCTTGCATTGAAGGACCAAGCTATTTAATTTGTTCACTCTTGTGGTCAAGTTCAGGAAGTTCCTAAAGAATGCAGACATATTTAGCCTGTCAACAAGCAGAGCAGGTGGATCCTTCTGGCATTAGCCCTGGATGTGGAATGTGTTGTGAATGCTTCTCTGGAGCACAGGAAAGTTGTGACAGGGACAAAGGAGGTCCTGCAGAGAGCAGACCCAGAAGCAGCCAAGCTCCAAAGAAAAATTTGGCAGGCATGTTTGTTGTTATTTAAGTTAACTGCAAAGGATCTCTCGGGGATGGAGAAAATCTGGAGCAGTTCCAGCATGCACATGTGCTGTGCCAGGAGGAGTAAGAATGCCAGTTTCCAAAAACATAACATACATAACATAACATAAAAACATAACATAACATATATGTGTACCCAAGGCACACATATACAGACATACATAGCAACCCAGGGCAGCTTCCTAGAGCCAAAAAATAGCTTATGTCTTGATACCATATTTGGTGCTGCTAGGGATTTATTGCTAATTTGGCTTACAACTTCTTGTAGTAACAAAGTTTGTGTATTTTTCGTGCCATATCTGCACTGGAATGGGAATGACCAGAGTGGGAACTTCTCAGATGGCCTTATTTTGAGTGTACATTCCCACAGACACTCTTCGTCTGTACAGAAATCTTATTGATGTTTTGCAGCTCCTCCCTAGAAATGCCATGAAGTTAGGGCTGTGTATAAACCTCAAACCACCCTTTTTCTTTCTTCCTCTATGGTACCCTTTATGAGTATGCACAGAAAAGCTGATAAGCCTGTCATCTCCTTGGGTAACATTTTTCAAAGTCTCTAAAATAGCTTTTAGAACTACCTTGAACAAGAAGGAATAGAGGTCTCATCACAAGTCAGTGGCTGTGTTCACACTAGCAATTTTCTTGCAGTAGCTGAACTGAAACAGTGAAGGAAGGAAATAGCAGCTGAGCTCTTTACATGTCTTTTATGATGAAGTGCAGTGGGGGGCAGGGGGGAGATAATTCAGATTTAAATACTTGTGCAAAATACTCAAGGCAGTTCTGCTTAAAGCTGCCAATACAGACATATTCTTTGGGATCCTTATAATCTGCACACTTCAGTTGTGTTAGAATCCAAGGTCAATTTACAAGCGCCTGTTTGCACTGTGAGAAAACAGATGAAGTGGCTGCTTCTTGTAATATGCAGCTGTCTGCTGCAGTAATCCTGGCAGACAGTCACCAGAGCAGTGCATAAAAACTTCTTGGTGTTTTTAGTGAGTAGCATCAGGATGCATCTACCTACTGTCTCAAAAATTCAGTAACGCAGTAAAAGGTTACATCATCTAGTCTTGTGGGACCAAAGATGATCACCAGCTGAGTTTGTCTTATAATTGCAATGTAATTGTAATTGTAATGAATAAAATTAACTTCTTATAATGTGTCTACACTATTGTTTCTCAAACAGCACAATGTAATCTCATTTGCTTGCAATTTTTTTAAAACTCAAAATAAGTACTATATATACTCTGCCTGAAAAAAACTTGGAATTCAACTGTGTTACTTCCAGAATTTAACATAGTGGAAATTAATTTTACTGTAACTGTGAAATGTACTGAGCACAATGTATGAAGAATGGTTTTCCAAGGCTCATAACCTAAATCAGTTTTTTTTCCTTTGGAGCACGCAAAGCGCATATGAGCCCATTATGGCCTCTTTCACTGCCAGGTTTTAACTTTTAGCTTCCAGCTGCTTTGACTGGGGAGCTGTTGGACAGAAAATAAATAAACAAATAAATGCAAGATTAAGATAATGAGTAAAGTGTACACTTTCTGTTCTTCTCTGGTTTTGAGGCAGCTTTTCTGCATATTTACTCCTCAGGAAATATTGTTTTTACTGCAGAGAATAATACTGTGAAATGCATAACACTCACTGTCATACCTGAGCAATTAAAATTGTTTAGGTTAGGTTTATCATAGTCTACATCAATGATAAGACAATATCTTTGTGCGCTTTATATCATACAGTTATTTTAATTATTTTACTCACTGTTGGTAAAGAACGTAAATAAAATATTCCTGGTTTTTTTTGCTCTAGTATCCTAAGAAGTCAGCTCTGCAATAGTTCAACACAAATATGAAGCCATTTAATGAAGACAGCTGTGAGTGACATAGGGAACTGACTTCCCAACAACCACTTTCTCTTCCTTCCGAATGTAATGATGAAGTAAGGGTGGTGTACAAAAGTAGAACTACCTTGAAGATCTTAAAACCAGAGCAGCTCAGAGGCTACTGTCACTGGAAGAACTCAAGGAAGAAATGCACTCATAGTTTCAAGGGAAATTGATCCAAAACTACGTGACCCCAAAATTAGGATTCAGCCAAATTGTAGAGTATAGTTGGAAGGGCTGTTTAGTTTCTTCTATTGGCTGCTTAGATGTCCTTAGCAGTTTTTCAGATGGCCCTGGTCTCTGCAGGTGAGATTTTTAGTTACGATTACCAGACTTAAGGTTCAGGCTTTGCTGGTAGGAATTAACACTGAAATTATTCCCTCTTGTCATAAGAAGCAGGACCTCAAACACTGAATCCAATAATCACTCTTTTTACCTTCAGTTATGTATATATTTAGTAATAAATGTGGTGTCCATTATGCAACTAAGATTTTCTTTCAGAAGTTTGCATAATTTTTACTTGACCAGTGATCCAAAGTTTCTTCTTAACTCCACCAGGGTACCTCCGTTGCAATGTTGTTATGTGCCTGTTGTTATATGTCTGTTATGTGCCTGGCAAGCTACACAGGCTTACATAAAATTCAGATCAGAATTTGGATGCAAGGATTTGGCTGCAGGAAAAAAACAAAAAGAAAATTAAATCTGCTCCCTGAAGTAATTTAACTCAGTTATGCAGGCAGACATATACTTAAATCTCCCTACAAAATTATTTCATGTACTCATTTAATTGGCTGTCTGGTAGTCACCTATCAGTCATGTTAATCTGATTTTCAAGCTTATCAAATGCTTAACCCTTTGAAAGAGGTACTTGTTTAGTGACCTAAATTTATCTGTATTATTGAAACAATATGCTTGAAACAACTCGACTGGACTCTGAAATAGGGGGTTTCTGTTCTGCTAAATGAGGCTATTTTTTAAGATGGTGTTTGCAAAAGAAGAATCCTGTCCCAACCCCTCTGATCATCTCCTAGGAAACAGTTTTCAGGAGTAAGCCAGACAAAAGGAAATCTGGAAGTTGTCCAATTTATGTTCAGTTATAGGTGTGCATTCATATCCATTTATATAGATGTGCAGAGACAGATCTATGTACAAATGTGTGTACTTTAGAAAGAGACAAGGGATTTGTGGATTTCGTGACCATAAATGCCTCTAAAATCATCTGCTGTGTTAAGTTGCTCTGAGTTCTCACATGGGGAACTGGGAGGCCAGAGGTTGTCTGAACCCGAAATGTTGTTCTTGTCATAAAAGCTCAACTAAGCAGAAAGCTGGGAACATAGCTGTTGACAAAGATAGAGCCGAGAGCTCCATGGCTTATCCTTAATTAGGTATTGGCACTGGCTCTTGTCAAACAAGGGGAAAGAGTGTATGCTGAAGCACACTGACACACACAGACAGCACCAGTCACAGTTGGAGAGAATACAAAGTGCATTCAAGCTGGCATTGAAAGGGATTTAGATAAGTACTTGAGGTAACAAAAATCGAAAAAAGAGGATGATAGCAATGGAAGCTTTAGATGAATTGCAATGGAGTGCACCTTTATTACAGCTTATCAGTCTCCAGACAGCAACAAACCAGCCTTCCTAGTGCATTTCTCTTCTTGGTCTTTTGGATTAAAGGTCAAAGTAACTCAAATTTATATGTTCTGTCTTTCTTGCTGCTTGCACACATTCAACACACATCTTTGTGAATTGGTATACCAAGGATGAAAGCTTCAGCTCCTTGAGTATAACAAAGGCCCTTTCCTTTGTCAAAGTGGCTCTGTTTTCCCCCTCAAACAATTATTGTCTGGAAGAGATTGCAAACAATATGATATTAAAAAGGTCACAATAATACTGCTGGAATAAATACACATCTGGCAGTGTGCCAGGCCTAATCCTTCTTGTCTGGAGCCACTGTTCTATTTTACAATAATTTGACATATTCAAATAGCTAATATGTGGGTTTATTAATAATACATATAGGCAGTATCCTAACATACACAAAAGCTGTGTGTTTTCACAATGTGTATAAGCACTTCAAGCAATAAGCTGTGCACATTTAGCTACCAGATGGTAGTTCTTATCACAGATAAAAGCACATATATGTTACTATAACTACACCCTCAAAAAGCAAATGATAAGAAAAAATACTCTCCACATCACAGCTTACATTATCCCTCTACTTAGGCAGAAAACAGCATATGTTTTACTGCTGGGGAAGTGCAGTACTTGAGAGAAAAATATGATTGCAGAAGTGAAAAAAGGGTGGAAATTCAGTGTGACATATTTAATAGGGATGTTCAATGAAAGGTTTGTTCAGTATAACAGTAGTAGAGTGCAAGTGTTGTGATTAATGCATTTAAACTCTGAACTCCATATGACGGGCAGAAGAAGATTTGTCAAGCCTGATCCTCCAGCCATTTTTATTTTTTAGTACCATGTGAGCTTCACGGGAGGTACAACAGTAAATATTTCAGGGAAATAGTTTTCATTTGGGTATTAAAATATTTTGCTAACTCCACACTCAAAACAACAAAACAACAAACCGAAAACAAAGGAAAATAAGTGTATTTGATTCACTAAAAGCAATAGGAACAATACACTGAATTCTCTTTATAACCCAATCTACATCCATTAAGAAGGTTATTAGGAGTTCACAACTTCATTTTCCATATTTCGTATGTCTTTTGCCTCTCACTTCCCATTAAAAAAAAAAAAAAAAAGAACATTAGAGAGGAGGCTACCATTTGCACGGAAAGGCTCATCTCCCCACAGAATGCTGCACCTGTGGACGAGCAATCTCAAACATATTTTGATGCAAAGCAAATGTAAGTGATGCGTCCCCTCGCCCCCCGCCCGGCACGGCGAGGGCAGAGAGCGGCTCCACGGCCGTCCCGCGCCCGCGCTCCCCCCGCTCCCTGCCCGGCGCGGGGGCTCCGGCAGCCGCCGCCAGCACCGCGCTTCTGGCAGGCGGCCAAGCAATCTCCGCTTCCCGATGGAGCCCTGATTCCATCTGCTCCAGCAGTGCAATATATTCCACTTCAGGTCAAAAGCAGGGAGCCAGCAGTATTAACATTACACTAATCTGTAAAGACATTTTCACTAGGCTAGATAGGCTAATGTTACACAGAGCTTTTAAAGGCTGCGGGGATAAGGAACAGCAGTAATTGTCAGGGGAAGAGACAGTATGCAGAACACAGTCAGAGATGACAATAGATAGAGCATTGTCAGAACTGAATAAAACAATTACTTGCTGGGGAGATTAGAATTTGAATATGGATACAAGCTCGAAACCAATTTAATCTTTCAGGCACTTAAAAAATAATTGCAAAAATATTTTCCCTTAATTGAAAGGAGAATCCTTCAATGTCATATTTGGAAAAAAAAAAAAAGGAATATGGAAATAGGTCAATCTCAGCACTACCTTCTGTAAGAGATAAACTTCAAGTATTTCAAAGGAACTAGGTTTGTTCCTTGAAAAGGAAACAGACGTGTCTTTTGTTTCTGGAAATCAATATACACTACACATTTTGCAGATAGGGTGGAATTATTATCAAGCACCTTTGAAGTATACATTTTTATATTTTCATTATTACAAGTGCTCAAGAACACAATACAGCAATACAACAAAAGTAGGTTAACAGGAGAAAAAAAGAAAAAAAGAAAAAAAGAAACAAAAAAAAAGCCCCACCCCACAAATAAAAACCCCCAAAACAAAACAAAAAATTAATCCCAAAAACAAACTGCAACATGTTTTTCAGTTTTTCTCTCACACATTTCTAAGAAAGTAGAAGAATCATGCCTTTAGGCACATCAGAAACCATTAAGAAGTACATTTCTGGAAATCATAATGTATAAAAATTCAATTCAGGCTGCTAGACATTTTCTTCTGAGATCTAAGGAAAAAGATATTTGGCTGGAAATGAACCATCTGCAAATCCACACAATTAAGTATATGACTGCGTTTTAATATACTTCAAACCATGTGGCACTGACATGAAAGATAACTTAAATAATAGAACAATAGAGATTCAGTAGATGGAAGTACATTGTTTAATTAAAAAAAAAGCTAAAAATCCATCACAGTAGCGTAACATTTCACACATGAAATTACAGGCTTCATTTGTATTTTGCTAGTTATTAATTTCTACCCATATTACTCTTTCAGCTGCATCTTAATGAGCAGATGTTAAACAGTTACTTCTTTATCAGACCTGATTATCATCTCAGAAGTTCACCAGTTGTTACTATTTTGCAAATGGGATTATGTTCTTGCTTGTGAAATAGGACTCTGCACTTCCCACAATCTTATTTTTAGTTACATGTATATAGCTCACGTGGCACTGGTGCATGTGCACAGGTCACCACTCAAATTTGGACTCAGCCAAAGGAACAGCGGTCAGGAAAGATTTTATCTGGTGGGAGAGTTCTGCCACAAACCCACATGCTGACCTCCACGGAGCCTTTCCATGCATTTTGCATGATAACAACTGCGCCCAGCACCTGCCCTGGAGAGGCAGCCCCTCGGTGGGCAGGTAACCCTGGTGGCCGCGGCGGCTGGGCCCAGCCCCGCCGCGGGCTCCAGCCCTGACACAGGCCCCACTGTGGGCTCAAGCCCCGCCACGGGCTCCACCACGGCCTCCAGCTCCACCACGGCCTCCAGCCCCGCCACGGGCTCCGCCATGGGCTCCAGCTCCACCACGGCCTCCAGCCCCACCGCAGGCTCCAGCCCTGCCACGGGCTCCAGCCCCGCCGCACCCGCTCCTCTGGCGGAATAGGCAGCCGGAGAGAGCTCACAGCACTGTAATTGCCGCCGTTATGAAACATCTTCACCTGTTATCCAAAGCTGAGCTGAATCACATCAGAAATTATTAACAGTGGCTGTTCTCATGCCAGCTTAATTTGAGCTGATGCTGCTGTTCACTTAGCACAGATGAATAGGTGTGTAGGAGGAGACTTTAAACAGAGATGACACCCCAATGAATATTTGCTAGCAACTGTACTGTGGGGAGCTGTGCTGGAGAACAACAGACAATTGTTAGAAGCAAGTGGATGGGGGTGAAAGGAGGAGAAAGGAGACACTGCCATCAGTATCTGCTGACAATAATTTTCCAGCCTGATGTCAGACTTTAACAGCTAAATCATTTTTTTCAATTAGTTTCCACAAACATTGGCAAACACAAGCTGACTTTTTGTGCATACACAATGGTGTGAGAAAATGATGCTGCATCAAACGTGGCCAGAAATACGCTACTTCGCCAAACAGGCATTAAATTTTAATAGTCTGCTTTCATTTTCGCTGCAGTGTGCTTCAGGATGATTATAAATTACAGCATTCTGCTTATTTTTGACTAAATAAGGCATGTTTTAGCATTTGATTTAGAAGTAATGTGTGCCTGACATATGAAACAAATCTTGCAGATGCAATTTATCACATGGTTCTCTATGTTTCAACAGAAATTGCTGCACTACCCAGTCACCTCTTTGATGAGTGGTTATGACTTAGATGTGGCATTTAGATAAATGCGTTATTTGAGTCAGAATAAGGCCAGGATTTACCTGCGACCTTCAAAACCAAGGGGGCACTCCACATGTTTCACTTCCAGAACCATTAATCAAATACCTCATCAAGGCTTAGAGGGATGGGGGCCCTAAGTACAGAGCCTTTGTAAATTAACTTTATTGAGGAGCCCCTGCAGGTTGCAGGTGAACAGTCCTTGACCTTCCTGCTTTTGCGCTCCCACCTCTGCACATGTGCTTCACATACTCACAATTAGCCCAAATGTAGAAGGGAAAGAATGGTGAATATGCTGGCTGTAAACCCCAAAGCAGATCCAAATACAAAGAAGAGTTCCTGCCAGCATGGTCCAAGCAACAAGGGGTCCAAGCATAGTCACTAATTTTGGCACTAGAACTAGAACCATGCTCGATTTTGTAAAAGGTTCAACTAGTGCCTGGATTATTTACAATAAAACTCATAATTTTGGCTCCTAACCATTACTACTGACCCATTGTATCCTGTCAGCAGGGAGAGAAAGTCACAGTGTAATAGCAGAAGCATTACTGAGGGTTTTAGATTTGTCTTTTTTGTCAGTGAGACATTAGAGGTAGCAAGTCCAGGTTAGTAGCCAATGTCAGGGCATTTAGGTGATTTTCTAATATCTCTGAGGACTGTTTGCCTAATGAAATGGTTCAAGGTACCTCTTATGATCAGTCCTGATACTAAAGGAACAGGAGGAATAAAATTATCTGTTCATGGATGTGGGAATGCGTAGTAGATCCACAGATGAGCAAAATCTGTAGAAATGCTAAAATTTTGGTAGCTTAGTTTTAGTATTCTGTGAGGAGCCACTCTCATTCTGAGCACCTTCCCTGTAGAACTATGTACCTTTTCTGAGCACTTAACTCTATCAGTTTTGTAATTTTTAAATAATACAAACTTATTTGATATCCTAAAATATGATGCTGTGTTTTCATTTAAACTGCTGAACAGTTGCACTGGCATGATCTAACTTATTACAGATAGAACTGTGGGGCTTAAATAGTAAGTAAACCTTTTGAAACCTTTGGGAGAAAACACTTTGGAAATGTTAAATGAGTCATATTTGTATTGTACTGGCCACAGAAGAACCCCCAGAAGTTCCTCCTATGTGTTCTGTCAAGCAACATCAGCTACAAAAAACTTTCATTTTTAATAGCTTTAATTAAAAGAATGTGCTGTTTTAGAAAATTGGATATATCTGTCTGTTGCACGTAAGTGAAATCTGAGCAAAACTGTGAGACCTGCCTTTTCCAAATTGTTTCACACAGAAAGAGGTGACAACTCTTCATAAAACATTGAGTGGTGTGTGTGTGTGTGTAGGCATTAAAAATGAATATGGCTTCTACAAAAGACAAATGGAAAAAATACAATGCCTCAGGTCAAAATCTTCCCCTCTAAGGCAAAGGTAAATGGATCACCTTCAGTGGAAAGAGGAAAGGTTCAGATGGAACTCCATAAGGTTTTTTCTTTTTTATGCCTATAAGTTCTCTAACTTTTAGGAACAGAGCAGTGCAATGCATTGTCTACTTCATACCTTAACAACTGTGACCAAGGCCAGTAGGAAAGCGGGATTAGGAAAGGGAAGCTGCAAGCCTTTCATGGTCTTACCTCTCTGAGAACTCCTATAACTTTTCCTTCCCCCTATTATGTACTGCTCAAGACCCTGCTTTTGGCCACTGGAGAGGCATAGGGAAGTGGACAGGCAGAATTATCTTCCCTTTCAGGATAGAGAGTGTACATTTCCCTCACTCTGTCTTTATCTCTGCAGTTTTCCATGTTTTTTTCCCTAAGTAGACTTCGCCTCAACCTGACCATTTAAAAGTCCCAGCCAAGAAGCTCTGTGGGAGCTTTCGTGGGCTTTAGCATGGTGACTGAAAGTCACAAAATGAAGAAAGGTGATCTTGGAAGTGGTCAGCAGCACAGCAAGTGAAGGCACTCCTCTCTATTTCTTAACTTTGCTCTGTAGAAATACCGACCCAATGCTGAAGGTCATGTATAAGCAATAAAGAGCACTTAGAAGAGTGAAATAATTTTGAATCTGGGTCTTTGTTATCATTTCTTCATACATCAACATACATCAGAGGGCTGTCTTCTAGCAGATAACTGTAGCAGTGACTAGGGAATATTTTGAAATTTATAAATCTCTTTTAAGTTTCTGACTTAAAATGCAGAAGATACTAAAATAGCTGGAAATGTAGTTTTGTCAGTGGAAGAAAGAAGGTTTCAAGAAATGAGACTGAAGGGGAAGAAGTTTGCCTGAACTGTAGATCAGGTTTTAGAATGACTTACAGGTAGGCACTTCAAAAAAATCTCTGAGTAGCATACTATGTTTTAATGCAGATCAGGAAGCAATTAAAAGTAACTGATATTATAGAACAGATAGTTGAGGAAGATATTTTGCAGGAAATAATCTTCTAGAAAGAAAAATCCATTCCTCTCAGCTAGCAGATTTCTTTGAGTATTACATGTAAGTAAACAGGGAGGGAGGGAGGGAGGGAGGGAAGGAAGGAAGGAAGGAAGGAAGGAAGGAAGGAAGGAAGGAAGGAAGGAAGGATAATGGTCAGTTTTCATCATGACAGGATTGCAATGGGATTCTTCATGTTTCTGTACTTGTATAAGACTCTGTTTTCGTTATTAGTGTTCTGGGGAGATTGGTGGGAAAAGAAATTACACAGAGCACGATTATTTAGATTAGTCATCACTAGAGAAGGTTAAGATGGTCCAAAGGGACCTTACAAAACTAAGCTAAATAGGCAGCAGGGCTACTTACATATGAAGTTGACAAATGCAAGATAATGCAGATTGGAAGAAGTAATTAGAAGTAATCAGACTAAATTAATTATAAACATCTGGGTATCTCAGCAAACATCACAATGCAGAACTCCACACAATAGAGCCATTGAGAAAGCCAGCAACATTTAATGCCTCTAAGGGCTTTTCCTAGGAACATAGATGGTTAGAGGCAAATTAACAAACTGCCAGCTCATCCTGCCCACAAAGTCTGGTCAGATTTCATATCTTAAGGGTGGGAGAAGGCTTTCTTTCTTCTCCCTTCCCTCCAATCACCTCACATGTCTTCAAACATTAGGGGAATCTATACCAGAATCTAAACAAATACATTTTGTAATTTAACACCCAAAAAAGGGTCTTAGGAGCCACACAGGATTCCAACAAGTGTAATTAATGTCAAGTTGAGTACAAAGTGGTGTTGCCCTCCTGCTGCCCTCTCCACCTGCTGCCTGTCTGGTGTTGCCCCCCTGCTGCTCCATCCACCTGCCGGCTGTCTGGGATTGCTCTCCAGCTGCTGTACCCACCTGCTCATTGGCCTCCTTGGTGTCATTTGGGGCCTGCCACGCTCCCTCAGTGCCCCAAACAGCCTGGGGTGGAGCCGACACCACGGGCACAATTGCGGGGAGGAGCATGGGAGAGCTGTCAGGGGCTGAAGGGATGCAGGTGGCAGAGGGTGACTGTGTCCATTCAGCAGCACCAGCAAGGTCACTCCAGCCCTGGGAGGTCCATGGCAGCTGCAAAGCTACTGCTTCATCCGCAGTGTGGAAGATTGGTTGAGCCTTCTGTTCAATTAGGTTTCTTCTTCCCAGTCCTTGCATTTTGCCGTAAGGGAAAGCAAAGACCATGTAGGCAGATGTGCTGATGAGGATTTAAGATATCTAGTCATCATCTACACTGTATCTGGTTTCCAGTAAAGAAGTTGAAAAACCCAGAGCATACTTAAAAATAAATGCTATCCCTTCAGTAGATTACACTATAATGGTCTGCTTCCACTATGGATCAAAGCAATCTCCCACACTATGCTGCTCATTTCTCATTTCTCTGAAAAGAAGGATATATTTCACTTGCACTGTTTAAGTTCTGCATTGTATAAGTGAAGGAGAGCAGAGTATCAAGTCACAGAATTCCCTTACCACACACAAAGTCATGTCTGTAGCAATGATTAAGGGACTTCTGCTAAGCTCGATAATATTTATATACGCATAAGTTGCATTTTACTATAATGGGACTTACTATTTTTATTTAAAATCAGAAGCTCTTTGAAGTTAACAGTTTGATTTAACTTCCTTGATCAGAGTATCAGCATGCTGGAGTCCCTTGGAATAACCATGGATAATCACGGTTTGTGTCCTAATATAAACGCAGCATCGAAGAGTCAGTGTGCATAAAAGTAAAATACAAATATTTTCCTTCCAACAGATATATGTCCTTGGGAGAAGGAAGGCCTCCTGATTGTTGCTGCTCTTAAAGGAAATAAATATAATGGCACGATCCCTTTCGACATGCTATATGCTCTCACATATGTTTTCTGTCACTCCATAACCCCACTACGCAATATTTTCAGCATACCAGTAGTATTCCCACTCATTTGACCTGAAACTCAGTAGGGAATAAAACCCTCAGTTGGAAAAAAAAAAAAAAAAAGAAGAATAGAAATGAAAATCACTCTCAGTCACTATAAACAATGGAATTTAGAGGAGTGTTTAGCTGCAAACCTAGATATTTTAAACAACTAGCATCACAGAAGCTAAGAGTAAATGGTAAAAAAAAATCTCAGATGGTGATCTCCTGAATACAGAGACCTTTGTAATCTTCAGCATACCTTGTCTATCCTAGGCGTAAAGCTACTGAAAAACTGGAGTACCCCATGCACTGCCACATGACTTAGCCATGTTTCTCCCTCTGTACTTCATAATCTGCAGTGATTTTTTTGTTTGCTTCCAGGTGACACCTATGAAAAGGTATCTGATTACACCTGATTTAGGAGCAGATAAGAGAAACAAATGTCATCCAGGCTGGCTCTTTTAAACCATTCTTTCCTATTACATATTTTGTCTTTTCCATTCATCTGCTTTAGTTGGAAATAGTGTGTGGGAAAAACACTTGGGATTCTTGCTTGAAAATAACACCTGGAAAAAACAGGCATTTAAAAAATACAGAACAGAAATAGATGGTGGTTCAGGGTCAAAGATGGATGAATATCCTTTCTGTTTACAGCTGGGAAACTGGAAGGTCAATCATGATGGACTGGTGACTGTCAATGGCACTCTGGTATTGTGTCCAATTAGTCTTAGAAAAGTTTCAGGTGATGCTCTCCTGGAGGTAATTAGTTTTGGGGTTATTTTTGTTTTCTTGTATTCTTAGACTTGGAAAATGCTAAAAAGCTATTGCAAGCCTCTTATTCTGTCCTCATGTTTACCATTATGTGGGCTATTCACATTTACAAGTGGGAGTGTTACAGGTGCTTTTTATCCTCATTACAGAAAGCCTAAATTTATTTACACTGGGGACATACTGCAAAATTTAAACATCAATTTAAGCTTTTTCTGATGGAAATTCAGTTTTCTTCTGTGCAATAGGAATAGGAATGGGAATCCATTTAATTGACTTGGCTCTGAGATCATTATTAAATTTATTTTAAAAGAAAAAGTTTTTACATCAGACAGTATCAGTATTTTATAAATAAAATATAACATAAATTTTAGACAGAAAATTTCATAAAACCACAGAATATTCTGAATTGGAAAGAGCCCACAAGGGTCATTCATTCCAGCTTTTAAGTGAGTGACTTTACAGGAGTCACACCCACAACACTGGTGTTATCAGCACCTTGCTCTAGCCAACTGAGCTAAATACCATGTAGTCACTAAATATCTATTCACATAAACCCCATTCCAGGCAGTATAACATATAATACTTTATCAATTTAAACATTTTTTTCTCAGGCATAGATATTAAACGCCATTATAAGCTAACAAAGAGGAAACACTTTGGGAAATGCTTTTATTTTTCTTTCCTAAATGAGTGCTACAGGTTGAAACACAGCTTGAATTTTTTTTCTTGAGTTATAATGGAAAACAAGACCAGTAGAAATTAACAGACAGATATTAGAGATGAGGTGTTAGAGTCTGAAGAATCTTCTGTAGGGCTAAGGGATGAACTACATTTTCTACTATATTAACTACCTTTAAAGAAAGGCTAGAAAGAGGTATGTTTGTTTTAAGAAAAGCAGCTATCCTTCCAGTTCGCAGTCTTTTTTCTCCTTCAGTTCTTGTATGTGAAAAACCTCCTGGAGCTGGACATTGCCAGTTTGCCTTCCCTGTAGTACCCAGCAGGAAGGAAGACAAAGTCCCTGGGCAGGAAAACATCCTCCCACATGCTCTTCTCTAAGCAATCCTTCATCTTCCTGGCTGCCACAACTTACTGCTCATCTGCTGCCCTCCAATGAGTCATATTCCCATTCAGTGCCAAGGACAATCCAAGGCATACCCAGCCAGGCCAGGGATGTACTTGCCATATTTATCACACCTCCGTCTCTACAGTGGCTCCATGAACCATGCTGGTACTCCATCTATGCACCATTGTTTAGCACCAAGACAAGGGAAGGTCATGCACCCTGCTCTTGTCAGGTTAGTGATTCCAAAATGGCAATGTTTTTAAAAAGTATGTCAAACTATATCTCTTTTTTTCCTAACAGGGAAAATGTAAGAAATTATGTTTCTGCCACAAATGCCTGGAATACACAGTCTGAAGCAAACCACATAGTTTCTATGGCTTTTTAGTGTCCTACTTTACTCAATGACCTAGCAAACTGAAAGGAGCTTTTCCTAATCCACCAATAGCAGCTGTCTCCCTTTCCCCGCCTCCAACTGTTCCATCATTTTACTGACTTGAAGTTATGGGAGGAAAATTAAACGTGAATAAATGAAGGTCTTGGCATTCATTCTGCATGTTATTTGCTAGCAGCAGTAAAAGGAAAAAAAAAATGGAATTAGGCTAGGCAGTCTAAAGGGAAAATGTGGAAATGACTTGTAACTAAGAGGATGTGACCCTCTGCATAATTCATAATCATTAGTCTAAGTGACACTTCCACAGCATGTGCAGTAGTGCTCTCCACTACGACAGGTCTGAGCCCAAATGGCCCATTCAGCAGCAGTCTGTTTGTGATCAGAATTCCCTGAAAGACAACTCTCAAAGCTTTATTTGCTCTGTGTACATGTATATGCATATTTGGTTGAGTTTTTTTTTTAAAGTAAAGATGCTGTCTCAGCTTCACCACGTGTGCAATTTAAGGTTTGCTCAAGTGATTCTTTAAAACTGCATAAAGGCAATTCTGCTGTGCCTTGGAGACAGCATTGCTGTAATGTTCTGTGCATACATCTGCATGATTTCTCAAAGCTAATTCAAATTTAATGCATTGGTAATTCCTTTTCTGCAGAAGTCACCCAGCAGTAATATGAAGGTTACAGAATTATCTTCCAGATCAAATAACACTTCTAAAATAGTATAAACCAGGAGGCAAGATTATAATGGGTAAAATTAGACTTTCAATGAGTCACTACATCCTCTTTACAATCCTAAACATAGCAACCTGGTGTCAAAAGTACTTTTAGAAGTGCAGCCAAAAGAAAGGTATAGTTTTTAAATCAGCTTTTTACAATCAGCAATTTACAGCACTGTATTATCAGAAGGACATTATAGTGGAGGTTTGAATCGCTGAGAATTTTAAGAAGCAGCATTATTTATGTGTTTTGGTGTGCACAAAATTAGGAATTTTTGTTAATTTCTAGTTAAACAAACTATGAACACTATCAAAAATGTTTATGGAAATTATAAATTATTCGCAGTTAAATTTTGATGTAAATTGAGCCTAACCAAATGAACAAAAAAAATTACACTCCTCTTGGGGTTTAGGCATCACAGTACTAATGGATCATTAGTTTCTATTTCATCCATCAGGCACTTATTGTAAAATGTTACCATGTTGGACCACACTGAAGCAGCAAGTTCAATGGATTTACTTGACAATGACCATTCTGAAGCAAACAAGTCTTGTTTGGTTTTGGACACTCTCATTACAATTTAGTCACCAGATCCCAGAATATGATGAGTTGAAAGGGACCCTCAAGGGTCATTACGTCCTGGCCCTGCACAGCACCATCCCCAAAAGTCACACTGTGCACCTGAGAGCATTGTCCAATGCCTCTGAGTTCTGTTAGGCTGGTGCTGTGACCACTTCCCTGGGAAGTCTTCCAGTGCCCAGCCAACCTCTAGGTGAAGAACCTTTTCCTAATACCCAAACTAAATCTCCCCTCATGCAACTTCAGACCAATCCCTCAGGTCCTGTCACTGTCGCCACAGAGCAGAGATCAGTGCCTGCCCCTCCTCTTCCTCTCATGAGGAAGTTGTAGCTGCAGTGAGGTCTCCCCTCAGTCTCCACTTCTCCAGGCTGAACAGACCAAGTGACCTCAGCCACTCCTCACACGGCTTCAACCCAAGGCCCTTCACCTTCCTCGTCGCCTCCTTTGGACACACTCTAATTATGTTTTTTTTCTGTTTGTTTGGTTTTTTATATACTGTGGTACCCACAGCTGCCCCCAACATTTGAGGTGATGCTGCCCTAGAGCAGAGCAGAGCAGGACAATCCCCTCCCTCTCCTGGCTTGCTAAAAGGACCTGGTTTTCAAGGGAAACTCATTGCAGTTGTCTGCTCCTAGAGTAACCTGTTTTTGGAAAAAGAGTCACAGAACTGTCAGGGTTGGAAAAGACCACCTTCAGGATCACCCATCAAGCCTGCATCACCATAAAGGGCCAGCACAGCGCGAAGCCATATCCTTCAGTGCCACATCCAGACATCTCCTGAGCACTTCCAAGTATAGTGACTTTGCCAACTCCTTGGGCAATTTATTCCACTGCCTAATAATTCTTTCAGTGGCGTTTTGTTGTTTGTTTGTTTTGTTTTTTTTTGTTTTTGTGTTTGTTTGTTTGTTTGTTTTTCTAATATCTAATCTGAACTCCCTTGCTGTGAGTTAAGGCCTTGTCTCTCACCCTTTCCATGGAGACATGGGAGACGAGACTAACCCCACCTGGCTACACCCTCCTTTCAGGTAGCTGTGGAGAGTGATAAGAGGTCTTCCCTGAGCCTCCTTTTCTCCAGTCTAGACAAGCCCAGCTCCCTCAGCCACTCCTTATTAGACATGACTTCTAGAGGGAAAGAACTCTTTCAGGTGAAAGAATTAAAGAAAAGACTGTTCAAGCCAAGACACAACATTGTCATGGGATGTCTTTAAAGCTTCTAAAAAGCATATTTGATTTTAGGATTTATCTCCAGGCTTCAGAATGAACACATATACAGAGGTGTTTAAATCCTCTCAGACTAATTGAGAATAACATGAATAAAAATCCCTCCTATTCATTCTCTGAAAGAACTGATGTTTCCAGGACTTTCCTTTCTTTAGACATCATCCAGAAAAAAAACCAGCACATCAGTTACCATATTACAATAATAAAACCAGTAAAAATGTTTCCAGAAAATTATGATTAGTACTTGGAAAGATTTGGAAAGAAAAAAAACCCTTATCCTTGGTTCTAAGATAGACTGTAAAAAGATAAAGAGGAATATGAGAGTATGCAGCTAACATTCCTTCCTGTATATCACTTTTAAAAATGGACATAATATCTATGACAAACTTTAGATATTAATTATTTGCCAAACTCCATAATGTGGGGATTTTTTTCAAGGGATATAGAATTGCATGAATTGTGAATGTCAACAAAGACTTATTACTTTGAACATGTTTAAAAGGAAGTGTAATGCAATTTCATATAGCAAAACCCCTCTGGCATCTGCTCCATAAAGTCAATTATACTGCTGTATGCTCTCAAGTAGACTTATTTTTTATAGTCAGAGAGAATGAGGTGAACAAACATCTCTGTAGTGATTGAGGACTGACTTTCTTTAGTTTGTAGTACTTGGAATAAAAGAGTCTTGCCTAATGAACTGAAACCATTTGTCACTGAACAATGCAGGACAAGCACTACTGCCCTATCATCCTTCAGAATAATTAACAAAGAAAACATGACCTGCAGTGTCCACCAGGAATTTTTTGACTTCCCCAAAACAATGACAAAAAATTCAGTCTTCATGGGAAAAAAAAATCTCCTTTAAAATATGAAGTTTCACTTTATGGTGGATCCTGATCCGTACCTTTTCAATAAACCCCACGTGCAAAAGGGAGGTTCAAATTTACAGTCATTACAACCAGTTTTCTAAGCAGAGCCCTGTAATGTCTGAACTCAGTAGGTGAAAAGAAAGAACTGTGAGTTTTTCCATAAAGAAATAAACAAAAAATCAACGTCTTCCGCCTTGACAGAGATTTAGAGAAATAACTGTCTAGCCTCAAAGGAATTTTTAACACAGTGAACCACAGTTTCTGTGTTTGTGACTGTTTATCAAATTGAGGAACCATGGTATTGTAGATCAGGAAAAATTCAGTATGTGCAAAAATATTTTCAGATGGTCCTTGGAGAAGAAAGGCTGTTTATGAAAAAGGATCCAAAGGTATTAAAGAAGCATCCCTTCCTTAATGGTCGGTTTTGATCTTTGCAAATTTTCATATTGAATGTGATGGCTTTCATTTATAATACTAACTGTTTAGGTGTAGTGGATTTCCCTTGCCAGAGTTTTCTAGTCTGATCCATGCTGTGCTGGTCAGATATACTGGCATACAATTAGTGTGCTGATTGTTCAGTTAATTTTTTAAAATGTAGATATATTTATGATCCTCAAAACTACTAAGAGCTATATGTGTTTGCAGAATTTTAAAACCTGTTAATCAGACTACATCTTGACTCATTTATTCTTTGGATGGTAAATGTCTCCTTAGATTTGTCCTTAAAGAAGAACAAAATTTAGTAATTTCGTCTAGGCAGAAATGGAAGAAAAGAAGTTAATCAATGTGGGGTTTAAAATAGAAAATTATTACAAAATAAGAAACCAGGTGCATATGAATTTAAATATTTAAATAATAGTTTTAAATTTAATATTTAAATATTTAGTTTAGTCTGTTTAGAGAGGATAGATGGTAGCATGGTGTGAAGTTTTATAGAACTGGGATAGTAGACTAGGATGCAAACCAGAGATTTATCACAGATTTATCACAAATAAAATAGCCATTATATTTTTTTATCACTCTGTACCATTATATAAAATCAATGCAATGGGATAGTAGACTAGGATGCAAACCAGAATTTCTTGTATGATTTATCACAAATAAAATAGCCATTATATTTTTTATCACTCTGTACCATTATATAAAATCAATGTAATTGCAGAAACAGATTTTAAGAAATATATAATGAAATTAGTAAAGTTACTGTGGTGTAGATTTTCTGTTCTCAGCTTTAAATCAGGGTCAGTCAACATCATGATG
Source organism: Passer montanus (assembly GCF_014805655.1). Classification (NCBI taxonomy): domain Eukaryota; kingdom Metazoa; phylum Chordata; class Aves; order Passeriformes; family Passeridae; genus Passer; species Passer montanus. The sequence continues at coordinate 1,822,825 of NW_024373590.1, forward strand.
TCTTCCTGCAGAACAAATACGAAACTAAAATAGCAGTAATACGTGCGTTTCCAAATACATCAGTATCTTTGGCATATATAATCACCAAAGATTTTAACACTTTTAAACAGTGTATTGAAAAAGATCCTGAACAATGAAATAACTACAAAGATGACAGCCTGGCTTGTTAATGACAAAGAACTCCTGCTTTAACCAATCATTTGTTGTCAGACTAACTCTTCTCTGGTCCTGGTCTGAATCTTATACCATCTGTGTATTTTCTCTGGAAAATTCTATATTTGCATATGGCAAAGGAGAGATGTGCTTTTCTATGAATGGTAATTAATCATCGTGTGTTAGATGGTGCAGCCAGGGGTTCAGGGCTAAGCTGGTGTACATCTGTGAGGGAACTCCTTCCCAGATGATGTATGGAGAGTGTTGATGAATCCTCCACAACTGACCAAGTCTTTCTTTCCTTGGTTCAGCTTGACTCAGCACATAGTGCTGCTGCACAGTTACACTGGCTTGCTGAAATGGGGCCAGTCTGGGGTACCTAATCTGCTTTTCCTGCATCTGGCTCTCAAAAATTCCTCAATTTAAATCAGGTCGAAAGTTGTTTTCTCTCAGATCCCATAAATATTAGTGAGAGAGACATTTGGAACTGGTTATTTATTTCAGTTGCGCTCTTCATTACATCTCCATTATGTAACCACACTATGGGCTCACTGCTTCTATTTCTGTCCTACTCAGGTCAAGTTACTAAAAAAGATACCAAAAAAAAGATATCATTGCACTGAAAATTCCCCCTGTTCCCCAGATGTATCACAATCTGTTTAGTGTACACAAGTCTCATCACATAAATTTGTAAAACTGATTTAGTAGCAATGACTTCTAATGCTAAATAATTGGGCACTAAAAGCTTACTGAGCTCACCAGAAGGAAAAAAACCCCTCATGTATCTACAAACACTTGTCCCACTGATAGAAAGAAAAGGTATCCACTGTAAGTAAAAACCATTAAAATTTAGATTAAGGTAACAGTTGAATTATACACCCTGCAGAAAAACATATCGAGAAATACCTAATAAAAGCCCTCTAAAACATATTTTCCAATTCCTTTACACATGTCTATGTTATATGACACTGCAGAAGTGATGAACAGTGCTGTAAATAAACAGATTCACTTAAGTGTCTAATCATTAAGCAAACACTAAAAAATGCAAACTGGAACAAGATCAAGCAATATAGGAAATTTCTTTTTGCTACCAAGAGAGAAAATACTGACCTTCCTTCATGTGCCCCAATTTACTAGCAACTTAGTTGCCTCTGGTAGGTGAAACAAATTAATGACTGCTCTGGGTTTTGTGAACGTCTAAAACTAATAACAAAATTCGTAACAGCAGTGGTGCAGGCATGTCTGTGTGCACACACATGCTGCTTGATGGTCTTTGCCCTAGCCAACAAAGGCTCAGGAACTGAGTGGACTAAATGGATATTATTACTGAGAGTAGCAAGAGCAGAGCTGAGGGAGAAGTAATCTGGCATATTGTGTGAGAAAATCACATTATTATCCAAAAGTAAATTGCTTTACTCTCCCAGTACTCACAAATCCTATCCCTGGATAATCATCTTTGCACTCAGATGTGCCTCATAGCTTGTTTACCATGTTGCACTGATGTTTACTCCCCAAGTTTATTTGATGTTGGTCATTTGAAAACATTATTATTTAAATTAGTCCCTGTAACTAATAAGCATATGTTTACTGTGTGTTCCATAAGAACAAGGAAATAAAAATATTTTGGGTTAACATCATTTTTTTAGATCAAATTTAAGCATCTTGGAAAATAGAGAACAGAGCACAAAGACTTATTCTGACACAAGACAATATAGCAGGAATTCAAAGGAATTAACAATATATTATAAAGATTTTAAAGACTGTTCAGTCATCTTAAGTTCATGACTATTTCAGCAGAGCTAAACCTGATATGTATGAGGATTCTAAAAAACCCTAATTGTTAAATAGTTAGTGAGGCAGAAGAAACTATGATGCAGCTCCCTTATCAGTTCATAGTCCATGTTATCATATCTACAATATAAATGTCAAAGCACTAAAGAAAACAGCACTAATGAAGCACTAAATAAAACAGGTTGTACAATAAAGTAAGAAAAAGGGATAACAAAAATCCAGTGGCATTACATCTTAAAGGCTGGGCAGTTGTTAGTTGGCACTCTCCAAAACTTCAACAGCTCTATCTCTGAAGACTCAGGAAAGAGGTCTCAGTTTTTCAAAAGGTATGCCACTCCATTCTAAAATTTTAGTTTTGCTGAATATGGGAAACTTATACTGAGCTTAGCATAATGGTAGAGAATAATATTGGACATTAAATGTATGGAAGCAGAAAAAAAAGAATATCAGAATTCTGCTCCAAATGTCAAAGAAGATGTCACAAAAAAAAAGACCTGTAAGAGGAGAGAAAAAAATGTTAGAGATTTAAACATGCTATTTGACCCTCTTGACCTTCCTAGTCAGCTCTGCTGACTCCAAAATTGGATCAATTTGGATAATTGTTTTGTCCAAAGTTTTGGATTTGATATATTTACTTATTTAAACAGTAGGCACCTAAAAACATGATCAGCATTTTCCAGTTTGTGATGCAATACCAGTTTGTGATTTTCAATACCAGAGCTTCTCTTAAGAAATATGTCTTTTAGACAGTGTGAGCATACACATGGCAGGCTGTGGAATGCTCTACACAGATACTGTTTGGAACAGACTGGGAGGAAGCCCTCAGGCTCTGCATCTGCCTGTGGCCTCATCTTGTCTAAAGATGAGGAGTAGACCATGATTTGGTAGAGTCATACTATTCGTAAATCTTTGTGATGTCTAACTTGAGATACTAGCATTTTCCAGCTTCACAAGTGTTATAAAAGTTAGTGGAGATAATTTCTGATCAGTGACTTCCATCAAAACTCTTGCATAAGAGCTCTCCACTCACATCCTATGTACCTACTTCTACCTAATGCAGAATGTACCTAATGTACCTAATACAGAAGACTTGAGAATGTACCATTAGGGTCATTAAATCCTCTGTTGTTTTAAGATCCTTGCAGTCTTGTTGGACATCAGTTGCTTAGTTTTCACCAATTCTCAGTGGCAAAACCTCATGCCCATTCTCTCTACATATAGAAAAAAACCATGAAAACTCTCTTTATAAGCCACCAAATTTTCAAAATGTATAAATTCTCATAATTCTATGCTTGAATAAAAAAAAAGACAAAACACCTCACAATAACAAATATACAAAAGCTCTTGATCACAATTTAAAAGTCTGCTGTCTGCTTTTTATTTTTTTAAATTCTGGTTAGGTTTTAAATAGTTTTTAAAAATATATTTCCTAGTTAGAAGTTTTTTAGTCTTGTATTTCATCATACTTTTGAAACACATTAATGATAAATGACCATTATACAGTGTTTCACAAAGCTGTTTATATCTTACTGATTAAAAATCTTCAATTGATTCCTAATACACAGCTTCTGGTGTCAAAACTAAAATCTTAGCCATGATAAGTAAGGTGTGTGGCTTTAAATAAAATAGTAAACTTTCATTTTAATAACTGAGCCTAATAATTTGGCTCCCGTAAATGGTCTCATAATTTGGGACCAAGATGAAATTAGTAGTTAGCATGGAACAATTTCCTTCTCTGAGCTGAAGCTGGACTTCAGTCATACCTCTGCAGATAACTAACAGAGAAGCAAGTACCTATTGTCTAGGTGCTTGGAAGAGAAGTTTTATGGGACAAGAAAGATAAGCAGACTTTTCTGCAAGAGCCAACATGAACCTCATTGTGACTTATTGAATTTAAAAGACAACTTCACAGGGATGAAGGGATAACTTCACAGTTATGTTGGAAGGCTGTCTATATTTTGACTTTTCCTCCATTGTGGCAGAGCTGTTTCTAAGGGAAATTTCACCTACAAAACTTTCTAAAGCTCCCAAAAAATTCTGTCTTCCTCTTTCTATGATTTTTCTCAATGCCAATAATTAGTTCATTTTTTTCAAAAATAAAATCAATCAAATAATTTATTTTGAGATCTTTAATTTTGTTGGTATTGTTGTGTTTTCAAAAAAGGTAAAACTACAGATATTCTTTCAGTTTGAAAAAATTCTTTTCCTTTTTGCTGAGATGTAAGGAGGCTGTGCCTTTCTGTAATGCTGTGATAGCAGAAGCCTAGGGAAAGCCCGTGAAAAAGGACGACTCACTCACCCTGACCTATGGACAGCCAGGAATTCCTGCCCAATTTCCACCTCTGGTGCACTGCTGTTGTTCTATATACCAAGCAATTGCCAGGTGGAACGATTAGCACAGGTCAATGGATGCCTGTAAGTAAATGAGATGCAGAAAAACTGCCCCCTGACACGCACCAGTGCAAGTGAAAAAAGACGTGCAAAATCCAGCAGTACTAGTCTCCACAAATAAAACTTGTTATACAAAATGTTTAATTTGGCTGAGTGTATCTTAATCCATTTCTAATACCACAAATAACATTCTCATAGTCGATAATGGGGACAAACAGTTCTTTAATCAATTTAATAAACATAATCTTATTAAAGTAACTCTTGAGTCAACTGTAGACCATGTCCTCAATTAACCTGAGTTCTGAAATAACCAGCTGAATGATCAGACATCAAAGAGGCAGCTGAATTCAAACATAAGCCTTAGTGTTTGGATGGTGAGAGAAAGGAGAGAGGATTTTTTGGCAGATGCAGTTTAGCTGGTTTAGGTTGGTTTTGAATACAAATAAGCAACAGTATTAGCCATGACTACCTGCACGAATAAAATGTATTCTTAAAAAACCCCTGTCATGGTTTGACTCTGGCACAAGGCCAGTGACTCCATGAAAAGGCACTTTCTCTAGTGGCTTCTGTGAGATGTGATCAGAGCAAAGCAGGCTCCAACGCCCGGTTCCAGAAGCAGCAATCTCTCAACTTAGGGACACCAGTCTCCCCTCAATTTACCCCCTGGGGCCGAGGGGCCTCGTGAACAGAGATCTTCCTCTCCACGGAGACAGAGAGCATCCCACACTCTCCTCAGCCGTCTCTGCTCATGCCGCTGCTTAACTCTTGACTCCAAGGTATTGCCTCCCCCTAAATACAGGCTCCGGGCCACAGGAAAAACATGGGGCTGGCCATGGCCATACAAGAAAGAGTTCAGCTCAAGGCCACTCCATCATCTCTTCCCACCTAGGATTCTTCTCACCTCTTCCAACTTTCCTCACACTTGCCCATTTCGTCATGCTTCATCTCTCTCTCCTCATTCTGATTCAGGAGGATCAGCATTTGTAAGGTTTCCATTATTCTACCAAGGAGTTAAAACCTTTGCCTCTGTCTGCTCAAAACTCCCACAGCGGCTGGGCACTTTTTCCGCGCTGCATCCCCCAGTTCTGGCCGGCGTGCTGCCAGTCCATGATATCGAATTCCAAGGCAGCACAGGCACTGGCTCTCTCTCCCTATCTCTCTCCCGGGGGGTAGGAGGAGGGCCTGATGCTTCTCCGGGCTCTTCCACCCTTCCATTTGGCAAGGCCTTCACCCCCCTCCTCTGCCCAAGGCTCCGGCCTCCCTCACCCGGCCGCACGGCTTCCCTCCCCCAGCCAGCCCAGCTGGGCCGGGGAGCTGTGAGCTCCTCTCTTGGACTGGGACCAAGAGAGAGTTCTCCTGGGAGTTCTTGCTTTTAGCCCCTGTGTTCTCAGAGGCGGTCCATACCTTCAGTGGCCAAACCAGGTGTCAATATTCAAATCCAAGCACTGATTGGTTTGACCACAACCTCCCAAAAAACTCACTTCCTTCTCAACCTACGACAAACCCCAAAACCACAACCAGCACCAGAACATATGAATTTGAATTACTGCAAAGCTACCTATGTCTCAATATCCTCTCCCATCTGTCTCTAAAGCAAGTAGTTTAGTTATCTATCCACAGATTTCTCAAGACACAGATTTTCTCTCGGTGATCCTTTTGCACAGGACTTTATATCTTTGAACAACTGAACTGCTGGTCCTGTTTATTTTCCATTAAAGCCCTGCCCAAGAGGACAGGTTTATAGACGATAACACAGGACAGAAAATAATGTCTTAGTATGTTAAATAATTACTCAATCCACAGTCACTTCTTTTGAGGCCTTCCAAAGAAGTTTTCATTTTATTTTGGTTGCTTTGCAACCTCAGAGGCTTTCTCTGGTCTTTGGAGAGAGGATAATGCAAAACTTGTGAATGTCTACACATCTCCTTCCTGCTGCCCACCTGGCTAATGGCAGAGGAAACTGCATCCTGTTTGGATGTGGAATCTCCCACAGCATTGCAATACCCTATTTTCTTCCTGAAATGGCTTAAAATGAAAGGAGATAAGAATTCCAGTGGAGAAAAAGAATGTGGGCTGCGATACTGTTTCTAAATTTCCCACAGCACCTGAGCAAGAACAGCCCCATAAGGAGAATAGAGATTAACCAAGTCATCTGTGCTCAAGAACTGCTAGACACTCTATCTGCAAACCAATTACAAAATTCTTAACAAACTATTTCCACACTTCCTTCTCTTCTTCCATATCCTAATCTGAAACAGAAATTTTCATGTTTTTTTTTTAAAGTTGTGATTACTTTTTATCAACTCAATTTCCTTACGTATTAAAAATGGCTTTAGTTGTAAAGAAAGTAATGTTCAGACTGTAGTAATAAAAAACTATCTTAAATATCTGTTGATATACATTTTAGTTTGCTGTGGCTTACAAAAGAAGTCAGGATGTGCACTGCCAAGGGGGAGCACATGCGTGCAGTTGCAGCTTCCTGATCAACCTGTAATTTTTTGGACCCTTATAAATGCATAAGGATTTTGTCCTTACTAGATCTACAAAGAGGGATAGATTTGGAGACATAAAAATCAAACATAAGCTTAATATTTCTTTATTTCTGTAATCCAGTTTTAGTAAATGCTTAAAAAAAAAGACTATTACAATTATGGTATCATGAAGGGAAACAATAAACATTTTAAATTATGAAGGCATGATCATTACCAAGGTTTAAATAGGAGATCAGGGTCTAAGTCAGGCATTTCTAACAAGAACATCAACAAGGTTCATTAACTACCCTTACAACTTTCTGAATATGGTAATTCACATAAAAATGGATTTAGCGACATGAATTGCTCATTACTTTCAGTTTGTGTTTAGGTCCATAAAATATCATTGTAAATAAACACACTACCAATAAATTGTATAAGTAATAATCTAAGGGGTAAGATGGATGAAGATTCACACTGTTAAGTATTATGCATTTATACCTATGCATAGACACTGCTGAAACAATGCCCCTAGACAGGTGTTCTGTATTCATTAATCTTCATGTGGATTGTGCTTGCTGTCAGATCACCTAATCTTTTTTGTGCCAGAAATTTTAGCCCTGTTATTCTTTCCTGCACAGCTATTAATTTTTTAAATTTACTTTTTCTTTTCACATATTTCTAGGAGTTGCTACACTCTACAGAGTGTGTATGGTTTAACTTAATGTTTTAACTCACTTTAACATTCTATTTCAATTATGTTTTACTTAATAATACTAATATAATTTTAAACCAGTGTCAAGTAGACAATGGAATCTATGTAGGGATTCTAATTCAACTTTTGAAGCAGGCATAGGCCAGTTGGATTTAAGCACACTCAGAATATTTCCACAAATCACTAACAAATAGGTAGAGTGTCCCCAAAAAATACACAGACTGCTGTAAATTAGCAAAGGAAGCATCTTGGTCTGCTTCACTACTTCAGGAGATGAAATTTATCAAAAGGAACCAACAAAGCTCTAGTGCTTCTGATCCCAAGCTGGATCTAGGCCAAATATTTAGCAGCAAAATAATGATTTAATAAATTACCTGATGAGGCAGAGGAAAGGCTTTTGGACAAACAAAGTCCTTAGATCTGAAAAGAAGTCAATCTATTCTTCACTGTAGTGAGACACTGTAAACAGTGATTAATATTACTAATTTAAATCCAGAACAATTAGTATGTTTGAAAGAGCTAGCTATGGGAAGGCTATCAGTCTCCATGGGACTGAGAAAACTGTGTTTTGTCATCATCTCTAGAAAGATGAAAAGTTAAATTCAAGTTATTATAATGCAAAATAATGTGCAAACAAATACACTGTTACTATCAATAATATCTTTAAAATACAATTTAGAGATGCAATTAAAAATTTTATTAGCTATCTTTAAAGTATTATTTTAAGTGCAGCAGGATTGGTGTAAATTAAACCAAAGAGAGGAGTATTTTTATAGAAAATATGCTCTCTTTGCCAGGAGAAAATGTAACCCCTTTCAGATTTTGATAATAATTTTCTCCAGTGTGCAATACTTTTCTAGTTCCACACATATACTTCCTACAAGTGTGTTTTGCTTTGCTGAATAAAGTACCACTACAGTCTAGACATGCATATAGGGACTATAAGGGTTTTTTTTTTTGGTTCTTCCATGTTACATAAATATAACTCTGCATTTTCTGTTTTTGCATTTTGGCTTTGTAATATTGCCTTACCTGAAATGAACAATTCATTAACAGAAAATATGTTTCTACATGAACTAACTTCTCTTGCTCTTGTCCCCCTCTCAAGAGAAAACATTTAAGCATCTCACTTCATCTTCTCATTTCCTCTTCTACTTTCACTTTTGTTGTCTTCTGTTTGATATGGTCTTTCCTAAATTGCCATCTTTTTCTTTAATTCCATCATTAAAGGCATTCTACCATTCAGTCTACCATCCCCTATTCAAATATTCATATTTATTTCCTTTCAGCTCTCAAATTGTGACTCAGATGCTATTCTGTTTTGTCCTTTAACTTTGGTCCCAACTGAGTCCTGTAAATAATAATGCCAACACTGGTTTTACTAAAAATAACTAAAACGTCTAGACAAGCCATATAGAGCCATGTCTCCTGATTGTTAATGAAACTTGGGTCCACACAACCACAAAGCTCAAGATGGAACCTAGTTAGATAGAAGTAATTTTCAGAACAGCAATACCCAGCGCTCACAAATCTCTGTGGCTGGAGTAATATGGGTTACCCCAGACATGAATCACTAAAGGGGATTAATTTAGACACCTCACAGAAGTAGTCAAGTACTAAACTTTCCAGAGGAAGACATCTCTCTTCCTCCTATGCTTAAAATATTTAATCAGAATTGCTTGTTATTTCTTCCATAGACATTGCATGAATTCATGACCTACACCTTTCAGTGTTTACTGAGAGGAAAAGCTAGAAGAAAAAAATAAAGGTAATAATTTCATAATTTCATAATTTTCATAATACAAAAGCTGCTTAGTTTTAAGAATAGATGAAGTTGCCACAGGGCTGAAATTAGGTCCTTTTTTAAAAAAAGCTTACCCTATTAGCAACATAATACCACACGACACAGAAAAAATATAATCTTTTAATACCTGAAAAAGTTCTGGAAAAATAAAAAGTTTATTAAAATTTGAAACATTATGTATACTATTTAAATTACCCATTTGCACAATCTATGTCAACTATACAAGATTGAAAGTAACATATATTACAATACAGTTTAATGTGGCAATTTACAGTGCACTCGGGCTAGTGATGTGCAAACATACAAAAAGACTATTCTCACTTCAAAGAGATACGTTTAACATTGTTTAAAGAGAGCTATGTTGCTGTAAAAAGTAAAAACACTTCACCATTTGATCTTGGATGCATAAAGCAAGTAGCTAAAGTAACAGTCATTAGAGACAGATGTCATTGTATTAGGAAAAGCTTTTCCTCCCCACTGAGTTCCAGCAATTCAAGTGTTCAGGTTAAAAGCAACCACCAAAACAATCACCAATCTCAAAGTCTGAGAGAAACCTTCAAGGCCTTACACCAAATGAGATACTCAAAACACACTTCTGTGCTAATGATTCTAGTAGGCATAGTTGGAGGGGAAGGCAAGGAAGATTTTTCAAACATGAGCATATTACGTGAGAAAAACTGTATACTGGGTGAATTAAAGAGGCCCAGGAAGACAGATATAGCACTTTATGGCATCTTCATCTATTTCCATAAATACGCTGCAGCCAAAGATTCATCATAGGCAAAAGGATTGAGTGCATCCTCAGCAAATTTGCAGATGGCACCAAGCTGAGTGGTGCACACTCCTAAATGATGGGATGCCATCCAGAGGGACCTGGACGAGCCCAAGTAGTGGACCCAGGGAAGTATCATGAGATTTAATAAGATCAAGTGCAAGGTCCTGCACCTGGGTTTGGACAACCTCTGTTATCAGCCCAGGGTCGGGGATGAAGGGACAAAAGCAGCCCTGCCCAGAAAGACTGGGGGGTGCTGGTGGATGAGAGGCTGGACATGACCTGGCCATGGGCACTCACAGCCCAGAAAGCCAAACGTGTCCTGGGCTGCACCAAAAGCAACGTGGGCAGCTGGGGAGGGAGGGGATTCTGCCCCTCTGCTCTGCTCTGCTGAGACCCCACTGCAGCGTCCTGCTCTGGGGTCCCAGCACAGGAGGGACCTGGTGGAGCAAGTCCAGAAAAGGACCAACAAGATGATTAGAGGGTTGAAACACCTCTCCTTTGAGGAAAGCCTGAGAAAATTAGTTTTTTTAGCTTGGAGCAGAGAAGGCTTCAGGGTGACCTGATTTTGGCCTTTCAGTACATGAAGAGAACTTACAGGAATGTTGGGGAAGGAGTATTTGCAAAGGCATGTAATGAAAGGATAAGGGGGAATGAGTTCAAATTGAAAGAGAGTAGTTTTAGATTAGATATTAGAAAAAACTTTACAGTGAGATTGGCAATACACAGGTTGCCCAGAGAAGTTGTGAATGCCCCTCCCTGGAGGTGTTCAAGGACAGGCAGGATGGGGGGCTCTGAGCAACCTGGTCTAGCTGTAAGTGCTAGCTGTAAGTGTCCATGCCCATGGCAGAGTGGTGGGAACTAGATCATCTTCAATGCCCTCTTCTGAGGCAAGCCTTTCCATGGTTCTATGCCTCTGTGATAATATTGTTTAAAAGAAAAAAAAAAAAAGGAAGAAAGAAGAAAATTACATGTAATTTTGCAATCACAACACAAATAACTGCATTTTTTCCGCATTCCACGTAGTTAGGCAGTACTAGTAAAAACATTTCATTTGCAAATATTACTGTAAACACACATGGTCAATTTCAGATTCCTTCCAAACTGTATACTTAAAATATGTTAATGGCAGTGCAACACAAATCCTTCAGTAGATGCTTTTTGGTTAAATAATGAAACAGTATTTATTACATTGTTTGTTTATGAAAGCATTTCATGTTTGCCTTCTAAAGCTCCCACAATCAATTTGAACCAGATAAATATTCCCTATTTCTGAAAAGGAGTTCACCACCTCAGGTCCCAATAAAACTCAGTCTAAACTGACATTAAATTCAGAATAAATTCCCATTGTACCCAGCATGCCAATACCTATTTCTTTTTGCTACATTTTTCAAAAAGCTGTTAATCTATTTTGGCTATTTGTGCTGAGAATAGAGCATTTATGAAAGTTTTCAACTCTGTTTGGATTTAAGCTACTGGTCTCAGCTTACATCATCCAGTGAAACCTTTGTACATCAAAAACCCTTTGTAGATCAGAATCTAAATTTACCATAAGGCCTCTCTTAACAAGAAATAGTTTGACTATACACCTAGTGTGCCAAAAATGGAGTACAACTCTACACATTCTTCTTTGCTCTTAATACAACTGGAATACAGTCATTGACTTTGCCAGTCAAACACAGATGCCCAGACATAAAAGTCACTCAGTCATGTGATGGTCTGCCTTTCAAATAAGACAGAAATGAAAGTGCAAGTTAAACAAGTTGGATCATGCATGAATTAAGCGGGAAAATTCACTGTGAAAAATGGGTCCCCAGATTAGGGCTTTTAACATCTAATCTCTTAGAGATGAATTCTGAATAAGAAGCATCATTTAACCATGTAGACAAGAAGCTATCAGGAAGTATTTATAACAGTGACAGGTTTGTTTGTTATTTACACCTATTAGAGGTGTATTTGAAGTTTTGTTGGAAAAAAAAAATAGCTAATTTAGATCTTCTCTCTGCCTACACAGGAAAGGAAACTTTTTGATATGTTTCAGTGCTATAACATTTCAAAATCTATCTCAAGATCCCTTTTTTCCCAGTCTTGTGTTTTGCAGAAAGACTGAACACGATCATTTTTGATAAGCATGGATATTAGACACCACTGTTCCCCTGATAAGAATTACCTTAAAAAACCAGTTGAGGGAATGGAGATGACTCCACCCACTGTGCTGAGCAACTCTGGAGGAGAGGTAAAAGCCATCCCTTGTCTCAATTCTGCACAATAGATTGGACTTTAGCACTTTCATAGCAGATATCAAACTCTTTCCTTCAAACAAGAATCCAGATAAAGCAAGTTTTGAGAGCTGGAAGCTGAACCTTAGCTGTTCAGCGACTTTAAGGGCGACAGTTTTTTCCTTCACTTGAAATTACACCAAGAAAGAGTGTTGTTGCAGGTGACAGAAAGCAGCTAGACTTAAGAGCAAACCCTGTATCTCACAGCTCCGTCCAGCTTCCACTTATCAGCTTAATCATATTTACTTTGTGCAAACTCACTGGCATGGAAATAGCAGCATACCTGCACTGCAGATTAACAACACAGAGATCACCTTCAATGGTGGCTGCGGCTAAAGAGTTAATTGTGTGTGGATGTCAATCATCATCAGCCAGTCAATCATGCAACTAATTCCTTCAGGGGTCACAGTTGCAACAAGGACAGCAGTTGACAGGAGAGCTGACAGACTGAGAATCCTACCACCTAGGTAACAGTTTATGCATACCAAGTCACTCATTACACAAACAGATGGCATAGTCCATTCAGCACAGGGTAAGCCCTTGGGCATTTTTGACATTTTAACCAAAACAATCCTTTGAAGAACAGGGTGAAAAAAAGTCTCCATTTTTGTACTGCCACTGCATTCAATTTACCACAGCAAAATGCTTTTGTCTTCCTACCTCTCTTTCCTCCCTCCACCATAAGGGTCTTTTGCCAGCAAGAAATGAGAATAAAATTAAAGCAATTCAGATTTTTTAAAATGGTATTTATTTAATTGACATACAAATTCATCCAAGGATACATACAAGTGGCCTGCATTGTGTCATTTCTTTAGGAGATAAATATCTTTGCACAGCTATAACTTACTTGTTAATGCTTTGAAGACAACTCCTAAACAGACAGACAACCACCTCCTTTCATCAGAATGATAATTTTTACTTAAAATTATGTTTTATTAAAAAAAGAGCTTAACATTCATAGTAAAACCATATAGCTCCAAACATTTTTGTTTGCTTCCCAAGGGAAAAAAGGAATTAACTGAGAAATCATTGGAAAGGGGTATTAACTAGAGAAACATTGAAAACTAAGTATCAACAAACCTTTTGAAGACCCTAGTGCAAAGGCAAGAAGTCCATGGGATGGTCAGAAATAAATGCCCTTTTCTATATTTAGGCACTCATCAGCAGCAGGCAGCTAGGAATTACCTGGATCACAGAATTAATTTCTTTCCTTCCCTGCTAAATCAAAGGCACCAGTATACAAGCTAGGGAAACAAATATTTAGTGTACAATATCACAAGCCAGTTTCCAGCAGTTCAGTAATGGTCTTCAAAAACTGGCATAATAACCAAACCAGCAAACTAAAGCAGTACAAGAAGGGGAAAGACACTGCTGTCCTAAGCCTTGCATTATCTAGGTTGTTCTGGGAAAGAGAGCACATGACTCACAAACCTGCCAGAAAAATTCATGCATATCCAGTAGTTCCTAGAAATTTCAGCCAGGTTTGGATCTATCAATTTTTCTAAATCTGAGCACAGGAGTTTGTTGTTTGTTTGTTTGTTTGGTTGGTTGGTTTTAGGATTTTTTCTGTTGAGTGGAAGTTGCAGCCCAATGAAAACTTTGGTCTCTCTCAAATATTTCAGGGAAAAGTGTAAACATCTGCAGGAGTCAATACATGTCTTTAGAAAAGGACAAGTTCTATGCTACTTCTGTAGTTGACCTTAGAAGGTCCAAAGCCAAGCAAATAGCACAAAGATAGTGCCAAAATGTAATCAGCAAGAATAGATTATGTTCCTTTCCCCCACCCCCCCCACTAGCTTGATAACAGGACTATTTCAAAGTGCTTTTGTAGGCTGCAGAGATGGTGATTTCAGAAATAGCTCAAATCATTCATTAGCTTCATATTGTGCCACTACTGAAGAAGAATACTTCAAATTGACTTGGATTGCTCCTCATATTTTCATCACATCCATCAGATTAATTATAGCTATGGCGTTTGTTTTTTGGTTTTTTTTTTTTTGTTTGTTTTATTTGTTTTGGGGGTTTTTTGTGTGGTTTTTATATGTTCTTTTTTCTGCTGTACCAGCTAGAGATGAAAGACCATACTGCATTCATGGACTTTCTGCCTTCAGAAAGCTGTGTACAAATACCAGTTGCAGCCAACAGGACTGCAGTGTAATGTGAGCTAAAGACAACTGCATGATTTAGTTATTTCCTTAGTTCTCCAAAATTATAATCCTGTTACCTTAAAATGTGGCTTTTATAGCAGTCTGCAAGTGAAGGACTGACCTTCAAACTGTTGCAATTTCTATAAAGTTTATATTTATGATTCAGAGAAAGAGTTAACAAATCTCTAATCAAGTTATATAAACAGGTGGCAGATATACCTGAAACAAGTGTAATATCCAGGTAAAAGTTGGCTAATGGCATGATATCAGCAGTGATTCATACCTGGAATATTGATATTGAAGGTTTATGTTAAGAAAGATTTAAAGTATTTACTTCTAATTGTTTGAACTTAAATGTTCCAAAGAGTGAAAATAAAATTGAAAGAAAACAGACAAAAAGAATCTACTAAAATTCCAAAATTAAATAAGATATCCCAGCTTAAATGCAAATTATGAGCCGCAGCTGCTACCAAAAGTGGAAAAGACAACACATTGAACCATGGTATCAGTTTTCATCAACCAGTGTTTATAGATATGAAATAATACACAGAACATAGAAATTTTCTTCTGGAAATCTAGCCAAGAAAATCCCCTACAAAAATAATATTTTTGGTTGTTAGAAATTAATGTATTCCTCTTGTGCAGTTTTGGTATGATTTGGATCCAAAATACATATTTAAAAAAAAAAAATTCTGATGACCCAGAAACTCTCAGAACTCTTCAGCTGTAATGCCAAATTGATGATACCATCAAATCCCCTACCTGTAACCACAAAAAATTGAATAAGACTTTGAATTTATAAATCATCTGCTGAAGGTTTCTATGGGCAGTTTCATGAGCAGATGGCCTCAGACAAGGAACAGAATATTTCTCAGTTTTGTTGCCACAGGGTGGACCTTCCAGGTCATTCCCCAGAGCCAGTGATATGATAATTAACAGGTAAATGAACAGCAGCACCCCTTCAGAAAATCAAAACAACAACAACAAACATTACAAGATTTCAGCACTCACAGAGGACAAACAAAATTGAGAAAATTTTTGTCTGTTTCAAGAGAAAGATCAAATCTCCAAACAAAGATGCTCTTCATTAGGTTCAGTCCTGCCTCCTTGAAGCACAATTAAAATAGCACACAGAGCTTCTGGTGGATCTATATGCAATACTGTTCTGCCTTTCTAAAAGTATTTCAAAGATAATCCCCTCTATAAAAAAAATGTTCAGATAAATTATTAAAGTATGCCCCTAATTTAAGATACCATACTGATTTTTACAAGTATAGTCTTTACTGAGCTTGTATCTCCATTGGTGTTGCATCCATATTTATAAAGGAGAAAAAATGTTTATTTGTTGATACCTTAAATAAATTATAAAAATCATGGGGTTTTTCCTCCTATCCAGACTTTCAGATATGTATTTTCGAATCCTCTTCAATCACCCCTTACTTACTTCTAATGCAGCTTTTTCCTGCTGGGGTATCCAGGGTACAGCCTCCTGGAGGGAGGCATAAGGAGATGTATGTGGTGTGTTTATGTTTGCTTACTTCATGCTTACCTTTGCCAAGGCACATTAGTGTGAGGGTAAGTGTGGCTCTAGATGCACCTTGATATACTCACTATGTGTTTTGCATGCCTTGATTATAAACAGGAAGGCTCAAATATCCATCTGCAACAACCATAGCAATTGTCAGGTAGGCCACAGAAATGTCTTGGCAGAAAACATCAACCAGTAGTAAACCAAAAGGGCTGGGCAATCACTGACTTTTCCATTTGATTTTTTTTTAAAACAAGAATCACTAAATATGTCCTTAAGAGGTAAGAGTCAGTAGAGTAGAAGTTCTCTGAGAATATATTTGAGAAAAGTCTTCTTCATTATCTAGCTCATAGTGAATATTCTCCAGTCTTTGGAAGCCTGGTCAAGATTGGAGGCTAAACTAAGATACATTCTAAGCTTTTACATCTAAGATATTATTTTTGTTCAAAATTGCGGGTATACAAGAAGTCACAACTTTGTAAAAAAGAAAAAAGTTTTGCTTTAAACCTTTCACTATGTAACATTTCTTCACATGAAATGTCTAATTAGATAGCAGCTTGCATTCTTTGCAGTTTGCAAAATTATTTCATGTTTACAAATTTTAGAATTCAGGAAGAGAGTGGAGGAAGGAAAGTAAAAAAGCTATGTGGTGCTATCTGTAGTAAATTCACACTTAACTCTAAACATACAAGTGGAAAAGCAGTTAAACTTGTACAGAAAGAAGTGCAGCTGGAACCCAAAATAAGCTTTCATAATTACAGGGATGATATTTGCTTTTCAGGATGGAATAAGAAATCAAGAAAAAAAAAAAAGAAAGAAAAATAAAAAGAGAATAGAAAAAAACCAAGTTCTGCTGGATTCATTTTGATATACTAACCTTGCCAATAAAAATGTTTAAACCTCAGTTACAACTCCCTGGGGAATGGCAGCTATTATCCCCTATTGAGTTGGTGCTTACCATACAGAGTCTGAACAATTCATACAGAAAAATAAACCATAACGTTCCTGTTTATTATTACTTTAGCTGAGAGGTGCTGACATTAAACAGTTCTGCACTGCTGCTATAAATCAGCATGCTGTGGATGTTCTCAGCATGGGACTAGGGCTCCCTGGTAACAGCTCTCATCAAGGCAACCAGCTGTCAGAATTCTTCAAATTAAACTGTTATTACTGCAGTATTCATTAGTCAGTTACTGACTATTAAGATATTTTTATATCTGAGCCATTGACATTGGATATTGCTTTTTAATATGCAAGTTATATATAAACATGATTAAGTGGTTCATGTGGGGTTGACAGTTTCTATTATAGCTTGATCTTACTTTGTAAGGACTATGGTGTTCTGGATAACATCTTGGTCTATACTTAAATTAATTTTCTGTTTAAAAGTCTTGTATTTCTGCTGTGATTGATAAGCTGACTCACTAGGTGCCACATTCATGTTGCAGAAGTATAACAATACAAAAAGGATGTACAATAGATTGTTTTGACCATAACATAGATAGACAAAATTTGGTAATTTTAATTACATTGCTGTCCACAGTAGCTTCTGGTCATTTTGTTTATGTAATACCCATGTAACTGTGGTTGCAACAAAGAGGAGATTCCAATTTTTTAATACATGCTTTAGTTGTCTAATTATTTTGTATAAAAATGTAACTCATTTCAGTAGAAGCATTCTTAACATTTGAACAAGTTTGGGGCTTTTATTCTAAAATATTGATTTTAAAATACTGAAAAGCCTTTTGATATAGGTTATTTGTTTTGCTTCCAAATAAAGGTGTGAAATTTTTCCCACATTTTTCTGCATTTGCATGTTTTGGAAGTACTCTCTATGCTGGTAATTGTTTTGCATGTCAGACATATTTGCTTTGTTTTCAGAATGTGTTTTTGGATAAATTTCCAGTTTAAGCTGAAATATTGGTTTGATCCTGTTTCAAAATGTGTTCCCTTTTCCATACTATGTGGACATTTGTGAAGCACTGCAGAATTTACACATTCCTACTTTACAGTTTTGTTTCCTTGGCAGAGCTTTAGGCTTTACGCCTGGAAAAGTCAGTTTTGCTACCAAGTGTTGGCAAGCACAGGAGAGGACTACAAGTTACAAGTTACAAGTCTGAATGCCTCTAAACAAAGCTTCCCCACTAATTCATCTCCAGAAACTGTTTCAATGCAACCAGTAACTAAGGCATCACAGCGTGTGTATTTCACTACATCAGGTAAAACACCTCAAGGCTGTTCCTAACAAGGACCATGTCATAAACTTACTCAGATAAAAACTTTCCTATTGGTACAGCTAGGAACCTGGGAGAAGATACTATAAATTTCACAACAGTGAAAATAAAAGCAGGATCTCATCCAGCATCTTATTCACTGGGTATACATAACCCTAAGCTCCATGAACTTATTCATATGCACCTGGAAATAAACCAATCATAGTTGGTTCAGGGCAGCCCAAAAGCCACTTTCTTCTTCTCTCCACTTAGCTCCAACCACACACCAAAGCTTCAGAAGAAGCAAAAAGCCCTGGGAAATCTTGTGACCATATTTTCCCCAGTGGTATTCTACAATTACTGAAATTGGTAGAATTACTAACATCAAAACCTAAACAATAGTCCTGAAAATGCTTGTAATGGAAGCAATTCAGAGAAAATACCTTTCCAGAATGTTTTGTAGAGGGTTGTTTACATAAACTTGTTGGATTACTTGAAAGAACTAATGCTCCTCTGTGGTCATTAAAGTCCTTCAGTACATGAGACAATAAAGATATTTGTTCTTTTATTTGCTCTTTTATACGAGGTTAACTGTAGAGCAAATCAAGGAGATCAGATTCTTATTTTCTCCCTCCACCATTCCTTAACTTTCAACAGTTAAACCCTGGAATCAGTAAAAAAGAGACCGTTAGAAAAATTATCCCAGGAAATAAAAAGTCGAGATATGTTTTACACATCAAAACCTCCACATAAGTTATGTCACCTAAGATATGTTTCAAAGAGTCTCCTCTTTCGTAAGTTTATCTTTCTGAACATCTCTGAAAATGGGTTGAGAGAAGCAGTGTTTAATCACTCTTGGGGCAGAGACTTGGAGACTTTCACTTGCAGTTGTGCTGGTGTGTGCCAGTCCAGATTGGGGTGCTTCCATCCCCTCTCAAATTACTAAGGCTATCTGCTCAGTTGTCTTGAAGTAGTGCAGATTTACTTTAGTAGAAACTTCACTTAAAACCAGGCCACTTAATCATGTCTAACATCATTGTCCATAGCTGGACATTAAAATAAAAATAATTAAAATTTACTGGAAATTAAAATAAAAATAATTTAAAAACACTCCATTAAATTTCACACAGACTTTACAAACTTGCCAATTTTCAGTTGTTTTTAGACATTGTCAAAATGCCCTTTGGCTACAGGCAGTGAAAACTGATTATGACAGTGAAGTTTCAGCTGCACACTGCATAGGAAACAAAAGCACTTTTAACATAACTTAAAAGAGATGGAGACCTGAAGCCTCAGAGTGGAAGAAAAAAAGGCTAACATACAGGGTTAAAAGTTGTATCCAGGTAGTTTGGATTCAGAATAGAAGTTTACCCCACTGGGAGCAAGTGTACTGCCAGTGAGCCACAGATGCATGATGAATGAGACAGTAAAAATGTGCTTATGGAAGTGTGATGACAGTTCTGTGTCCATAAGACATACATCTCCAAGGTACACTTGTGCATCTGTTATATATTTTGCTATTGTTTCTTCTTCAGTTTCAAGTCATTTGAGAAGGTGACAATATATGCCCAAAAGGCCATTAAGAGAGAAAAGTTAGCAGAGGCCATAAGGCGACAACATGAGTGGCTAGAAAGATTTATCATCAGAAAGAACAAAAAATATTGTAAATACCATAGAAGACTCTTCAGTGGAGGAAAGCAGCTCTGCTGCTCACTCTCCCATTAATTCAAGGGTGAATTATATTTTCCTCCTTATTGTGCATCTCCTACAACTCAGTATGACAGAGCCTGGTGATTTTTTTACACGCAGTAGCGTCCTCTCCAATGATGACTTTTCTTTCTTTTTTCTCATTATTGTTTGGACTGGGAAAAACTAAGCAGAATTCTGTATTTTCTCAGCTAGAATAGGCAGGTGTAAATAGGAGTAGAAGGGGAAGAAAACATTCAACAAATGCCAGCCCTCCCAACAATGAAATGAAAGTGTTTCAATACACTGTGTGTTGCTATTATGCAGCATTTTATGATGGTTATACAAATTCTTAAGTTTTACTAACAAAGTTTGCTCCTAGGGCTTACAGCATTCAATATTTTGTAACTCTTAGGCCTTCGTGACCTCTTCTTTTCATGCAAATGAGTGAGTCTTTAGTGCCTGAGTTAGTTGTTTCCTGCTTTCTGCTTTGAAGATAGCAAATACATGAAGAGTAACAACCAGTACTGTCCTGTAAAGTTCATCTGAAGCTACCGGAAAGAAGACATTGGTCTCCAGAGCTTAAACAGAAACTGCTACAAGAAATGAAAATTTAGATCAAATGATACAGATGAAAGGGATTCAAAAAGGAAGAGTGCATGACAACAAAAACTCCCAGCAAAATGACACTCTGGATGCATGGAATGTTTTACAACATAAAGAATGGAAAGTTCAGTAGACGGTACTAACGAAAAGACATGCTTTGAAGCTGGGCAGCATGCTGAAACAGTGCTAAAAAGCCATATTACTCCATGAGGAAAATTAGCATGTAGGGCACACACAGACCTCAAAAGACTTGGCATATCATCACATCAAACTAGATGCTTGTTAAAGATAAAATTGAACTTGTGTACAAAATAGGTAGCTGCTCTAAGACAAAGATTTGATCTAGACACAGGCAGCTATGACGTCTTTTTACTCACTTGAAGCCCTTTTCCTTGCCTTAGCAGTAAGCAAAGTTTCTGTGGCTCCAACAGATCATGCTTACACTGAAAATATTTCATCAACCTGAGTAGGACTATGACAAATGCTGTCAGTACTGTACAAAATAACCCTACTGCGCTAAAGAGTCAGATTCTCTAAAGTTGTAAAGGAATCAGCTGTTGTCCAATCTTCTTCATGCTAAATAAATGCAGCATGTCAAAATAAGCTCCCCACTGCCTAGACAGAGAAAAAATTAGGAACAATATTCAAACATTCAATTTTATGGGAGATTAAACCAGAAAAAAAATAGATGAATTTTGGCAACTTACAGGCTAGATTTGCATTCCAAGGTGTTCACAAAAGGCCAATAGTACTTTAAGACAGCTTATGTACTCTAACTGCCAAAAGGAAACCCCAAAATTTTCTACAAATTTTATTTGCAGATATGGGAATTTAAAATAAAGTACAGGTTAAGAACAGCCACCAGTTTTACCACAGCTGCTTTGAAGTCTTAATGCATACCACATGGCCAGTAAATCGAAAAAGAAATTGGTGTCTCTTTTATGCTGCATTCACTTTCCCCTTCTCATGTTTGGCAGAGCTTCTCTCCTGGAAAGCAAGCCATAATACTCTATTGTTGTGAAGAAGCTGAAAATAAAAACAACAGCCTTCTCCTTCATCAGTTAAGAAAAGGCAGCAGAAAACACTCAGTACTGCTAATTGGGAGATGCAATGCAGAGAATAACTCAACCAGCAGAGTGACTGCATTCCTGTGATGTTTATAGGAACAGTGAGTGGAATTTTCATCTAAATGTTAAAAAAACTCATTTTGACCTGCACTTTCTAGGTTCTGGAAATGATTCTTTTACTAAATAAAATACAGAACTGGACAGACTGTACCCCACTGCAGATTTCATATATTTTTAGGGAAACTATATACTCAGAGAACAAAACTGTGAAAATATTGCTATCTTTATAGAAAATACTAGCAGGTAGCACAGTGACTAAATTCAGTGTATTCTCACAAATTGGATCTAAAGTGTTTCAATTACAGATATTAATTTGGAAAAAAAATAGACTAACAATTATACTAAGGCCTGCAAAACCACCTTTCTACTTTTATAAGCTATGAAACACACAGATGGCAATAGTCTTCAGGAAACTAAATAATAGTTTTGCTATAATGAAGTGCTAGAGGAGGTCATGTTGAGAAAAAACACTTTAGATAAGCCAGCAGCAGTTCCAGTGGTCACTGCGGGAACCTGGCAACCAGATGTGTGAAGTCACAGAGCCTCAAAAGGCTAGTTGGTTAGAGAAGAGAGAATGGGATTGGTACAAGAATTGAACACGTGGTCTCTGTAGAACAAAAAATAATTTTGTCTTTAAAAAAAAAAGCATATTATGTCAATCATAGGGTTTGTCTGATATATAAAATACAGAGAAAAGAAAATTACTGACCTCCTTTAAGCCTGAGACATAATGGAGAAACAAGAGCAGTGAAAGATGGCTGTGGTTTATTGTCAACACTGAACAACAAAAAGTTACATTCTTTCCCAAGTAGGGAGGAAAAGGAAATAATCTCAGTCTTGGCTATCAACAAGATGGATGAAAATGTATTTATGATCAGAACTCTAGCTTATCATGTGTCTACTTCATATTGTGTAAACATCCAAAAAACTTAAAAATACTTCGCCTAAGCTGAACCAGGCTGGGCTTTGAAGGGCTTTTTAGTATGTCAGCAAATTCTCTCTACCAAGAACTGTAAAAGTTTTTCTCCTCATTCGTAGACTGGACTACGAGGTAAGGTCTTTCCCTACTCCCTTGCAGCTCCTTCTAGAGACAGTCAGCAAGTTAGCTTTAAAGTCATAATGAAACCAAAAATTTTTACAAAAAATACAGAGCATTGACACATAAAGTGCAGTCATGTTACAAAAGTAATCACCAAAGGTGAAGAGATTACTCTCTTTTGCTATATTTTTAACTTGCGCCTCTGTGCAGATTTCTTGGATTCCAGTAACATATCCACTACTACTTCAAACATAAAGTGACTCTTTGTGTGGAACACTTTACTGGGAAAAGATGTGCTGGAGAAGCTATGAACCAAGAATTCTCAGAGCAGCTTACATGACAAAGTTTCTGCCATGTCTGCAACTCATGCCACTTCTTTTTCATGGCATGTTCAGCTAAAACAGCATGCATTTTTCTAAATTTAAGCTTTATAATAGTTGTTGGTGTTCTGGGTGAACCAGATTTCTTTGGATCAAAACCACTAAAGTTTCATAGGAAAAAAAAAAAAAAGAGTGAAGTATTTGACAAAAAATACAAAGCAAAATGCCTATTTTGTTTCAAGGGCCTGGGCTGTTCATCCCCTCACTACTTAAATTTCCTTAATTTTAGGTACTGTTCCTTCTTACTCTGCTAAATAAAGTATAAAAAGCAAGTCTGCAGCATATATTTTGACATGACTCTATTTACTCATTAGGAAATTTCTATTTTAATTTGAAAAAGTAAGCTAGGAAATAATTGATGACAATGTTTGATTTAGTCAACAACTAAATGGAGAAGAAACAGTGTGAGTTTTTCAGAGCTATTTCAAACAGCACTGACAACATGCTGATCTCACTGACATCAAATCATATTTCCAAGAGAATATTCTGAAGTTAGGATTTCATCTAGACTTTTAATACTTCACAAGGTTAGGAACCTGGTCCTTACAGTTCACCACTTGGGATGTGCCACTACTCATTTTCAAAGAAACAGTTTTTCTTCTTACGGATGTCTATGCATGCCTGCTGTTTGTTTGGTTGTTTAAATGTAGTCACTCTCAGATGACTGCTTAGGACTTTCTACTGGGCTCACAGTGAGTGAAATCTAATTGAAGCCAAATGATTGGCAATTGATTCTGTGTATCCCAAAGCCATTTGTTCAGTTCTGGCTGACACAGGGTAACTGCCTTTCTTCCTCAAGTAACAGTGGAGC
Source organism: Passer montanus (assembly GCF_014805655.1). Lineage (NCBI taxonomy): Eukaryota > Metazoa > Chordata > Aves > Passeriformes > Passeridae > Passer > Passer montanus. The sequence continues at coordinate 1,846,738 of NW_024373590.1, forward strand.
AAAGAGGGTGGGGACAGGAGATAGAGAAGAATGGAGTCACAAACTTCTGAGCTTCCTCAAAGTGCGAGCATACTATTTTCATCAAGTACCTTATGTTTGAAATATAAGGCAGTAACCATAGGGAAAACAAGCCCTCTGTATAATCTCTGAGCTTCTTCCATGAAGATTGACTGTGACTTAAAATAGCTGGATGTTATTAACCCTGTAAATCTCTCAGAAAGAGATTTCAGTTGCATTCAGAAAAATCAGCATATCATGTATTCTGACATAAATTACAGACTTTTGGGTTATGTGTGAATAATTAAATCATTTCTTATGCTCCAAATGATAAATCTGACCTTACAACCCACAAGTCCCCCTCCCCACCCAGTGCAGCAAAATATCTAATCATTTGAAAAAGTCCCTCTAGTTCCTCAGTTCAACAAAATTATTTTTCTCTTGGAATATTTTAAAGTTAATTGAATACTTTTAATCTATTTGTAAGAGTGAATCATTGTGTGGAGAAAGTTATGGATAAATAAAAACGTCTACACCATTTATAATAATTAGAAAAACATTATGACTTTTCACTATAGAAGTACTTCTAATTTTTGCCAAGGCCTCAACCTGATGATACTTGAGTATGAAATTAACCTTGCACATGTACATTTGTTGTCTACATTGTTGCTCTCCTATGAGAAGTGGACTCTCTCAGAGGACTCATGGTTAGAGGTGTGAATTAAACCCAAATGTTTTTAGGAATGCCACCATGTTGAGTATAGCAATAATATGCAAGGGAAGGAAGACTAAAAACTTTGTATCTAAAAAATTTGTCTTGTACAAAGGTCACAAGCACACCCTGTTACTTTAGTGAAAAAATAACTAAATGTTGTCCTGGAGCCTGTGGGATTAGAGTGGTATAAAAATTCTTCCAGACATGAGATCCTAAGACTCTCCCAATTACATTTTCCACCCATGCTGTATTCAAACATGGCATTTTGCTTTTCTCCCTTGAGAAAAATTGGAGGGAAAAAATAAAGAGACGTCTAAAGGTGTTATGATGAGCATAAGAGATACTGATAGAAAAATAAAGGTCTAATTCACTGCAGACTCACCCCCTCTATTTTTTCTGATTCAACTAGACTAACTGAGACATATATGTCTAACTATACCTTAAGTCTCAAAAAAGTAATTTTCAAACATTTTTTGTACTGTAAAGGTTATGTAATTAGTATGAAGAAGGATTTTAGGATTATGAGTTAGAATCTTATGAAACAATCAAAACTGTAGGGGCACTGAAACATCAATTGGACTAATAAAATCAAGTTGCTTCCACATTCTGTTTTATCTGCTAGTAAATAATAGATGGAACATATCTTGGAGCTGCACTTATAAAAATTTCTAAACTTTTAATGCAAGCCTAATTCAGAAGAAACTTGAAATGTAGTTTAATGATTGGCTGAGATGGTGCAAATATTGCTTCAAATGTTTCAGAGGAACAAATATTTGCTAAATATTGTCTAAACTCACTGTATTTTATTGGACTCTTCAGAATTTACTTTTTGATCCATGCAGATCCTTATTTCTTATTTCGAAGTTTTTTTCAAGAAGACAAACTTGGAATGAAATCAGTATAGAGAAATGCATATAACAAGAGTTCATGCTCAATGAATTTATATGCAGAGAATTGTTCACAAGAAAGGAGGTTGCCAAAATTCAAAGTATAAGCAGCAAGAATAAAACACCACTTCTTAATTGTGTGTGAGTCTTTACACCACTGAGCAGGTAAAAAACACCCAAACCCCCAAAAACTGAATTTTACACACTTCCACACAGTATAAATATGGAATTTTTAATGATATGACCTGTCTTTACAAGCTGAGTACTGAGGAGTAATCAGCTGTGCAAATACTAGCTTTAACATCTTGGTTGAACCCCCAAACATATTGTTTCTTGTCTATGCTTAAAAGCATAGAGAAGACTAGGTGCCTGGATGAGGTTTTTTGGTTTTCTAAACACAAAGCAGGTATAACATCTAAGGTGCAGGTCTTGTATTAAATAATATTAGTTATATTAGTATCTGCAAAACTCAGCTCTCTTAACTGCATGCAAATTTGTTTGATTTTCCACCATGCTAGAGTTAACTGTGAAATCTATCACACAGCAAAAATGTGGAAAACATAGATGAAAAACAATGAAGGACTTGATGTGTAGCAGAAGTAATCACTGTGAATTATCAGAGTGGATAACGCTTCAAAAATCAGTAAAGGAAAAATGTTACTCTTTTAAAGTGTCATATTACAACAATGTTTTGCTGAAAACTGTTGTCTGCATCCAATTTAGGAAGGCATCTGCTCATGTTTGCTTAAAACAAAAGGGTGGTTGACTTAATGAATTATTTACAGGCATGCAATATGGCAACAGTATCATTATGAACTCTCTTCTAAGATCTCCTCTGGCTACTCCTGGCAGGGTGTCAATTTGCTTGTTTTTATGGTAGGTGCAAGAAATTATGGAGCTATTCTCTGAAATGAGATTCTGCTATTCTACTCACTAAATGTTAACAAAGTCAGTGAACAAACTACACTACTACATTGCTCAGAAGAGGTTTATTTCTTAATAAAAGAACAGTGTTCACAAGCACAAACAAAAATTTTAAACAAAAATTTTTGAACTATGTGTACAGAGATTTACGACAAACAGGTAGTTTCTTAAAACAACCAAGTTTTAGAAAGTAACCAGCTTATGTGTCTTTTAAGAGGAACCTTTTAAAAACAAGATTAAGTTTTGGTGTGTTTTTCTTATTTTGCATCAGCATAATAAGGGCCTGCTTGGAAGTAACACCAGCATTACATAATTACAGAAACCAAGGGACAACTATTTGGCAGCAAGAATTCAGAAGTATGAGGATTTCTTCTGAAAGGCAATGTATGCAACTTTCAAAGCACTTGGGCAACTGAAAATTCAAGACCTCCTTTTAGAGAGGCTACAGTGCCACACAATTTCAAACAATAAGTTAGGGAAAAAAGGGCTAATGAAAGTAACCCAGACTTGCATTAACCTACCAAAGAGTTACCAGCAGAGCACTGCAAAAATAGAAGAGAAGAATCAAGTGGGGATTCCTCAAAGCTCCACTCCCAACCTCATACTATTTCAGTCACTAATGACCTAGATAATGGAGTACAGCATAATTAATACATTTGAAGATGACACCAGGCTAAAAGCAGTGGCAAGTGCTGGAGGGCAGCTTTAGAATACAAAATTATTCTGACAAACTGGATACATAGCCGGGGGAAAAATAAAGGGCAAAAAGACAAAAAAAGAGAGGAGGATTATAGAATATTATTCTTGGTAAGAACAGTCACTCAAATGTGGGACAGGGAGCAACTGCTCAGTGGCAGTACTGCACAGATAGGCAGGTTCAGCTTAAGCATAAGCAGAACATGAATCCGCAGTGTTCTGTCCCTACAAGGAAAACAAAAATTATTGGGATGCACACACTATATGGATGACTACATAGAAGAGATATAACACCACTGCTTAGTGCTGTTACTGTCTTAGCTCTGCTAACCTCACTCCAAGGAGGAACATTTTTCTAATCTGCATCCAACTGGTCTGCAAAAGAAGCCTAAAAAAGCTGGTTTACGAAGAATAAACTAATCATACTGCTTTGTCTTGAGGAGCAAAAGAGAGGGAGAAGGAGAAGGGAAGATGAGCACAAGTCTTCAAACATTTGCATACTGAAGTAGTTTTCATGTACATGAATAATCTAGTTTAAAATTAATATTCCATTTATTCAAGTAATTTCAACAATTTCTATGATAATACTTAATTTATAATTTATCAGATAAGAAATAAGCAAGCTTTATAACTGGTATATTATCAAGATTCTTAGGCACTGATTTGAGGAGACAACAGGCCAGAGGCTGTCAGAACTGAGTACATACATTGTACATAATACACTGTATGTAGAAATTAAACACTGAATAACAAAAGGTTATTTTGCTCATTTCATGGCAACTCTGTTTGCTCAGAACATGTAATACAGTGGTATGACCCAGGAGACACTGCATCATGTTTCCTATATAGTTTCTTTCCCCAACCTCATAGGAGAAAGGGAAAATACAGAAAAAGAAAAGAAAAAAATAAGGGGGGAGGGAGATTAAAAGAAGAAGTTTCATCTCTCTCATAAAGTCTGCAGATCATGGAAGCCATGTTATTTTCAAGTGCACCTGTTTGTAGTTGGTTTAATAAACATAGCAGTTTTACAAACTACCTTTGTGTGTTCAGGTGGGGTGATAAATTCTTGTTCCATATTAGCAGAGATCTCATTCATCTCATTTGGGCTCAGTGTCACTTGCTTTCTGACCCAAGCAGAATATTTGTTTCTCTTTGTTTTAAGTCTTCTGGGAATCATAGCATTTCCAAAACAGGTCTCAAGTCACAGAGAAAAGATTTCAGGGAGGCTATCAAGTTGTAGATAATTGGTTAATCTGAACAGGTTCTGGGTGACATTGTGTTCTGTGTGCTGAGATCTTTTGTCTGAGGGGAGACAAGGACAGCAAAGCTGGTACTTGTGTGTGTCTGGCATCCTGAACTGCTTTCCTCTGCATTTATTACACCCCAGCTATGTACTGTGAGAGAAACTGCAACTGTGCTTTTCCTTTGGGGAACAAAAACCTGTCAACTCGACAAGTCTATGGTCAGTTTGAATAACATATGAGTAAATGGGTATTTTCCAGAGCTATGAGGGGGCTTTAACTCTTTTAAGGGAAGCCAAGATGAGAAAATGAAGCAGAATATCCCAAAACATAGGAAAAGGAACCTGACTAGCCCTTATTATATCTCCAAGGATTGCTCTTTAATGTTTAATTGCAGTCCTACTGATAGAACATTTATTATGCTGTTATTTAAAACGTTTCTTCTGAAATCCCCTTGGAGGAATCTTCCCTTGATTGATTCAAAAGGCAGACATTCCACCTCCAATATCTGCAACTTAAAGACACAGGTTTTAATTGTGCTGTATAATCTGTTTACCACTGCCATTTCCCCTATTATATTAAAAAAAAACTTATTTGAACATAAACATGCCAGAGGCTTTCTACCTTCAGAGAGAAGGGAAGAGACCAGCTCCATGTTTAGGAGTATTTCAGCACAAAGCTGAAAGGACAGCAGGACCGTTATAAACACAGCATGTAATTTTAGTTAATTTCCCTGCCTTATAAAGATATGTTTCCATTTAGCACGGCTGATAGTGTTTGTGGCAAGGGTAGGTTGTGCTCAATTTATTAAGTGTGAGTTTTGCTCTTGCAGCCTTCAGCAATTCCAGACTTTCTGCTTAGCTACAGACAATGTAATCAGTCTTCACTTCACAACAGTGCTAAGCTTGGTGTTTGAAAAACACATTGTGTTTATGAAGAGAGAGGAAGAAGGACTAAAGAGAGCTATTTGAGAATAACAAATTGAATTGTCTTTATAGTTAGACCACAATCCTGTACATTCTGTACTGTTGTTGACTAAAAGATATTACTTGATCTGTCTTCAGTGAGGAATTACTTGATCTGTCTTCTGACAGTGTGCTTGTTTATGCCACTAGGGTCCCAGGATGACCGTTGTGCAGGGACAATAAAAATGTCTGGGAGATCTGACAGGGGTAAGCAGAGGTGTGTGACAGGACATTAACTACTTAGTGGGTTGGTTTCATCGCTTTCACGGGGTTCAGCAAGACTTTGCAGTCTGAGAGATGCCACAGCCAGCCTGCAAAGACAGCTGCACTCCCTTTGCACCACCTTCCTTCAGAGAAGGTTTGGCCCAAAGCTTCTGCAGCCTTATTTATGACACTCGATTACAGAATAAGCTTTGAACATCCTCAGGCACTTTGTCCAACATTGTGCTGTTTGTTAATGAATATATTTCCAAAATTTTGTATTTTTAAACTGACAAAATAAATACATCCAATTTTCATGTGAGGCTAAATATAATGTATCCCATGGCTCTGGACCATCTTCTGTATGTTGTCATATTAAAATACAGTATCTGTCTTCAGGCTGGTTTTTCCTCCCTCCTCCACTCAGCCCCCATTTTGAAATTTCCACTGGAAAAAAGACATTTTAAGCTTGAAGAAGCTGAAAGGCCCAGAGGTTATGGAAGAAGAAAATATTAAAGTAATCTTCAATTATGCATGCTGCTGTCTCAGGCACTATTCCCATGACATGAGAACCATGGCACCAGCACAGCTCAGAGGGCACAGGAGTTTTGGGAGAGAAGGTGGAAGCAGTGCCAGCTGATGGTGGGAGCTGCCTGCACATGGCAGATGCCTCCACTGCCAGGGCTCTCAGCTGATGTAAGCTGCATCTTTAGTCAGGCAATTTCTCCTAGTCTGCTGTCTAACTTCAGGTTCAGGTCAGGTTCAGGTCAAACTGAGAGAAAAAGAGGTGTAAGTATTCACACATACACACAAAAATATAAACAAACACAAACACAAACACACCCAGTTGTGCACCTGCACTCTTCTGTCCCAAAGCTCACATCCCCCTGTTTTCACAGATTACAGGGCCTTCCCTGGCCACAGTCCTTCAGGGGTCTTCCTGGCCTGATACAATTTCTCATAGCCATGGTCCCTTGGGGTTGTGCCTGTCCTGGTGTGTGTGTCCCATGGCTGCTGTCCCACAGGAGTTCCTGTCTCCCTTTGGCACACTATGTTCTCCCCAGGGTGCACCTTTAGCCCTGACAGCTGGGGCCTTTCTTAAGCACAGTGTCGTGGTTTGGCCGGGAAGTGTGTTTCTGGAAAAGTCGTGGTCAAACCAATTGGTGGCAGATTTGAAATTGTCACCTGTGGTGGCCACTGAGGATTTGGATACGGCACTACGGCCAGGAGGAGAAGAGGGGGGGCAAGGTGCCCAGTCGCTGGGAGACCGGGCTGAGCTTTTAACTCTTTTGGTACTGAAACAATGGAAGCCGAAAAAACACTGATCCTCCCCAGCTGAGGATTGAGAGGGGACGGAGGATGGGAAAGAAGAAAAGGTTTGAGTAGGTGAAGAAAATGCCAGCAGATGAGAGTGCCCCAGATGGAGGAGATGATTGGAGTGGCTTTGGCTGGACGTTTCACTTACATAGCCACGGGCGAAACCAATTTCTTCCGATAATGCAGAGACTGCAGCCTTGGGGGAGGCGGTTGGCCAGAAACCAAGAATGATAAAGCTGCGAGGAGAAATAAAGAGAACAGAGACTGAGGGGGAGGGTGTGGTGGAGCCCTCTGCCTTCAGCGGAGAAGGATCTCTGTTCCTGAGACCCAGGCCCCAGGGCAGTGAATATCGGGGGGACAGGTGTCCCAAATAGTGAGAGAAGGCCACTTCTTGGAACTGGGTGATAAAGCATTCTTAAAAGGGCCTAAGGAGCGGTTTGGATCCATGGACAGTGGTGAGAGCACTGGACATGGAAGGAAGATGGTCACCACGGCAGATTCTCTCCGGGCGGCTGCCGCGTGTGACATGGAAGCACAGGAGGTTCCACTGTGTTTCCTGGGGAGGCCCAGGGTGCAAGAGGGAGACTCCTCTCTCCTGATGAACTGGGGTGAACTTGTGTAAAGGAGGGTATTGGACTGACATTCGAATGTTAGAGGACCAGGGGGAGGAGGAGTGTTTTGGGAGTGTTCCATTGTGGATTGTTGTGTGTGGGGGGTTTTTTTTTCCCCTTTTTCCCTTATGTTTCTGTGTTGTAGATTATTAAAGTGTTGTGTTTTTTTCCTCCATCCCCAATTGGGACCCTGCTTTGTTCTGTTTCCGGGTCATATCTCACAGTAACCATTTTGGAAATATATCTTTCATGAGGGCCCTGGCATTGTGCCAGGGTCAAACCATGACACACAGGTTTTCAGGATCTGCTTGTGTTTCTCCAGCTGACAGTCATGGACCAAGGTGGGTGTTTTTTCTGTGCTGTTTCTGTCGGTGTCAGGGGTGGCTCCACAAACTTGTCGCGGGTCCCCAGCCTCTCACACATCCTGTACTGCTGTAGTCCCCACCACTTCAACCTTGTCCCTTTAAGAATACAAGCCTTGAAGGAGCCCATTCTGACCCACATCAGGAAAACTGGATCCCTCAACAGAGCCCTGTTCTGTGTTTTCCAGCTGCCTCCTGCTTCCTGGGTGATTTTGTAACAGTGGTTGAGGGCCTACCCAGCTGAGGTCCCTCCATGCAACAGAACTTTTCAGGAAAATAAATAAAAGTTTTTGTCCTCATCTCACACAGATATTTTGAAATTATTACACCCAGGGGGAGCCTTTGTATAAGCCCAGGTCAGTACAGGGAGGATGGCCATTGATCTCCATGGGACAAGACAGGGATGCACCTCATTTTCAAAATGAAACCAGCCCCAACAGATGCTATCAAGTTTCTATCTGCCATTAATCATATCTCTCCCTGTTTCTTGGAAGTCTAAAGGAAAGTGCTCTGGAGAGGCTGCCATAGCCTCAAGCCATCTTTTGTCAGTGTATCTGTCTTTACATCTTTATTTTGACATGATGTGCATAAAGTTGCTAACAGTAGCTAATGATTTGAACATTGTTTTAATAATTATTGAGTTTGTTATCTCATAAGCTGCAGATACAGCTAGGTTCCAAAGTTGTGGAAATAGATGAGAATATTATCATCAACCCAAAAAAAGAAAGAAAGAAAGAAAGAAAGAAAGAAAGAAAGAAAGAAAGAAAGAAAGAAAGAAAGAAAGAAAGGAAAAACTATACCATGAATATGAAGAAAATAATTAAATAAAGAACAAGAAAATTGTAGTTTTATATGATCTACTTATATTTCTGTACAGAACTACATGTTAATAAAAAAAAATAGTTAAATTGTCCATCACTAGATCCTAATGCACCATAGTTGACCTGATTATTGCTTGTAGATGCCATTTAAGGAGTGGGTGTTGTGAAGTCAGTTGAAAAGCAAGAGAAGTTCAGAGCACTTATGTGCCACAGAGATGGAGCTGAAGAAAACATGGAGCTGGTTGTGGCATGTGAAGGAGGATGCAGGTTTGTAAGGAAGAGGTGCAACAAAACAGAGGTGGTGGGAAATAGTGGAGGACAAGTATCACAGATGGAATTGTAGAAACTGAAGAGTGCAGGTATCAGAAGTTATAACAATTAGTGTGGAAGAACATCTGGGACCACTTAGGAAATTTCTGTGAGGAAAGCATTACATGTCAGGTATATTGTCAGCTTAAATGTCAGAAAATTTTTTAAAAAGTCATCTACGTCCTGAATTAATCACAGGTCACTTATTTATGTGTGTTTGATCTCAATTTCTAAATGTGTGAGCATGATGTAATTGTGATTAATCTCAGGAATAGTATAATATTATTTCTTATTTTGTTGGATATTTGTGAGAAAATATCTTGTGAAATGTATGCATAATGTAATCATTTTCATGAAGCTTTCCAGACTGAAATTAGCTTTCTACAAACATTTTACCAGGAAAGTCTACTGCATAAGTATATGCACAGTCTACTTGCAAAGGAGGTCAGGTCTTTGTCATACCTTTTTGGAATGCAGGTACAAGGATACTCAAATGGGTCAGTTCTTGTAATTCTTAAAATCTGTAAAATAGCCACAGAAATAATGAATTGTTTTAGCATAAAAGTCCCATGGATGCCTTCTCTGCCATTGTTTTAATGTGAACTTTTATTTCCTATATATTCTAGGAGTCCAGACTATGAAAAAAGCAAAAAGGAAATGAAAGATGAGTCTGATAGATGAGGCCATTGATCTCAAAGGTTATTTTTTAAGAAAGAAGGAAGTTTAATTTATGGGAAGAATAGTTTTGGCACCACAGTTATTTTATAATCAGTGCTGCATTCCTAAATTTTCTTTTAATCTCTGATGTTACCTTAAGTCATTATATGACAATTCATGTAACATATGTAACATATAATTTACAATAGAAATCGTGAAATGAATACGAATTAAATATAAACTCTCCCATTTTGATGACTGCAGAGAAGTAAAGGAGAGGAAAAAATGTTTCTAGGAAGGGATTGATTCCTGCTAACAGCAACATCTTCCATATTATTATTCCCAGACATAACTGAATTTAAAAACATCTGCAACTTAAAACACAACATCGGATTTTTTAAATAATAAAAATTGTCCAGACATTAGTGCAGATATGATGTAGGTTGTTACAATTTTAGTATTTTTCTAATTAATGTCATAGCAATAATAACGTGAGATTTGAGGATCTTTTCTCATTTGTTTATTCTCCATCCATGCCTTTTAATAAGGCTACTGACACAAAGAGATAGTCTTCACACAGTACATTGGATTCAACTTCCTGTACTAAAGCAAATATGCCACATGGAATCTCTTAGTACACTGCAACCATAAAAGCCTATTGCAGAATAATGGACATTGTACCCTTTCTGCTCCGACTGAGATGAAGACCATTATCAAGAGAGAGAAAAAGTATTCATTTTCTGGAATTGACAAATTATGAAAAAAAATCCTCAAATTTTTAAAGTGAACTTAATCTAGCACAATATTCAAAGCGCAGACAGTTCTGCCACTGAGTAAATATACTGTATGTACTAAACCAGTGTCAAAGAATGAAACTGCACTGCCTGGAGTCTTGCTATGAATGTGTTACAATAATCAGCCCTGTAGCCAAAATACCATGCAGTGCTGTTGCAAGTTAGTCTTAGGATGAATAGAAACATGGTCTCTGCAAATGGCATTGCCTAAAGAAGAGCTCTTGCCATATTGAATATATTGCTTTTTAGGGAAATGGAGTGGTCAGATGTGACATCAGGTATATTTGCCCCTCTCAGGAACAGCTAAGTTAACAATGAGAAAAACTCTTTGCAATGATATAGTGCAAACATTATTCCTTGTGGCTTGCAGCCAGACTGCTCATGTAAAGTATATTTTGAATTTAAGAAAGGGTATAAAGCTTATTCCTAAGAATACTAAAGCATTAATATTAACAGGATATTTCATTTGATGTCAAAAATAATTAATAACATGTTGAAATCTTCTATTGAGGTAGAGATAGAGATTGACTTATATACCTGTATTCTGACCTGTTACCAAATGCTGATACTCTGAGAGGAATAACCATAGCAAATGGTGTAAGGAAAATCAATATGTCCGAACTGTTAGTACCCAGAAAATGAGGAACGATCTTCATATCAATAACTTCTCAGAACAGCTTCCAATAAGTACAGAATTATTGTCATTAATTCATCAGGTAATGTGAAGGCTTTATCTAGATTTCAATAGTTAAGAACAGGAGAGACAACAGTATATCATCATAAAGATTAAAGTCTATACACTGTTCAGAAAAGGTCTGCACCAGCCTACAGGTACTAGCAGAGCAAAACAGAAGAACTTAACCTTGATGTTGAGATTGTAAAGGAAGGGAGAGAGCACTTAAAAGAATATTTGTCTTACCAGAAAAAAAGAATAATGTCTTTCTCTTGAGATATAAAAAGACAAATTTTTTACATCCTGATCCATCTCTCATGAAAATGTGGAATAGCAAAGCATCCCTCTATTTCCTTCTGAAAGAAAATGTATGGTCTTTCTATATTTCCACTCACAGTTCACAAAAATTCACAGTGGACCAGACTTTGTGACACAGAAACCAGTCATGTCAATCTTTGGTCATTAGAACATGCTGTGTTGCACTTCTCCATTCTTGAGGATCAAAAGACAGCAACAGTCAAATTATGAGGGTTCTGCTCAGGAAGGATTCTCCTACAGTCTATTTTGAATTGTACCACTTGCACAACTTAAAGCTGAGGTCAGTTACTTCATCAACAATTTCTTCATGTTCTGAAGATCTGAAAAGTCAATTGGGATAACAGTCTGAGTCTGCCAGCAAAACCTGCTAGGAACTCTTTGATTGTTCTACAAGCTGGTGAAGGATTTTTATCTTGAAAATTTTGTGGTGAATTAGCAGTAACTTATAGACGTACAAAAAAAGAAATATATATTTTCCCTGAGCAAGGTTTCACTATGCTAAAACTGTCAGACAGCTTTGTTCCTTCAGAATTTCCAAGCCAGTTTTTCAGACTCAAGACTTGATTCAAATAAATCAGAAAAAATATTATTACATTTATTTTAACTTCAGCCAATCTCACTTGCCACCAAGTGAGTTCTGATTATCAAAAGAATCAAAGTAGATGTTATAGTATTTTTGTTTATTTTTGAATGGCAGAGTTATCACCCCTTTCTTTAGCAGAGAGTTTAGGTTTTCATGTTTTCTAATATTTCCATGTTTCCCCCCACAAACTTGCTGTAGGAAGAGTGAAACAACAACTTTTTAAAAAATTTTGTGTGTGTGTGTGTGGGTTTTTTTTTTCATCCTACCATTTATTTGGAGATATTCAAAGTTTGTCTGAGCTTGGTCCTCGTCCAGGTGACTCTGTCTGGGCAGAGATTGGACCAAACAACCTTGACAGGTCCCTTTCAACTCCAGCGATTGAGTAGATCCCTTGACAGATAACCTACATGATAAAGACCATGGGACTGCTGTATTAAAAAGACACCATGTGGAGAAGATGTCTCAGCAAAATTATGTTGCTTTTGTCAGGGTGGTGACAGTCAGAATCAACAAGTTGTGGCTGTATCTGATAATACAACAAAGTAAACACGGGAGCAATAGGACTGCTCTAGAAAAGTTGTGCAATATCTAGCAGCCAGAGCTGGAGCTTTTTGTTAGTTTGTTATTAAAAGATATTTCATGTGTTTTATCTGTTTCATTCTGTGCTACAAAGTCTGCTACATTATTAAAAACTGATGTTATGGGTGATAGGAGAAATGCAACCTGTAAGAGAGGTGCGGGAGTGAGGAAAACATTTTTCAGTGATGGTGAGTTTCATAATGTTGAAGCTTTTATCTGTCCTCTTCAACTTCCTGATTTTTTCCACAGATGTTACATATATAAGCCTTCTCTTTATGATTTTGTTTTTGCATTTGTTTATGTGGAATTAGACAAAGCACTCTAATGCTCATTACTATTAAAAAAAGTAAACAGTAAAACCAGCTGGATAGATCAGTACCTTTTTCTTAAGAATTAAGCCTTTTCCAGTTCACTGTATTATAATGAATGTCATACCTTCATACAGCCGTGTGTAATGAAAAAGAAAAATCCTGATAATTTTTTTCTTTCTGGAGTTTTTCATGTAATTGACATACCCCTCTAAAAACAGGAATTTGGGATGGAAGATCTATTTTGCACTGTCTTCCTTTAGGAATAAAAATTAGAAAATGTTGCAGTATTAATGAATAAATTAACTTAATGTTAAAGTATTAATAAATGTATTTGTGCTTCAATTTCTTCTCTTCATGAAACTGAGAATTTTGAACATCAAAAAAATAATTGTGTTGTTCGCCCAGATTAGCTCTCTGTCTGAAATATACTGTACTAGAATGTTAATTGAGTTTGACATAGGCACGGATATAAAATGCATCATGCCACTCAACTTACCAGCAGTGAAACTGATTACCAATTATAATCATTCTCTGCATGGTGACAGCATACCAAGATGGAGATGTTGAATATTTCAGTTTGCAATATTATCTGGGTTGTTTAAAGTACTGACTACGTGTCCTGAAACCAATAGAGGTAATTGGTATGCATGTAAGAGCTGGCAGGCTGAGCACATCACTTATTTATAGAGTCTTTTGATGTAACTCTGTGGAAAAAAAATGTTAATAAAACATGGTTCAAAGGAAAATTTACACTCACCATTATAATATGACATAAAGTACAAATTATTGTACCTGAATAACTGTTTTCTAGTGAATAATGTTCCTTTTTCCTTTTATTGAAATAGTCCACTGAAACCTAACAGAAGGGGGAAGGGGGAACATGCAGAACAAGAAGGCTATTAACTCTTTTCATTTTGTGATACAGCTATCTGGAAATTAAGATGCATACACAAGATAGAGAATGGAAAATCACTGGGTATGTCATCGCTTTCATAACCTTCTAATTTGCTCTATAAATTGGGTTACGGTCCTCTTAGGGCACGTTCATCAACAAACTTCATGTCAACAATTGATATGAGGCTTGAAATGGACCAGAAAACAGGATACAGGAAGTAACATGGTGACCTCAGTTGAAAGGGTATGAGTCAGTTAAATTAGCCTTCATGTAAGTCCTTCTACTGCAAGGACACCAGCAATCCTTACCTCTTTTCAAAAAGGAAGATAACATTATAATATTGCAATAATGTTTACAGAATGCTTGGCTTTTGTCAGAACTACTTGTAAGCCTGATTGGATCTATGCAGAATGCAAACTTTGTATCAGAAGGAAAAAAAAAAAACACCAAACCTTAGAGCTTCTAGGCACCAGATAAGAAGAGAAAAGACACATAGTTTTTGCAAATACTGGTAAAAAGCAGTTTCATTAAACTCAGAATTTATTTTCCATAAAGTGAGCGGAATCCTTAATATTAGCAACAAAAGGGGAAAAAGGGTGTTAGGGTGCCCAGGCTATCTCATGGGGGTAAGATACTGTATAATATTAATTAGAAATTGCATTTAATCTTGTCATTAATCACTGAATTCTTATGTTTATGCCCAGTGGTGACAAATTAAAGTTGACCACTGTCATTCCCATACAGCTGACTATTTGCATTTCCTGCTGTTAAATGTTTCACTGTGCAAACTCAGTGCCCTGGGCATGTATTTTTAGGGGACTTCATGTGAGCTGAATAGCACATTAGTAATGCCTTTTGGTCTTTAATTTCTGCCCTGTGATGCCTGTCCATCATGAAAACGTAAACTATGCACAGGTACAGAGATTAGCTATTAATGTCTCCCAAAAATGCCTTAGCACATCAATGATTTTGCCTTGAAGAGAGGCAGATACTGGTAAAAATAATCAGAATCTACAGTGAATGAGTTCCTGTTTAGTGAATTCTGCACTCAGGTAATCTCATTAATGTAATTTAAAGCCTTCAGTTTTGTGTAGCATTGAAAGCTACAGGTACCCATTGATCTTGTGGTTGTCTGAGGACCTGCTGTCATGGAGTTCTTCCTGATTTCATTTTGGCTTTATAAAATACCTGGGATCACTTTTCAACTCTACTTTAAATGTTAAGTACATCCTCTTGAGATCATAATTTTGCCTGAAGCAATATTTATTTACTTAGAGCATATTTGCATGATTAGAGCATGAGAAGAAATATGGTTGTGAAATGTGAGTAAGGCCAAATTCTCTTCAAGTTGACTGCTATCAGGACTGTAAATACTGGAGAAAATGCCATGGATTTGAGGTGAGTAAGCAAAAGAATAAATTCTCCTAAAGAGTATGTTTCTTCTGGGCTAACCAAATTCATGTTTTATTCATAAAACACATAATATAATGCTTGAATGTAGAACATTATTTCCCTGGAGCCAAAGTCCTCAATAGATGTCAAGACACAGGAGAAGGGAAGAACACAGAACTGCACATACTCCTTTCCCCGCTCTGCATCCTTCCACTCTCCCAAATGCTTTTTGGAGCTGTACTTTGGGATCGAGTGCAGCCCAAGAACACTGTCAATGTGGAAATTCTCACAGGGGGAATTGTCCCTCAGACAAGCAAGTAATCAGCCTGTTTGCACCCAAACTACATCTGTGTAGCCTGCCTTGGCAGGAAAAGCTCTAGTCAGCCAACTTACAGGCCAGCTTTTCCCAAGGTCCCTTGCAAAATGTGTCCCTGCCAAAGGTGGGCACTGATCAATCACCAGGACCCAGATGTGTGTACCCAGAGCTACTGCAAGGGTTAGTTATAGAGAGGAGACTTAACCCGGTGGTGGAATTGGGCCAGTTTAGGACATTGTTTACTTCTGCACATGTAACTGAGGCACTCAACACTCATTACAGTATTGTTTTGTTAATGACTTAAGTGAAATAATCTTTAAAGTTGTTTTCTAATATTATTTGATCAACATGAAGACTTACTTTTCAAGGAATCAGTGGGGGTGAGATCATGTCCCATTTGCTCCCACTGATTTCTGTAAGCCAATCATTTTCCACTTATCTGGCTGTCACTGAAACCCTAAGGCAATCCTTCACAGTAGTTTTGCCACTGCCTGCTCAAAGCAGATCCTTAGGGTATGCAGAGTTTTTTACAAGGTGCCCAGTACTCCAAACCACCTACAGGTGTGTGAGTTATGGTGTAAAATGCAGGGGTTTTTATGAGAAAGCATCAGGGTCTCAACAGTCCAACATTAGGTGTGGCACAGGGCCTGCAGGCTTGCTGTGATCCAGAGCTGCAGCCCACTGCAGATGGCTCTGGGTGTAGAGGCAGAGCTGTCAATCTCTGCCTGATACCTAGAACCAGTTGAGTCCAGTGCAGCCTCTTTATGAGTGCCGAGTTTCAAGTCTGGAACTATTTCTTGAGTACCATCAAGGATGCAGCTGTCAGGAGGGGAAAATTAGGTTGATTTACCCTCAGAGAATGCTACACTAATTCAGGAAATGCACACAAAGGACATGAGAAACAAACATCAATTAGAAGAAGAAACATGAAAATATCTTTCAGCATCTGCCCTGCCCTTTATTATTATTCCAAGTGCATTCAACCAATCATTCCCTCAGTCTGACTCATTATTAGCAAATTGTAAAACAAATACTGAGTATTTTTATCTTTCCATTAGCAATGCTGAATCTCATTTCCTTGTCTGGAAGATTTCCCTGACTGCCACAAAGGGAAACATCCTGTGATGGCCACCTCATTCTAAAATATGTCTTTGAAAGAACAGAAGGTGCAGATTAATCCTTCTAATTTTAAGAAAAATAAGAAAGATGTTAATGGAATGACAGCAGCATTTTTATTAGGGTATTAAGGTTTGATCTGAGTGTTGAAAAGGCACAACAAAACATTTAGTAAAATGTTTCACATTTAGTGAAACACCACAGCAGTAAAGAAAGAAGGAAGAAAATACAGGCAGTAAGAGCTTCTTTTGTTTATGGCTTGAAGCGTGCTGACAACAGCTATTAAGTTATTAATATCGAATAACATTATGCTTTCAGAGGCTGCACATTATGTGGGAAAGAAACAGGCTCCTCAGCAGTTATTTTTACCCCTTTTCCAAGTGATACAGAATACACATAGTCAGGTCATCAGAGACTGTATCTACAAAGCTCCTGAAGAGAGGAGGGTCTGTGAGCACCTCGTGACCTTGCTCTTGCAGTGGGCCCTGCAAGCAGCCGCTGTGCAGCCTGCATGAAGAGGCTCCATGCTAAAGCAGCACTTGCAGGTTTGGCACCTCTGTGCACAGGAAATTAAATTTCTTCCCTTTGATGTGAACTTCTAGTGGAAAACATAATGCTGGGAAAGCTGAAGAAAATTTTCTCTGTGCAAATGTATCTAATTAGTAGTCAGCAGCCACTCTCCGTCCCATATCCACCCGGGTCCTTAGTCTACTTCAAGTGTCTTTTTATTCATAGGAGATTAAGGAAGGAGAGTCCTTGTGCCAGAAAAAGAGGGAAGCAAACACAAAAGTGAATTAATGCACAGTTTTCAGAACTTAATTCAACTTCTGAGTGATCATGTTCAGACTAGTATCTTGTTTCTGTTGAATGACAGCTCCCTGTATAGATTGCTTACCTCTCATGGCCTATCAGACAAAAAAATCTTCATAAGGAAAAACTTCTGGTGGACATCTTGTTCTGACAAATCAGCTCATTTTTACTGTTACTGTATAGAACATATTAACTTTCAGGACAAGCACAAATACATTTCTGAGTATGTATTTAGGTTTAGGTGTTGGTATTGTAATGTCTCCTCTGCTGGTTGTACAGATCAATGTTTGCTTACACAAGGGTTGTTTTGCCACTGAAATGTAACAAAACAGACAATCTGCACCCCTGAGTAAGCAATTTAACCACAGATAAGCAAAAGATGGATTCTAGTATATTTAATTCCATACACTGAAAATAAAAATAATAATGAGGTGGTCTGTAATAAAAAAGAGACAAATTACAAATATTTTGTTATCGATTCAAAGGACTGTAATTTTAGAAAAGTGCTTTCAATTCTGTCACCATTATAGATCCTGAAAATAAATGAATTCTTTCAGCAATATTGTTTTCCAAAAACACACTTCTCATTTCTTGCAATATTTTGAATAAAACTAAGGTAGCACAAAACTTTAAGCAGATGGTTCAATGACTTTTTTCTTTACTAATCATAGTTATGGAGGCATCCACTCATATTTCATTGCATTTTCAATGTGTATAGAAAATTTAAGTCTGATAATGACCTTTGTACATCATGCTGCAAATTGATTTTGATGACCTTTCACTCTCAGATAATTAGACTTCATGCACATTCATCTTGTTCACATTGCACTGAGACTGCCTACTGCACTGGGCTGTGTAAATTTTCCCCTTTCCAAAATGTTGCCTCTTATTTTTCATCACTGTTTTGTTGCTGTTGGAGAACTTAGGACTTTTTTGTGTGAAAATTACATGTTCAACTTAGCTTGCCCTTACATCATACAATCATAAGGGGTGGAAAAACCTCCAAAATCATTGAGTCCAGCCTCTGACCAAACACCACCACATTAACTAAGCCATAGTACTGACTGCCATGTCCAGTTTTTCTGGAACCCTTCCAGTGATTGTGATTCCACCACTTTCTCGGGCAGCCTTTTCCAAAGCTTGACAAACTTTACAGTGACAAAATTCTTCTTGATGTCTAACCTAAACATGTCCCAATACAGTCTGAGACCACAAGGTTAAAAATTGTGCTATTAATGTTTAGTGTGAAAAGGGTGAAAATAGTTTTTTGTCTATTCAGAAAAATGAACTTAAAAAAATAGTTTCATAACTAGACTTCTACTCATTTCTCTGCCTCCCTCAAGTACACTTCCTCCTCTAAACTGTCTTATCTGGATGGTTTGGTGATTCAGCATAAAATATCCACAAACTCGATATACACTCCATAATCACTGCAGAAAACACTCTGATATCCTAGAAGAGGGTGATTTCCAGAAAGAAAAAAGCCCCTCTGAACAGAAACAAAGCATTGAGACATAAGACATGGATGCAGCTCTCTATAGTAGAATATTTTTCCTTGGGCATCAGCTTCTCTAAAAATAAGTGTGTTATAGGGAAGTGCACCTGTTACACCAATATATACTCAAGTACACCTTCAATATACTCTGTGAATTATTAGAAATTTCCTGAATATGAACTACTAAAAATCATGCAGTTAAAAAACCAGACATACTAGACGGTAGAATAGTCTTTCATTTGAAAATTATAAATGAATTAAAATCCTCACATTAGATTGGAGGCTACTACTTAATCCTAAACACATTATTCTAATCAGGATTTTTAAAATCTTTTGACAACAAAGGTTGCTTATATGTTTAATTTACAACAAATTAATACCAGTAACAGATATAAGGGGATAAGAGCTAGATTAATGCATATCAACAAGTCGGTCCTGCATCAGGAAGGAATTGTATGGACAGAACAGGCAAGGAATCAATGTAGATGCTTCGTGTGTTTGCCTTACATACATAGAAGACATGGGTCTGCCGTTCCAGGGTTCTGCATTTATTTGATCCAATCTGTCATAAGCAAATTGATTTGCAAGTAAAAAAGAACATGGAAAGAAGAACAAAGAGAGAAAGAAAAGTAAGCAAGCAATACTGTTGTTTTGTAAAAAGTTAACAAGTTTAAGCTCCCTCTAAAGAAAGATATAATTGTCTCTGTTGACATGCTCTGATACCAATACAGGTAAATTCTATTAACTTCAGTCCAACAAGAACATTTGTGTATTTCTGCTAGGAAAAAAAAACTAGAGCAGGAAATGAAGATCTCAGAGGGTAAGAACATTAAAGCCAGTCAAGCTGAACAGCACACTCATATTGAGATATTTCTACTATTAATTTTATTGTTGTATTTGTCAGCAAAGAAAAGCTCCAAGAGAGGAATAATTCTGGAACATAGCCAGAATGTATTTACTATCTTATGAGCAGGATGAAAAAGAGCTTTCTACGTTTCTTGCTGCATAAGATCCACAATGGCAGGAACTTTGTGTTCTCCTTTATTCTGTACAGCTCTCAGCACAGTGTCAGTTCTTAATAAATAATAAATAAAATAATGACTTGAAGAACACATAAAAAGATGAGTGGGGAGGACATACTAAATTATTCATAAATGTTCCCAACAATGTCACTTTCCAATTAAAGTGTCATCCTATCATCTGTGTGGGTGAGACAACAACCTTCATCTCACACAAATGTGACAGCACTAAGAGCAGAAGGATTTTGTCATATATTAGTACCTAGGGTGTGATAAAACATTTAGAACAAGTTTTCAGGAGTGGAGTTTTTCTGTAATTGTCTTGCCCATGCCACTGAAATTCCAGCCTTCTTTCGGTAAGAAATATATGGACTACAATTTGCCAAACAATTTATATAAAAATTTGAATAAAGGCTCATAAACTACTTAATAGTTCTCTTTTTTAAGCAACTCACACTAATCAGAAAAAATTTTAAATTTATTAATGGCTACATCCCTACCAGTTTCTCTCTACTATGAATCACTGAATTAGGTTTGAAGGAACAGTTTCTGTCCTGCCTTGGTTAACCAGGAGTTGTGTGAATCCTCAGGTCACAAGTGCAGTCTCATTTATGCCTCTGTTGTTCAAGGCCAGCTTTTTCATATTGGATGAAGTGAGTTGTCTCACCAACCTTTGTACTCTACAGTGAAGGCTTCCCTAAAGCCACTGTAATGACTCCCCTGCCTCTTCCATGAGCACTAGGATCAGCATAACCTATACAGTGAGGGTTCTACTCTGCATCTCTCTGGTCCAGAGGTTTCCCTGATTCCTACAAAGATAGTGAGCAATATGGTGAGAAGGCAGGAAAAGCAGGTGAAATGTACCTGTTCCTCGAACCCTAGGAAAATGTTCAGACTGGGATGTTACTGCTCTTCCCCAGTGGTTCTGTTCTGAGTCGTACGGTGTTAGCGTAGCTCTTGAAATTACAGCACCAGGAGCCATGAAGCAGTATTGCAATAAACATCAGATTCAGTGAAATAAATAGTAAGTTTCTAGCTATTAGGGACACAAAAGTTGGAACACTAAACCCTGGAATATGTACATACAGAAAACAAAACAGAGCAGTTTGAAATGCGTGTTGTTTAGCCTCATGATTCCTAAACACATTTTACCTGCTCAGAGTACACCTTGGGCTGCCAGTACTTATGAAAGATTTTTGGTGTTAGATGACTGTGGACCAAGCTGTCTTTCTTTTCTTTCCCATTTGTTCAGAGATTTGGACTAAGATATGAAATTTCCTAACAGCAATGCTGTGTTCATTTGAGTGTAGGCTTCCCCATTATATCATCTGCGTAAAAATAATTAATTGATTGATTAAACAAGTAAATACAGATCTGCATGGCC
Source organism: Passer montanus (assembly GCF_014805655.1). NCBI lineage: Eukaryota > Metazoa > Chordata > Aves > Passeriformes > Passeridae > Passer > Passer montanus. Next base: position 1,868,126 of record NW_024373590.1, read on the forward strand.
AGATGAAGAAATATCACTAATAACAGTTTGGTTTAATTGACAATAATTATGAAATAAACTGTTGAAAAATTTCAAGGACCAGATTTTTTATTTATTTTGTTAATGCTGAGATGTGAGCATGTGACAGATCTGTATAAAATGTTATGGATAACACAAATATGCAGAATATTTCCCAGATCTTGTTTATTTATTGCTGAGATGATGGACAAGGCCTTTAAGCTGGCTTCTCAGAGCATGCTGCACAATCATTTCATTCACTTTGTCAACAAGCTTTGGCTTGATGAATTTCAACAGAAAAATGCTGGGTAAAGAACGGCAGACCTGCATGATTCATTTTGCAGCAATTTTCTTGAGGCTGCCTCAAGACTGACCTGCTATCTTCCTTGTCTTCTTATCATTTTCCCATCTGGAAAAGCCTGAGTCCTGTGGTACACTGGGGAGTGAGTGATCTGAGTCTACCGGAGTATTCAAAGATCATTAACAGTCATAACTCTTAAAATCACCACCCTCCTACGGATGAGGTTAATAGTAGTCCATAGAATTGGTAGAGGGGTCAATAGTTAACTTCAACTAGTATAAATACTGAGTGATTTTTAAAAAAATTTCTTTGTTACCTCACACATAAAACAAGAATTGCATGTTTTAGATGCTGCTACTGGAGATTGTGTTGAAAATTTGAAAATTAAAGATTTTAGACCTTAATGGCCAGTGGAAAACATCATTCTCTATGTATCTTTTGAATTAATTTATTAATTTTCTTGCTCTAGAACTGAAATATATCTGAATTTCCACAATGCCTGGCAAGTTTGATTAATATAGCAATTATTTTAGCAGTCTAGCCCAAAGACTTTAATCAAAAATATTTGAAGAACTCATTTTCAATAGAGAGGAAAAAATAAAATCTACAAATTTGAGAAAGACACTAATTGGTAAAAAAATCACCTCCACATACGTCAGCTCAGTGCCATAAATTAAAAACAAAGTAAAAACCCCAACCATCTCACCCTCTACCATCCAAAACCAGTGCTGGAATGAAAAATAGTACTGGACTTCAAAGGCAAAATTTCATAATTAGTCTTTGCTCCCTAAATAAAATTCAAAAAAGCTTTTTGAAAAGAATAAGAAATTCTGAGTTAGATATCGTGAGGTAAAAAAATCCCCTTGATGTCACTTTGGACAAATGCTAAGAATGACAGATAATCTAGAAAAGTAAGAAACAAACAAAAAACCTGATGTTTTTAAAAGAGATATAAAAATTAAGCATCTAAGAGAGAACAGATAATAATTATAATCAGTCAATAAAAGAAGGAATAAATAGTTCATCATAATGGTAAAAACATACACTAAGTATAACTGAGTGATAATAACTGTTATTATTCCTCAGGGAGGTAAACTCCCAGATAATTATATTTCCAGTGGTACAGCAGTTATATTTATATGTGTGTGCATGTACACACACACACACACACACATGCACACACAAATTGAGGTATGTATATGAATGACAACTATCAGTGATAAAATAAAAGAAGTCCATACATTATGGTGATTATGCAGCTATGTTTGGAAAATTCATCTTTTCTTTACACAAAAAGTTTAGGATTTCAATATTTAAAATCCTTCAGCTGGATGACTTATTTTACTAAAAATTACTTTGCTTTATAAAATATAGAATTAAAAAATATTTTTCTGCAATCTATATTTATTTGTAATGCTCATATTTGTAACAGCATTGTACTCTTTTGTACCTATATATCTAATTTATCAAATCTGGAGTATTGTACTTTACAGGTGTATGAGAGAATAAAGCTTAATACTCCCGTAAGTTATTTGTAAATTTTTTGGAGACTCCTTCTACCCCTGCACTCTCCCTGTAGTCCTGAAGGACTTGGGTAATTGCTGAGTTTGAGAAGCCTTTCACTCTGGGACACTGATGTGATTCAGCTGAAGCCATCAGTGGACCAAGGATCACTTCCATCTGAGGATGAGTTTGTGCTTCTCTAAAACAAGTCGGCAGCTTGAGCCAGTTTCCTTTGAGGCAGTGGTCACATCACCATCTCAGCCGACCATCAGATCTCAGCTAACAGTCTTTTGGTTCAGTTCTAGGTGAAAAGACTGAATATCTGACCCACGGACCAGTCACTCCAAGACAGAGTGGAGCAGTACTCAAGCTCCTTTAAAAATGCCAACCATTTCTCTTGTGTAGAAAAGGTGAATAATTATTTCTCCAAAGCTATTTATTGCTACTGTATTCATAAAGACTATTCATGAAAAAGAGAATAAAGGATTTATATGACTGTATAGTCAAGTTGTCTTTAAGGACACTTTCTGAGAAAAGAGGAATGCTATCTTGTGTTCTTGTTCTGATTCTCTAGAAATTCTTTGAATATAAAATATCTTCTTTGAATATGAAATCTTAAATTTTTTAAAAAAATTGAATTACCTTTTTCAATAATTTTCCTTCTACAAGGCTAGTATTTCAATTCCTGCATTATTTAGAAGTAGCTATAAAGAGCCTGTGCTCATGTTGACAGTAACCTCTGTGAATTGATGGGCAATTTCTGATTTGTTTAAATTTCTTTTCAGCTGATAATAGAACTCTACCTGTATACAAAAATACATCCATTAAGTGATGAGGTTGGCTTTCTGTTGAGGGTCCTTCTCAAATAAGGCTTTTCTCTATATTTATATAATCCCCATCTTCATGGTGTCAGACAATCTGGGTGATTTCTAGCCCTGATCCTCTTTGCTCGTAATCAGCACTGTTTGCCCATGCCCATAACAGCAATCTATCTAAAAATGCAGTCCACCTCAGTTTAATCCCATTTCTGCAGGCTTTAACTGGCAAAGCCTTCTTATTTACTAAATAAGGAAATCTCAGATCTGTTGAAATAAGAAAGCCACATTCCTATGAACTAGTCCTCTTCACCTGACCTGGGTGGAAGTTTTTCACTCTTCTTTAAAACAACATCATTGGTGGTTTATTAATTTATTTTTCCAAATCACTATTTTATTTTATGTTTTTTTTTTGTTTGTTTAGTTTTATTTCTGTTTTGTTTTGTTGACACCCAAGTAAAAGAAACTGTTCCTTCAAAGCACATTTTTTCACACGTAGCATTCCTTGTAGTACAAAATCAACTAACGTTCATCAGTTGCCAGTCTTGAGTTAATACTTAAGGGTACTTAATGCTTGGGTTGACAGACTGGTGTTCTGGGGTTCCATTTAGTTTATTGGCTGAAACACAAAACTGCTGACTGTTGTAGCAGAGGATCAATCTCAAGCCTCATATTCTGCAAAACACTCATATACGTAACTACTTTTTCATGCCTGGATAGTTATAACACGTGCAGGATATCCTCCTATCACCAAGTCTGAGTCTGATATTGAAATGGTTGTTTAGCTTTGCTAAAAAAAGGGTCAATTTTTAAATCTCTGATCATTTAATTGTGAATTTTAATAACTTATTGGATATGATAGGAAAAGCATATGTTCCATGCTACTGTTTATATTTGCACAGAAATATCTTCTTCTAAAATTGGAACCTCTGAAGAACAGTCCATTTAAAGGGCCTACCCTACATGTTCATGTATGTGTTTGTTTAAAAAAAAGATAACATTATCTGTGTTACAAAATTTATATTATATGGATTCACTGGACAGCTAACAGGAAATGTTGCAAAAATACATTTTTATCAAATGTATTTTTAAATTACTCTTACAGTGAATCAATCTGATGCAGCTAAAAGGCAGGGAGAATGGGATGAAGAGGGTGACTCATGTAGAATTAATTTTGCCTTCTAGAGATCCCCATGACTTCACACAGTTCAACCCATTGTGGCTGTTCTACAACCTAACATCTGACTCACTGATCAATGTCAAGAGTGGAGGTAGGGAAGAGCCACAAAAGAGGCTGAAAATCCTTGGTGATGCTAGTTGCTCTCTGTGGTGTATTAAAGTAAAAAAAAGAAAATAAAAAGAACAGCAGTAGTTAGAGAAAGTAAAAGAAAACCAAATAAGCAAAAAAATTAAAGCAGGAAAACGAACCTGAAAATGTTCCCTCTAGAAAACAGCCTTCTTGTTTCAGTTCCTTATGTCTTTTTTACTCTCTATTAATAAATCAAATCATCATAGCATTCTTGTAGACACCAGCCAGTGGTTCCCCAAGGGAAAATAATTTTAGTGTTCTGAATAAATAACAATACTTCCTTTTAATTATCATAATCAGTAGTAGTAGTAGCAGCATGGTTTTATAAGGAAAAAATATGTCAGAGATATGTATGCAAAATCTGTTTCTTCCTACAAGCTTTTGGGACTCTTGTTCATTCATAAAAGATTTCACAGCAATAAAAAAAAAAAAAATTAAAAATTTCTGTAAAAGAACATATAAGCATTTAACATTTGTGAGTCAGAGAGGTTCATTGTTCTTAACACAAACATTTGAGAAGCAGCCACAGAAGCATGGAAAATATTATGCAATAGCTAATATCAGCATAGAAAAAGAAACTTCTAACTTAAGCATGCTGTGGTTAATGACTTAAAATGCTACTTACTATTTAAATGCTAGTGTACCTATATCCATATATATTAAAACCAAAGATATTTACAAAGGGACAGTTCTCCTTTTGGAAGGTCTCATTATACTCTCCACATTAAACATTGGTGTCAAAGGTTAACAAAACACTCCCTGAACTGAGTAAACTATGTGTTCAAGTTTTCTTCTTTAAATTATTAATTTATGTTCATCTTTATAACACCTAGATCTTTCCAGATCTTTGGTTCACACTTTGATAAAAATGGCACAGACTAACAGGATTATGCAGAGTCATGAAGTTTAATGGAGAAAAAAAGAATCCAAAGTATTCAAATATCTATAAAGGGCAAAAATCCAAGCATTATTGGATTCAAAAGATGAAGCAACATCCCAGGTGCTTCACAAAACTCTGAGGTTTACAGCTTCAACTGCTCATAATTTACTTTGTCTTGTTTTTCAAAGAGTTGTGTCTACCTTGTACAAAGGTGAAGGAAAGGTATATGATTATACACTCACTGGAACTGGGCAAAAAGGTGCAGTATAAAATGAAAAATAACTGGAAAATTTTTTTTTGCAATATACAATTGAACTAACATGCAATATTTCTATCTTGCATTAGTTAAATTCACTTTTTGTACTGTTTCAACTTGTTTTGTCTCTCGACTGGGGGATTTGGCTGGAATGGAAGTACCAAGGAATTGAGTTATTCTCACCTTTTTCAATGTGACTCTTGCCATGGAAATTAAGTAAGCTTTATATTTTCAAAAATTTGGGGGCTGATTTAAACCCAAATCTCCTTGCAACTTAACTGCTTCTGGTAATAACAGAAAGGTAATTCAGCAGCTGTTCTGGCCTCTCACAAGATGGATGCCAAACTGCAAAACAAAGGTATAAAGACTATCAGTAAAAGTTACACCACATGTAGATGTGGTCCCCTGGAACCTGCCTTTCACCACTGTGAAGCTCAGCACTGTCCAGTGGTGATCCTGGGCATACAAAATTACAAATGTGATTGGTGCAGACACTTACAAATGTGATCTGACTTCACCCAGCAGAGGAGCTGTGCCACCTGCACAGTGGTTTTGCAGGATCTGTTTTAGAGGAGATTGGAGGAATTCAGGGTCTTGGCAAGAGTATAATGTTTGGCAACTAGCCTTGGCTAGCAAACAACTGCTTGAGCAGCTGTTTCAGCAGCAATTCTGCATTTTTTAGCATGCCTCATGAGGACCTGGTCACAAATTCATTGTCCTGAAATTTGAAGGCTATTCAATTTCATCCCTGGCATTTAAGTAGATATTTTTTCCATAACAAGAGTTTGCAGGCAGCTGGGTCCATCCTCATGGTTCACATTCAGTGCTTTTAAGTTGTTACCTCTCATCTTGAATGACATTACATATCACTCACTACTATTTTTCAGAAGTTGTATCAGTATCTACACAGTAGCTGTTGCATTTCCTGGATGAAAAGTCTCAATGTTTACCTTTAAAATGTCAATCCTTCTGCACTCCTAGCATTCACAAGCCTGTTTATCAGTTTGCTCTCCACTGCCATGGAGATGTGATCAGAATAAATGAAGCAAGAGGGACAATTTACAAGGAAGAAGATGTAGCCAAAATCATCTGCAGATTTCAATTCACTGACCATTTCTTTCAGGGATCCTTCAGGAATCCTTTGCAGTGATAGCAAACTGATTTAAAAATGAGATTCAAAGGTATCAGAATTTGTCCACTTAGGTGACTGAAAAAATGGCAGGAGACAAGAGAGTGGTGTGGCCACTACAGCTCTTGCTATCTCCCACAGTAACATCGCTATTCAGTCAACGCTATACTCAACACATGGTGCAAATCAAGAAATCATTTGAATCATCAATGAAGGAATTCAAGTTGCCTGACTGATATCTACAGCAAGCAGAGGTACAGGAAAGGAACAGCTAAGGTGGGGTACTCCATGACCTGAGAAAAATTCTAGGTGAGCTTGTGAAAATCAATTTCCTGACTTCCTCAAATGTCACTGTACAGTCTCCTTCAGATAAAGGGAACATGACCTTCTGATGTCTTGCCCGCAGATTGTATTGTACACTTCTGAATATGAACATCTAGCATTTTGGATGTGCTACTTAACAAATTACAGACTGACTTGACCTGTTTCTGGTCATTACCACAATATTTGTGACCTGATCATGGAAGAGCACAGCAAATAATCATCATAATCCTTAACATCAGTGTATTAACTACTTACTAGTGATTTGGAAGTCATCATCGTAATTCTCTGATAACAGTTCTTATATCTGATTTGTATTATTCCAAGAAAATAACACATTGGCTTGCTTTTTTGATATAACTAGTATAGCAAGTATTGTATCTCAGATTTGCAAAATAAGTTGAAGAGTAAAACACACCTTAAGAACAAAGAAGTCTTAACAACAGTGACATTCACAGGATATCCAATCAAAAAATCCGTTGCACTTGCATTAAAAAAAAGTGTCAGAATTTGAAGTAAACCCATAGATATAGAAATGCCATCTCTGCTCTATAACCTGTCATCTATGGCAGTATATTTTGGGTCTCTCAGAGAGAGCAAAAAATAATGGCAATGAATAATAAAAGTGAAAAAGTTTATCTGTTAATTAGTCCTGATATTAACAGTAGTTGTACGTGCCTGGTGTAGTATCTTCTAGGGTCTGTCTGCAGGTGCTATATATCTGTCTATTTCTTCATTTCTCTATTTCTCTATTTCTCTATTCTCTCTCTCTCTCTCAATTTGCGAATGTACAGAGGGAAGAAAAAGACCTTAGAAGCTGTATTCTACCTCAGCAATTAGTACCCTACTCCAGAGCTAGACAAGACAAACAAATATTGAGTTGCAGGGGCTGCTTGCCATGGCAGCTGTAAACACAGTCCTTCTCATCTAGGGCAGAAAACTTTGGCAAAGGAAGCTTCTGTTTCCGCTGTGTCCTCTCCTCTTGCTAAGCAGAAACACAACCTCTGAAACTGCCAAGCCACTACCTACTGAAAGAACAGTATTTACTAAAAAACAAGAAAGCAAGAATGTTTTCTTTTGATCTACAATCCATGCTCTGCCTTTCCTCTGCTCTGTTTATACATATGCACCACATTAAAAAAAAAAAAAACCAAAAAAACCAAAAAAAAAAAAAACCAAAAAACCCCAAACAAACAAAAAACCACATCTAGAACAAGTTCCTTTCTGTTGTTCATATGTGTGAGCACAGGCTTGATCATCCAAAAGAAGGAGCAGGTGGGACACAACCAGGATCTCATTCATTAAATTCACAGTTTTTATTCATTGGCTCCGTTGACCCTTTGCTTGCAACATTTTTGCAAATTCTTTCACCTTTGTGACTACATTGTTATGAGATTTTAAGGCAGCTTAGAAGTGGGATACTCACAGGCAAAACCATCCTGTTTTCTGTCTGTTTCTTTCTCACAGTCAGACCAAGAAATTGTGATGAATTTCCACACTTGCACATTCTCTTCCACCAGGGCTGGAATATCAGGGAACAGTTGCACATCATAAATGTTTTCCATCAGTAGGTACCTATGACTATAATCACTTGTCCTAAACTGGACAATTTATGTGGATTTATGATAAGGTATTATAATGCAAACTGTGACTGAAATTTGATTTTGCTGTTGCAGAGAGAGAGGGGAAAATGTATTTTCTCAGGCAGAGTGATAATTAAACTCAGGAGCATGGCAGAACAGCTGAATGTAATGGATAAGTAGCTGCTATCCTCCAATTATATATTAGAGTATTAGTGATCTTAGAAATGGTTTGCTATTCCATCAATGAATCCATCTGAATCATTGAATTAAAAAAAATATTTAATTTCATTGTGAGTCTTGGGGACCATTTTATGATGTCTGCTTTTAGCTCTACGTTAACAGCCTACCTATTTTTTCTCACTTTCAAGTGATATGTGGTTTCAAAGGTTTTTTGACTTATACGCATGCACACATAAGATACTTCAGAGCACACTAGGTAACTTCATTCCACAGAGGAACTCATTAGTGTCCAATACACAATATGTCAGGATAAAAGTACATTTGAAAAATAACGTACTTCAAAAAAACCAACCACTTGTTCTGCTCCAGAGTCATTGTTAAGCCATGTTTATGGGTATTTCACTGACTCAAAGGTATTTTTGTTGTACTAAAAGAGGAAGTTAATTTAATTAATGTTAGAATCCTCCTGGAAATGTGAAAATTCCTTTAAAAGACTTTGAAGTGAAATTTTCAAATTTCAAAACCCGAAGCACATATTTAGATACAGGAGCTACACAAATTAAAAACATATCTATATGGTGAATATGTAAATATATTTGTTATGTGTGATATTAATGTCCTTTTCACACACAGACGTGCAGCTGAAAAATGACAATTCAGAAACAGAAGAAAGCATCCATTTGCCAGTATGAAAAAATGGGAAGGTACTTTCTTGATTTTAAACAATTAAGAGGAGGAGGAGGGTGAAAAAAAGACAAAAACCCAGTTTTAAAACCCTGATATTTTAGCAAGCTAAGACTGAGACTCTTCTGTAGCAGATTCCTAATTTGTTCATTTTACACTGTCTAACTAGATCAAAAAGCAGTGTCAAATGCCCAAAGCAGTGTTTGTCAGCAGTTCTTCTTAGTTTCAAAGCATCTGAATAGAGGAAGACTAGTACTTTATTTCCAAACAGACACAGGAAGGCTCTTGTTGGCAGCCCGTTGCTGCAGAATGAATACATGCCATGAGTATAGACCATTTGTCTGCTGATTACAGCAGGCCCCGGGGGAGCTGATGTTAGCTCTCATTTTCACCTCTCTCTCTCACACAGTGTCTCCTTGCTGTGGCAGTCATGCCTCCCCTCCTCCTCCTTGCCTTCATTCCTCACGGCTTTGACTCGATCTGACTTGGCAGTGGTATATTTAAGACTGTTTTCCAAATTAAGATCAGGCTGGGATGTTTGAAATGTGTTGACTTGCCTTGAAGGTTAACACAGAGAGGGGAAAAAAAAAAGTGGAGCTATTCTCATTTGTAATTCAGCACTGATCATAATGAATGTACTTGGTATTCATGTGAATCTCACATGTATTTCCCTAAGAGTGCTACTGTAATTTAACACCGCTACTAAAAATATTGGGGGTAGAGGGGCACTTAAAATAAAATGTCATGAAATAAAAGGAAAGGATTTAGCTCATGTCTCTGCAGCAACTCTGTGGTTTGCCTGTTGTTTTAATACTTGATTTATAAGCTTTCTCTCCCTTCCCCCACTCATTTCCATAGAATTTTCTGAGAGAAAAGATGAGAAATATTCTTTTACAGTGCTAAACGTGTAGCCTTATGATCCTTATGATTCAGTATTCTCTAGGGCAATGGTGATGTATGTGCTATAAAATTACATGGATTTTACACACCTATTTTCTCTGATATCCAATAAGAAATGTGTGCTTGCTGCAGTAACCTTGCATTACTCATTCTACACTTTGGAGAGGCAGAGCATACTGCACCAAGCACATTCCATCACCTGTCATCTCGTTTTTCTCACCTTACACTATTTAAAATAAGAAAATCTGTGTTATGCTCCAGTACATAGTTTTCTGAGATCCCTAATTAATATTTAAAATAGCATAAATGGCCATATTTTGGTGGCAATGGACTTCAGAACAATGCAGAAGTGTTTTACAGTACACTAGTTGAGAGTCATTTCTGCAGATGTAAAGTTGACTATTCTACTTTGCTTGCTTTGTGCAAACTGTGATTGTGCTTGGCAGTTTTTTCCTCTTTCATTAGGTTGTCATTGCTGGAGCAACACAATTAATAGCAGCTTTTAAGGTTTAATTATGGAAAAATCTAATTACAATCCAGTGTTGCTCTTATAATAATTCCAGACTCAAAGGCTGTGCACCTCTTCTCTTCAGTGACTCACATACTTGTGACTTTGCTCATCTAAAGCTTTATCATTTGTGGCCTAAAGTCAGGAGTTGGTTCAGGTTCTCAGCATGACAAATGAGTCATAAAAAGTAAACAAAAGTGAGGTTCTTGCACAGATGTGGGAGAGCAGAAAGGGGTGGGATGTAAACCAGTTTCTCTGTTAGCAACATCTCAGCTTTTTCAAATTTTTCTCTTTCCAGGAGAAAAGCATAAAAAGTAATTATTTATTAAAAGATAATTAATAGATATCTGCCTACTTCAGTTATGCTAGAAAAACATGCAGAGAGTCTGATAGCAAGTAATACTTATGGAATCCATTCAGTGCCCTTAAAAAAAGCTCCTAAATCCTTTTCTACTCAGAGAAAAAATGCTGGACATATTGGAAACTCCCTGATAAAGAATCTATCCTCTTCAGTTAAGGAATATGGCAGCTTAAGCTAGATCTGCTACAGCAGGTCTCATTCTGACCTTCTAGAAACATGTGTCTCCTTTGATTTTTATGGAATTCTTGTTAGAAAAGCAGCCCCATTAGGGACATACACAGTGCTTGGATGCATGAGATTTGGAATACTGAATTCTACGCTCCTGATCAAAATAAAGCAAATACTTTAAATTGTTAACTTTTTAATTAATCGTCTGCACAGATATGAAAGGAGATGAAACTCTGTGTTGTGATACACACTCTCCTTTTCATAACTCATGTTTATTTTGGCCAAATATGTCATTTGCATTGAGCAGAGGAACAACCAGAGATAATATGTTTGTTATAAGAATACCTGAATGCATTTTATAGACATAAGTAAACGTTTTAGATAATTTCATATTTTCTTTCTTTACATGTAAATCTGTTATAAAATACAACATATTTATATACAACTTCTTTGTGAAAACTTGGTGAATAGGTCTTAATTTAGAAAAAGGTTGTTGTTTTTTTTTAGACTAATTTTACAAACCCCAACTATATTTTGGCATCCACAAGAGTTGAAGGCAGGTTGATATATTTTTCCTGGTAGACGCCTTAACAAAAGAATGTGAGGAAAGGTGAAATAGTTGAGAGTGAAATAAGTCCCCACATCAGGAAAAAGGGATACAGCAATATGTTACTCTCTTAGTAGTTTCCTGTGACTTATGGGAAGCTGAAATGATGGGACTAAGGTAGTGAAAGTGTTGTGTAAAACCTGGCTTCACATATATTTTGTTCAGAGTGGAAGGTTTGGCAGCTGGAGTAGCAATACATGAGCTGAGCGAGCAGAAGCTATTCTACATTGAAAAACACCAGACTTTTGACAAAGAGCTGCTTACCCTATACTGTAGTCTTGCAAAATGTGCATGATCTGAATATATATAGCTGCCATTACTTTGTATTTGCCGACTTTGGAATTATATTACTGTTCTGCTATGTCTACTGCACTATGAGATGGAATATTCCTTTGCAGACTACATTATAAATGCTATCCTTTAATATAGACAAAGAGATATGTCACCAAAAAGAATATCAGCTGAAGTATTAATAATGGAAGAGACACAATGAAAATTAATTGCTCAGTTAGAAGCTATTTTTTTTCCATTTTTTTACCTACACTAAGCTTGTAATTTTATCGTCATTTCCCCTAAGCTGTTACCAACAAAAGTAGTATTCTCCTTTCAATGTCCATTTTCAACATGATACTTAGCTGGGTGTTTTTTGTAGAGTATGTGATCAGCAAAAACATTTTTAGGTAGTAAAAAGGGACTAGGCAAGTGCTGAACCTGGCACCCAATGATAGAATTATCCCTGGAAACACAATTGAACAACACAGAATAGCGAGGAGGCATCTTATGTTCTATTTTCAGTTAATATTAAACGGCCCCCTCACATACAAAGTGCTATCAGCACACCGTATTTCCTTTTCTTTGTTGCTGATATCATTCTTGCATTTGTTGATTTAGTGTATTTATGTGATTTGTCTTGATCTCCACATATAATTTCTAATGAGGAATTACAGCTTCTTAAAATATCCCACCTTGAACATTTTATATAAAATTGCAGTAAACCACTATTTTGTCCTACATTATTCTCATAAGTTAACCTGAAAATATCCTTTCAGATGCAAGAAAATAAAGAGAGTATCCATCTAGAGACTCATAATTAAATAACTCTTAAATAATTCTTCTTGTAAAAGAAAAGAGGAAAAGATGAGGCTACAGATAAAATGTTAAAAGTGTCGTTCTATACTGGAAATTTTTAGTCTTGATAGGATATATATTTAATTCAATGAAATTAGGATTAGAAGGAAGAAAGCAATTCTAAAAGGAAATCAATAAGATAATAATTTGCTAATTAAAGTGATGAAAAAGGGGTTACTTGACCCTACAGACATATATTAATATCCTCAACTTCTTATTTATGATCAGGGAGCTGAGTAGGAATATACTTAGATTATACTGATCTACTAATCTAAGGGACTGGGTGAAGAATTATGCAAGAGTGCAAAATAGTTGTGAGAAGGGAATTATACATTTCATGGCACTGAAAAACTTTAGTTCTGTTATCCACTTCCTCCATATAAATATGCTCTTTGGTGGTATAGCTAGTTCTTGAAGTATTAAGCTGGAAAAAGTTAAGCATCTGCTCAGCTTTAGGCCTTCAGCTATTCTTTGGACCTCATCAGGTCTCTCTTATTTCAAAACATGCATGGCTTTTACATATTCATGGATAAGAGCCTTTGTAACTGGCAGCAATTTTTCTGCCAGTGTATCCCTGTTAAAATTTAAAGATCAGATCAGCAGTTTGAACAGTCAGACATCCATTCTGTTCCCCAGAGGAGCTGCTGCAATCAGACTCAGCAATTTTGGGCTCCAGTGTCTTGGCTTATATTTGTCACCTTACAAAGCAATGGCACCCCATAGTAAGAAGTACTGTGTTAAAATATAGCTGTTTGGGAGAAAAAATTATACTGCCAGGCCCGTGTCAGTATCCTCAGTTTAAGAAGTTTAAAAAAACATTAATGGTAAGGATAGTGCAATGTGCATTGCTTTCCTGGTTTATACAGAATACTTCTAATTTTCAGGTCCTTAGTGAAATTTCTCCTGAATATCTTGCTTGCTAGACATGTAAATCCAGCTGAAAACTCCCCATAAAGCATGCCTTGGTGTGGTATGTGTTATTACTTGGATTTGGTCAAAGGAAAAGCTACCTTAGCTCAAGAGGATTATAATTTTATATGTATTTATATAGAAACCTAAGTGAGAAATAAATAAAAAATACAATTTTAAGACTGTATGGATTCTCTTGTTTCAGACTGCCAGATACTAAACATTGAAAGAATGCTTCCACAAACTCATTTTGCGTCTGTAAATCTCCAAAATCCCCAATGCATATGACTCTCAGTTTAAGTTGTACTGGTAAATGAAAGATGGCAGAAGCATTAAAGAAGATGGAACCATAACAACAGGGGAACTGCTAGGAACTTCAATGTTCTCCAGAGAAAATTCTTAACAAAAATTATTAACCAATATATTTAATATCTACACACAGCAGAATTGCTAAAATTCCTCTGTGTCTTTAGATATTTTAATGGATCCTTCCTTTAGATCTCATCCTGACACACACAAATGACATTATAAGTATCTATGTTAATTCATTACTAATTTTAGTATACTATATAAAGTTATTTCACTCTTCAAAAAAGAGTGGATTTATTAATCTTCATAGAAAGAGCAGGGTTTGAAAAAGAAAAATGTTATTGAATTCATTTTTCAGTTCAGAAAATTTGGACTTACAGAAGAGACTTAGCCTTCAGCAAAGGTTTTGACACCGTTGCTCAGTTTCCAGGAAGAGGTCTGCAAAAGTAGATTCTGAAACCCTATAATATTTACTATCTATTTAATAATCAAAAAAACCTGTGCTGAATCAGAGGTAGAAATGTTAAAGTAATTACCCTGGAAGGTCAATTTAATGAATGCCCAATATGTGAAAGCATTATTTCTGTAATCTTTTCCATTGCCCAATTTATCATTTTTATTGTTCATTTACCTATGTTATATAGTTCTGGTATGAATTATATTCTCTAATATTCGTTTTTCTTCAATATGACTTGTTAGATAGCTATTGAAAAGATCCTCTTTAAAGACAGATCTTTGTACTCGAGAAAACGTTGAAATATAATATAACTAAACATAAATCCATTCCTGTCTCAAGATTTTTTGGAAATTTTCCTGTGCTCCTTACTAGAATTAGAAGAAATATTTTTTTGAATGAGGCACTTTTTAGCTTTCTATTTTTTTTTAAAGCATGGCAATATTACTGATTTTTTGACTTCCACTATCCATTCTCATATCTTCATTCTGAAAAAATTATCTGCATCCATAAATTTGTCCACACCATAATTTTTCAGCTACTTAGCTGGAACACAACCTGAGATGTGTGATAATGCACAAAAAAAGGATCTACTTTTAGTGCAATGTGTTCATATGATATAAACACAGTACTTTCTCCTGAATTCAGAATAAACCAGTTTAGCTGATGGAGAAAATAAGTCTCATTAGGACTACAGGGAATACCAAAGAAAACCCATCTCTTAGTATGATATGATTCAGAAACTACACTTGGAAGTGAATTACTGAAAGAGCTTGTAGGAATTTTTGGGGGTGACTCAGTTTACATTTTTCTGGGATAACATTCTATCTAAGATAAAAAAACCACCTTCCTCAGAAACATTGAATTGAAATAACAGATTATGGAAGACATTGTGGTAAAGAGGAACATACCTCCTCATATTTAGATTTCAAGGGTTTAACCACATACTTGGTCTAAAACAGGTTGATGAGTAAATATCAAAAAGTAAGCAGGCAAGGTGCAGTATTTCTAAGACAGTATTGGAAAATGAAATGAAGTGAAATACAATACTACTAGAACAACAGCCAGGAGAAAATGAGGGTGGAGGGGAAGGGGGAAAGTAAGGATGACAAATATTTTGATATCTGCTCTCATGGAGTGACTGAAGCATGGCCATGCACTGGCTTTAAAGCCAGTACAGAGGCCTTGTGGTATCTGGTAGCTTCAACCTTCCAGAAGGGAATCAAGTCATATTTAATAACTGTTCTGGTAATAACTGTTCCCAACTGGTACAACATCTCTGCAGGACAACTCTCCACATCCACAAAGAAAGGAGAGAGATTAATCAGTGCCCAATCAGAGAATTAGGGTCTGTCTGGCACATTCTTAGGGGAAGAGTGATCAGATCTTACTCCTATATGCTCCTATTGGTGATTTTAAAGCAAGATTGAGAGCCCCAGTAGTGATTGAGGGTTCTGAGGCTCTGTAAGGAGGAAGCATTAAATACAATGAACAGCATACAAGGCACTCCATGAGATGGAGAGGAATAATTTTGTATGGGTTTGCATAATTGCTGACTTTGTCATTTTTTAGAAACATGAAGTAATTTGAATCCAAACCCAGGACAACCGTACCTCTATAAAAGGACACCATGGTGGGTGAAATACTAGTGGTGTAGAAAAACCACCAAGACCTACTTCTCCCTATTCTAGCTATGACAAGGCTCAAGCCTTGTTTATCTGCCACAGATGTGTGGCCCCTCAAGTAACCCACATGAAAAAGAAAGCAAAACATTGATCTTCCCAGTAAATATTCTACCAGGAGCAAAAATTCACAATGCAAAAATTTGAAGGATTCATTCACATGCATCTAGAAGAAATAAGGGTTTAGCAGGAGTTGATTTACACTCCTAGAGGAGCCTTTAATAATTAAAGAAATACCACTTGAATTGAAACATATGCTAATCACACGATTATATTTTTGATACAGTGCATAGTGCTTATGTATAAAAATAAAAATACATTTAGAGCTTAGGTTGTCCTTTATTGTATCAAATTAAATCGGATTTAATGCCTAGTTGTGTGTCATGCATATCAGATCCATTTGTACAAGGCTGTACAGTGTGGAGCCAGTTCAAATGAATGAATAGCTTTCTCATTACTTCACCCTATTCTGCTGTCTCTTTTCCTGTCCTTTGTAATGTAATGGAGGACAGCTGTGGCAGTGAAGTGAATATTAACTAACCTCAGCGCCTCAGCAGATTGTGACTTAATCCCTGCAAATACCACTAAAATCAAAATTTAATTACTGTCAGCACAGCTCTGTTAATGCCTGAAAAATATTTAACAATTAGTGGTTGTCTTAATTAAGCAAACTGCCTTTCACAAAGCAACCTGAAAAGTTTTTCCCTGTATTTTATCCTTCAGACTAATTAGTCTGATGTAAGCTTATAGAACTTCATTTACTGTTACTGAGTCTGTTATACTACTGATCCAGTTTCTGAGGCTTAACAGTCTTTAATGGAGGAGAAATTGTTAAAAGAAAAAATAAAGATTCATTGAGCAATGCAATTCCTTAAAAATAAAAAAAGAATCTTTTTAGTAAAACAGAACACTTCGTTAGTTATTTGCTCACATTAATTTAAGTAGATAAAGTTGTCTTAGCTATGATTATGTTATTTACACTGGTTCAGTATGTGTTGAGTAACATGTAAACTAAGGTAGAGTTATGTCTGTAAGAGGACAATGTCTTGTACCTCTGTAAAAAGAGAATTATTCCTAAGCTCAGTGAAAAGGCTTGGCCTTGAGTCACCAAGATATAGATTCAGATGTTTGTTTTGAAAATATCTGATAAAAAAGGAGAACTACAAATTAAAAGGTGATTCACAGCTGACTTTTACAATTAAGTCTTGTTATTTCAATTCACTTGGTGTAGCTTTGATCTTGCTTGTTTGTGCTGTTATGGTACAAGGTCCATTGCTCTTGCTTCTATGTTTTTGCTAAAGTGAAGTGGTTGCACTTCTGAAAACCTGTGGTTACAGACAGGATCTGCTCTCTTTCTGAAAATGAAACCATTGCAAGAAATTCCTGTAAAATGTGGCTTGGATTATAACATTTTCATCTCATATCCTAGAAAAAAATACTGTTCCACAGTTGAAAGAGCAAGATACACCACTTCAATATTTGAAATATATATTTGATGGCACTTCTCTCCATACTGTAGTGGCTAGCATAGAGTCATTTAACAGGGTGGCAGATGTTTGCCTGAGGACAGTTAACTACAAGCATATTAAATTTTTCAAGGTAAACTCTTACAATGCTTTAACTCAAAAACTAAGAGGTACAAAATTAATCCATACATTTATGAAGTGTATAAATGTGTTTTGGGGGAGTAAGTATAATCAGCTTAACAAGAAAGGGTGAATTCCTTCTCTAAGGATCATTGTCTACACAGAGAAGAAATTTTAAAATATTTTTCATCCTTAAAAATTTACAATTCACACAACCCCAGGCAACAGCTAGAAATTCATAACATTGAGTTATGAATTTGAGTCTACTTGAGGCTTGAGTCTACTGCAAAACCTTTTGAAAAAAAAGTTGTCATCTATGTTTGTCATCTGTCTTAAATTATTTAGAATAGTAGGGACTGTAGGATTACTGCTGCACTAGCAAGATTGTAAGTAAAGCATGTCCAAGAAATGAGATTACCTTACTCCAAGTATACAAAACCAAAATACAAAAGTGATTCAGACTATTTAAAATCAAAGTGTTTTATCCCTTTCACACACCTGTCTGTCACTGGGATTTACAAGAACATGGTTTTCCTCTCTGCTTTCTTCAAAAGAAAGGTATTCTGCAGTATAACTGAATTATTTGTTTCAATCAGTTACTCATGTTTTGCTCCATTTGTATACTTTTTTTTTCTGTTTTCAGAGAATCATAGGATCACAGAATGATTTAGGTTGGAACAGACCTTAAAGATTACCCAGTTTCAACCCCCCTGCCATGTGCAGGGACACGTACTAGACCAGGTTGCTCAAGGTCCCATCCTACCTGGGCTTCAACACTTCCAGGGATGGGGCATCCACAGCTTCTCTGGGCAGCCTGTTCCAGTGCCTTGTCACCTTCACAGTGAAGAATTCCTTTCTTATGTATAATCTAAACCTTCCCTCTTTCAGTCTGATGCCATCACGCCTTGTCTGTTACTGCATGCCTTCACAAAATCCCATCTTCCTTTTAAATCCTGTTCAGGTTCTGGAAGGTGCTATAAGGTATCCTGGAGCCTCCTCTTCTTTTTGCTGAGCAACCCCATCTCCCTGAGCCTGTCTTCAAGAGCAGAGGTGTTCCAGCCTGGCCATCATCTTCATGGCCCTCCTCTGGACTAGTTCCAACAGGTCCATGTCCTTCTTGTGGAAGGGGCTAACAGCGGGCCTGTTAGCTAAAGGAGCAAGAAGAAGCTGAGAAGAAAGAAGAAGCTGATAAGGAGCTCTCTCTAAGGCTGTAACCAAGGAGACCAAGAGAATTGAGGGACTGAAGAAAGATAAGAACTTCACAGCTGCATGAAGTATATTTAGAAACTTAGTTAAGTCACTGTAACTTTCACCAATGGTGTTATGTTGATTTATTGTATCCAATAGTTAAGGTAGAAGAAGCATAAACAATTAAAAAGTGTATAAAAGGTCAGCCATGTTCGATAATAAACTGTTGCCATCTGAGACTGCTTGTAGTCTCTGCTTTGTGTCGTGACCGCCTCAACAACGACACTTCTTATGTGGGGAGCCCCAGAGCTGGATGCACTATCCTAGGTAGGTTCTCTTACGTATGACATAGAGGGGGAAAATCCCCTGTCTTGCCCTGCTAGCTACAATTCTTTTGCTGCAGCCCAGGATACAAGTGTTTTTCTGGGCTGCCAGCATGCATTGCTGGGTCATGTTGAAACTACTCATCCACCAACACCCACAACTCCTTTTTGGCAGAGTTGCTCTTGATCTATCTTCAGCCCAGCCTGAACTTGTACTTGGGATTGCCTAGATCCAGATGTTGGATTTCATGAGGATTACACTGGCCTGTGAACATCTCAAGCATCTTTTCCCTACAGTACTGATTGTGCCACACAGTTTCTGTCACTGGCAGACTTGCTGAGTGTGCACTGAGTCCCACTGTCCCTGTTGCTAACACAGATGTCACAACACCAACCCCTGAGGAACACTGCTCGTCACTGGTCTGCAGCTGGATATTGAGCACTGCAACGTTTTGAGTGGCCCCACAAAGCCACTAATTGTTTATCTTCCAGGTGATTCCCATCAAATTTGTTCCTCTCTAGTTAAGAAACAAGGATGTCAAAGCAGCTGAATCATTAAAAGCTGTGGTTTGTGAAATAAAAATGAAATCATTGAAAAGGTAATCTCTGTAAGACAATTATACATAGTTTGGTACAGTTCAAGATAATTGGCAGCCTTTGCTTCTGGGGTCATGGTGAATTGAGGATGGAGATTAAATTACCATTCATAATACTGGAGAGGTGGTCCATTCTTGTCATGTCTTGAATACTGAATGTTGGCTGAAAAATGGGAAGAAGCACCCAGCACTGTATCAATTCTTTCTGTGGAGTAATTGAACTTATTGTGAAGGAAAAAAGGAACCAAAATGCATTACAAATCTGAAAGCAAAGTTTTTTTTCAGCTATCATAAAAAATGTGTTCTCAAATATTTTGTATGACATTAGATGGGCTTCAAGTGCTTCTATCTATATCATCATGTTCACTAACTATTTCTCTGTGAGTGTACACCTGTATTACTACTAAACAAATGTTCTTTCAACATCGTTTCATTCTTGCTTTACGGTTACTCATTGAAAATGCGTAAAAGTTTTCCTTAATAATACAAATAATCCACATACAATGTCTATTATGCATATTTTTTCAAAAAACAATTCTTTTTTTTTCTTTTTCTTTTTCTTTTTCTTTTTCAGCTGAAGAGCTTCTTAATGGTTAATATGCTTAAATGGTCTTTATATTTTAGTGAACAAAAGCAACAGATGTTAAAAAACAAGCAAAACTTGATGAAATTTTCTTTGTCTCAAAACCACTGCCACAACTCTCTCAAGAGCCACTTTCCTATGTCTTCACAAAAAGATCAAGCCCTAAGCTTTACTTTCTACTAGGAAGTATACTTGTAAATCTCTGGATTAGACCTTAGGAGGAAGTTCACAAAGTAGGATTTTTTTTTTTTACTGCTTTTCCCTCTCTTGAACTGTAACCATTACAGTGCTTAAAGAGCTGTGGAAGTTTCACAGCTGAATTCAAATAAACTTGATTGTATCTGTGCATACATGTGCTTACATGTGTTAAATGTTTAAAGGTGAAATCCTGTATTCTGTAGCACTCATGGTACTCTTGCTGAATCAAAAGGGAAGTGTGTGTGTATATGTCTTAGGAAAAAAAGTAATTTTTTTCTTATGCTCATTGGAATATTTATTCAAAATCTATGTTTAGAAGCACAACTTGCTTCTAGACAACTATTCACTCATTATACTAATATTTAAAGGACTAAAACTCTGCTTCATTAATGTGCTGGAGTACTGTCATACTGTCATTTGTAAATGTCTCTTTCCTGACCTCCATGGAAAGAATAATATCCAGAAAGGCAGGAAAGCAGAAGAGCCACATTGGGGTTAAACAGTGATGTATTGGGATCCACTTAAACGAAGCTGTGTAAGAGAAGGCAGCTGTTCATGAGAATGTAACTGCTTTGATATCCAGGGTGTGTCTTTGATCCTTAGTGAAATTTTCAGACTTGTAATGCTCCAATTTATGCTGGGATTGATGAGTACCAATACAGAGGCTGTAAAAACACCACTATATTTTTACACTCAACCCTGATTGCAGTACTATTTTCTAAATGGGAAAAGGAGAGCCATATAACAATTCAGATTTGACTTTAAATAAACCCAACCAAATAATCTTCCTCTGTAACCTTCCCCTTCTGCTATACTGCACTTCTTCCCCTGCTGAATCAATATCCCAACCCTTGATAAGCTTATAGGTTGAAATCTATTGAAAACTTAACCACAACGTAACAGGAGTTTCCACTTCTTTATCTTCCATGTAATTGCTGGCTCTAATCCTACATTCCTTTTCTAGCAGGTATTGATGACTTGGACTGGCTGCCTAGAACAGAGGCTAGAGTTAGAGAACACAGTTAGAGAATAAAGTAGATATTTATTAAAGGCCTTTAGCAGGTACACCTTGGGCAGTCAAAAGCCTCCGAGAGGGACTAGACCCAAGATGTGGACAGTTGTTCTGAGTTTTTCAGACAGATTTAGGTTTGGTCTATTTGCATATCAGAGGTCAATTGTCCAATTACAGCTTCAGGTCAGCTCCAAATACAGCAAACATTTGCCCAGTTTGCTCCACTGCAATTCACTTTTGTTCATACTTTTTGGGGCCTGAGGCCATGACGGTCACCTTGGTTCTCAGGCCTGGAAGGATTGTTTTGTCTGAGCAAACAATGGGGACAGCTTACTAACACTATATGGAGTTCAGAGTTATACACTAATGCAGTGCAACATCTGAAAAATATAAAAGCTAAAATTTAAGACATGTAAGATGTTCTAAAACATTTACAATAGTAAAAAAATCCACCCCAGATTTTAATAAGAAATAAGATAACACATATTGACAAAAATTTGTTTGTGTCTTAGTCTGAGATTAATTTTGCTGCAGATTAATTTTGTTAATTTTAGTTTTGCTTTTAGTTCTGATTTATTCTAGCTTCTCAGGCATTTTTCAGTTGGACAAGTGAGTCTGGCTCATGTATATGTATGCTAACGCAAGCAATTTAAAAACAAACAATTCTGGATCTCTACAAGCTGGCAAATATAGCTAAATAATACTAATGAATAATATCACAAGATTTCAATAAAACAGCCCAAAAAGATCAATTATAGGTATCATTATAAATGCATGTTTAGTACAAAGAAAGAAACCAAAGGAAGCTAAAATTGTTGTAAAGCTAGAAAAAAGGTTGGCAGACATCAACTGTCATACAGTGGTAAATTGAAAAAAAAAAATATATATATATTCACTTTGTATCTTTGTCCAATCATGCACTCTACATATGTAATAGGAGGTTGTAATGATTACTGCAAAACACTAAGTAGTAATTAGGAAATCTTCCAAACCTGCTCAGCAAATTAATAGGTCTAGGAAATCCATATTGGAATGGGCTTATAGTTGCTTTTTGTGATTAGTTTCTGTGAACATAGCAGGCTTTTCCAAATGGCATAAATCAGTTTAATATATAACAGAATGACTTTAAGGCTGCAACAATAGTGTTATAAATCAGAAACATTAGAGTGGGTCATACTGAAATCTGCATTTTTTTTCTTTGACTCTTTGAGAGTCAAAACTACACTTTTTCACAGTATGGCATGTTTGAAAAAGTCATTGTTCATTAATGTTTTACTTGTTTTCTAGTGGCATTGTTACTAGTTCAAACTCTTCCTTTTCTTGTGCATAACTAATCATCATGTATCATTTCTTGTGCAATTTTTTTCTGTCATTCAGAAGAAATCAATATAATAAAGAAGACATGAGTAAAGTGCTTTCTTCACCTGACATCATACTTCTAGACTCCATGCCAATTATTTTTTTACCCATTATGAAGTGGATAATTAAGAAAAATAAGGAGTAGCCATTTTATTATACGTGAATTATTTTTCCTTGGCACAGATCTACCTTAAAAATGTAACTATGCATTAAGTTATAGAACAAATAATGTCAGGATCATAATGGAAAATTTTTTGAAGTGTATTCCTTGATAGCATCCAAAAAAGACAGTGAAAATGGCAAAATGAGTTATTACACCAGTATTTAGAATGTGTCATGTCCCATTACTTTCAAAACTTTTGGTGGTCATAATGTGGCATCTATTACATGCTCTTGGCATCAATATGCAAATTTTTAGCACAACACTTTGCCCTTAACAAAAATTGTCTTTAATGTGTTTAGGAGAGTGTAAATTCCCAGTAGATGTTCCTAATTAGGAACAACAAATTCTACTTCACCGGACTTCAGAAATGTTTCCAAATCACATGATGTAAATAAAGGTATGAAAGTTGAATGAATAGTACTGGATGAAATGAATACTACTGACTAATAGAGTCCATTCAATTTCTGACTGAATGAGAATAACACATTAAAAAAAAAAAAAGGTAATTTGGCATGTTCCATTGTTTTAGGAGCCTTTTCAATTCTCCTCTAAGCAGAGGTACAGAAAGGTAAATAAGAATATTCCAGTATAATTCCTGACACTGTGGGTGAACTAGAATCATAAGTCTATTTTCAGAAATAAACAAATCTCCAAGTTTGTTTTCCAGCATAAGAAATCCAGACAATTGTTGGGTAAATAAATGTTGTGCATTTATAAATTTCCTGTCTTTGTGCTTTGACAAACTTAGGGTTCTTGAAGAAGAATAATTTGTGTCAAAGAAATAAACCCAGTCTAATAAAATTTTTCCTTCAGAAACTGACCTTATGTAAACCTTCTTCTGTCATATTTGATGATGTTATTTTTCACAGTTATGAAACATCCCACATTAACTCTTTCAACACCAGGGTGAGGGCTCAAACTCTACTAGCAAAAGTAAAATGTATCAGTTTTAGGCTCAGCTTAGAAGTGGTCATAGTGATATATTTCATTTTTTTGGTGGTTTTATATAGTGATAGATTTCATATTACTATGAAAGTGAACCCAAAACATAACATGATGGAACACAAGGCTCTAAATAGAGATGTGCACTTACGATAAAATGTGAACTACATCTTTCATTAAATATGTTGTGATTCTTAGTTTTTTCAGAAGCTGCATTCATGTCATCCAAATGAAGCATCATATCAAAGAGTCATGATGCTGTGATTTAGACTACTGCATCTTGGATATGGCCAGCCTTTTTATGTAGTGACTATCAAATGTGCTTCTATCACACAACAGGTACATAGGAAACAGCTGCCTTGAATTTTGGAGACAGCTCTTTCTCTTTACAAACCAGGCCCAAAGACAGGAATGGGGACACAGGAAAGACCAATTTGCAAAGACACTTCCGTTTCATTTGCACTTCACAATGGTTGGATATGAAAAATTGGGCATTAATAATGTAAAAGGGCAGAAGATACTTTTATAAACCAAAATCTCAGAAGTTTCAGTCTCTGGACAG
Source organism: Passer montanus (assembly GCF_014805655.1). Lineage (NCBI taxonomy): Eukaryota > Metazoa > Chordata > Aves > Passeriformes > Passeridae > Passer > Passer montanus. The sequence goes on from NW_024373590.1 coordinate 1,892,622, forward strand.
TACGGTGTCATATCTTTTCCCAGGCCTCAACCTTTCTGAGCTCCAACTTTGAATGCATTATACATGCTTCTGACAAATTTCCCTAGCATATTGACATCAAGCAGGATTCAATGAATGAAACATTTTATGAAACCAAGAGACTGACACTGACAGGGAATAGCCGAGTCTGTGTGATCATAAGACACAGATACAATACAGATATCTGCCAACAAGGTCAAAGTAAAGAAGAGAATACTTTGATGTCAATGCTGAAAGTATCATGAAGAAAGGTGGACATCTAGACCCTGTAAATGTCAAGCTATATTCATTGATGGGATACATTCATGAATAGGGACTGATTTGAATGCTATGCAGTTGTTTCCCACACTAAAAAATCTCAATATCAGAGTAACAAATAAACAAAAATCACCATGGATACTACTATTAAGTAATAAGAGTCATGAGGAATTTTTATTTGGATTGTAAAGAACATGAATCTGTTTTAAATTCAGGCTATATTTCATGTGGGAAACTTTCTTCAAGCAACTTGGTCAAGTCTTGTATTGACTTCATTTTTCTAGGGTGCAGCCAGGTGCAGGTCGTCAAAACATGGTGCTGGATCTGCCTTATGAAATGTTTTGGGCAGATGGACTCACAGAGGCTTTGAGCCAACAAGTCTGCAGCCACCTTCCTGAAATGCCCTAAGTGTATACACCTAGTTTGCTCCCCATAATGCGGAGGCTTTCCTTAACACACCATTTAGATCATCAGCAAAAAAACCCAAAAAGCCTATAAGAGATGAACACCGAGAGTGGCCAGAGTGTATGGTGAAGGAAATGAGAAAAGAGCATTTTCCTAGGTCCACAGAAGACAATGCAAGACTTGACAAAGTTGCTTGAAGAAAGTTTCCCACAAGAAATGTAGCCAAGAGACCACCAGATAGAATTCCCATGCAAGGCAGAAAGTAGGTGAAGCATTGTGTTTTCAAAGAAAGTTGGAGAAATCCTGAAAGTTCAAGGCACTTCTAATGAGAAAAATTCCTTCTTGTCTTGAAATCTTGCTTGAGCCCTGAGAGGTTCCCAGCACTCTTCAGAATACCAATACAGTGTCTCTGACTAAGATCAATTTGTGATGTAAAAGCGCAAAAACCTGTTCCTCTGGAAAAAAAAAATAAAATCTTTGTATTGGCAAATGTCAGCTAGATAGGGAGGAGAGAGGTAGAAAAAGAGATAGTTGTAATGAGAGAATTCCTTTTATTCATTTTCTGCTGCCACATAGAACCAAAAAAACTCTATAAATATCTCAAAATCAGAGTTATGGCAGTTACATAACAGTTTAACTTATGCTTGAGCTGTCTTTTCATTGGAAAACCACTGGACCTTTCAAAAATACAGAATGTGTGCATTTCCCCACCTCTAGTTTCTAGTTTTGTGGGTTAGGTGTAGTATCATGTTTTTATTTTCCCATCCTCAGCAGATTCAAATCTCTCCTAAGAGTTTAGACCTTTGAAAAGGTTTAAATCCTTTGCATATAAGTGAACCATAAACAATAGTACAAAGAGAATTTATTTTGCTGACTAGTAGTTGTATATAGATATGTCTGTTTATAACACTTTATCCACCTTATTTCCTGAGTTAATTTTTTTTTCACAACTGAATGAACACAACAACTCTCAGTTATCCCATGACCTGTATGCTTATAGCTCATCATCACTGCAATTGATCAGGACTTTATTGAAAAACCTCGTTATTAGTGCTCAAGTACATGACTTTGCATTTTAGATGCTTAACTGTAGATTCTTTTTCTATTCCTTGTTTACAACATCATCCTATACTTCTCAAATGGTATTTTCCTAAGAAATAGTAGCACTTATTTTCCACATGCCCACACTTTTCACCCTGAAATTTGCAGACAGTTTTTCACTTTCTAAGTTGAAAATTTGTTGAAGATTTCTGCATGAGAGCCTGGTAAAAGTAGTGCTGGTCTCTTGCTGCCTGAGGGAGATGCAAACTAGTGCCAGCTCCACCCCAGCAGTAGGGCCAGGAATGCAGACATGGATACTACTCCTGTAAATGCAAGTATGAGAAACATCGGTAAAATATTGCTTTTCACATATGAAGAAATATTGCTTTCACATATGAGTGGGTTTAAACTTGGGGTTTTGAGTTTTTTGGTGGGTTTTTTTTTTTGGTGGGTTTTTTTATTTGGTGTGAATGCAATTAATACGAGAATAAGTAGGTAGAAACCCTTTTAACTTAACTTCTCTTCCTGGGTTTAGGAGAAGGACACAAATGTGTTATGAGGTGCTCCACAGCTGAAAGGACACGAGTGTGAAAAAGAACAGAAATGATGGAATCATAAAATCATTAAGGTTGGAAAAGACCTTCTGGATTATCAAGTCCAACTGTCAACCACATACAACCAACATATTCACCTTTACACGAGGCCCTCAAGTACCATATTTTTTGAACATTTCCAGGTGGCAACCATCACTTTTCTAGGCTGTCTGTACCAACACTTTACAATCCTTCTAGTGAGAAAATTTTCTTAATATCCAGTCTAAACCTTCTCCAGTGCAACTTGAGGCCATTTCCACTCATCCTGTCACTGGTTGCCTGGGAGAAGAGGCAGACCCCCACCTGGCTACACCCTCCTTTCAGGCAGTTGTAGAGATTGATAGGGTCTCCCCCGAGCCTCCTTTTCTGCAGGCCAAACACCCCCCCAGCTCCCTCAGCTGATCCTCATAAGAGCTTTGCTCTAGCCCTCACACAACCTTGTTGCCCTTCTCTGGTATACCCACTGGACAGACTTGCGGTCATTAGACATCCTCTGAACAGGACCACACTATTTGGAAAGGAGGGCCATCAGGCAAACATCATGCAAACAATGTTACTTATTCCCTCCCTCCAGCTCCTATACTCCCACTCCTGTCCCATTTATACATGCTACATTCCTTTATTTTGCTGCCAGTAATGTGACAGTCAGGATGCATCATCTATCTACTTCAGCTACATGTATTTGAAATCTATTTAGTCTGAAATAACCTTACAAAGCAGAATATTCAGAATATTTTAAAGAAAATGCCAAGCTACCAGAGACATAATTCACCCCTAAATATATGCTGTTGCAGTTTCCTTTTTCGTTTCTTCCTCCCTCATCATTCCCATCTTAATGACCATCATCTCTATCTTATGTGCTGATTTACTATAGGACACTGTAGGAAACACTTTGCATTAAGGAAGATTAGGTCCACTTTTTTAACCCTGTCAAATAATTCAGTTATCTTATATAAAAAAGTATTGCATTAGTGTCACAAAATCTACCTCTGGTAAAACTGCAATATATTTTATTATTTTCGTTTGCTTTCATGCCCTTGGCTCTGTTTTTCTACAAAAACCTTTTTAAGGCTTTACACAGTACGGAATAAATTCTTCTGCATTAGAAAGAGCACTCTGTATTCCTTCCACATACCTCCTTCACCCGTTTGGTTAAAATACAGGTGCTAATCTGCCATTGTCCAGTTCTAGCTTTTACTAATATATTAAATTTATTGGTGTGGCAAAATTGTACATTTGCAATTTTTACTAATGCTTCCAAAATTCTACAGTACAGCAGTTTCTCCCCTCGACCTCCAGTTCCCCAATTCTTCTTCACAATGCAGTGTAAGTTGGGCCTGCATGTTAGATGTTGCAAAACACTCATTCCCATTTTCTGTACAAATTTCTGCTGCAAAATCCATCATTCACCAACTGGAACTGTGGGTTGTTTGGTGAGAAGGATACAGAGCTGTAGGAGATTATTTTACCTACAGTGAATCAACAAAAATAAGGTGGAATCTGGCAAAATTTATCGGCTAAATTTTCACAAAAATCAAAGCCAAATTTTGCAAGATTGAATTATTAGTGAGTTTCACAAACCTACAAAGAGCAATAGCTAACTCTACAGCAGTGATTATGCATTTAGCAGATACAGATTTTCTGTCTAGAGCAACCCCTTTCAGACATCTGTAATAGGCCACTTTTGACCTATTATTTACCTCATAGACACATAGTGAAGCTGGGCCAGTTTTATTAAGAGTTTGTGATACTCACTTTACAGCTGCAACCTAACATAATTATTAGAAGTTATATGTGTCAGACTGATTTGTAGTGGAGAATCAGTAGTGTCAGTAGAAAATATGAAAAGAGAGTGTATATATATTTTTGACTATCACTTTATAATGCATTATCTATAATGAAGCTTAAAATCCTTCAACTTTTAGTCTAGCAGCAAGTATATATACAGATAAAACATGATCTTATAGATCTGTCAAATGAAGGACCTACTATCAGTAAAAATGTTTTAAATGTGGGCTTATATACCTTTATTTTCCACATTGCTTCTCATCTATGTCGGTAACAAAAAATTATAGCACTTGAGAAGAATAATCTATGTGTAACATGCAATATTCAGGAATTTTAGATAACATATCCTTCTGGTCTTTCCAGAGTCACAAAATGCAGTGTATTATAAACATAAACATCTGGAAATTAATCTAAAACAAACTTTTATGTAGGATCTTTTCCCCATAACTTCTAACTAATTTACAAAGGATCTTCACTTCCATGACTCTTCAAAAGTCATCATCATATTTACAAGCTCCTAAAGGATGATAAACATGTAGTAGATCAATGTAAAAACAGTGAGACACAATCTTAACATTTCCCTTCAGACAGTTATTTTCACTTGTTTACAAAGTATGAAATAAATGTTTTTAAATCAAAATTTCAGTCCTTTCTTCCTAATTTGCACTAACCTTGAATGGATGAATGAATGAAGAGGACTGAGTATGGCTCACTCATTGCTGACCTGCATGAAAGAAAGGCTATACATGTTCACTTCCCTCAAAGCTGGAGAGAGAGTACAGATCCCCAGCATGGCTGGTCCTAAAAGGGAGGGAGACAAAAATGCTTAGAGCCTGTATTTCTCAGAGTGTGCCAAAATGCATTAGGCTGTGCATTAGGCTGTGCTTCCAGCAGTTGTGGATTGCCCTATAAAGGGAAATAAATATTACTGTTCCTTGTTGATCACGAAGTTCCATAGCAACTTCCCAGGAGAATGATGCAAGGAGCAAATGGTGGATTCTCCTTAAAGAACATCCTGGCAGCATTGGCCTGATCAGAAATCAGAGGAAAAAGATAAACCACGTTTCAGCGTGAAAGATTGTAAGCTGAATCGTTCAGTCATATTAAGCCTTTGCTATGCAAGTTGAGGTAAAAAAAATTTTTAAAAAAATTACAGAAGTGATATACACACAACCCCCCCCCCAAAAAAACCTGAAAATACCCAAAAAAAAAACCAAACCAAACCAAACCAACCAACCAACCAAAAAAAAAACTCAAAACACCCCAAAAAAACACCAAACCAAACCAAACCAACCAACCAACCAAACAAACAAACAAAAAATCACAAAAACCCCAAAACCAAAAAACAAAACAAAAAAAAAAAACCAAACCAAACCAACCAACCAACCAAACAAACAAAAAACCACAAAAACCCTAAAACCAAAAACAAAACAAAAAAAAACAAAACCAAAAAAACCACAAAAAACCACCAAACCAGGGACAGGACAGGATTGCAGGCTCTGTGTATTGGAATTATTACTCACACAGTCACCATGGCTGAGATAGAGGTTAGTGACCTGCATAGACAGCTGGTTCCTGTAAGCACCAGCAATATTGCCATTATCAAAAGAGGCACTAAGGCATTGGTGCACTCCCATCGATGATGGCAACCTGGATATGCACATTTACCTGTGTCCTCATAAAACAGCAGGCATTTCTTAATTACAAACTATTTAGAAGTATTTAGAAGTGATTGGAAGTATCAAGAATCCAAAATATTATGGCTGTAGTAAAATATCACGTGCGTTTCTCATCATTTCTTGAAGGGATGATGAGAAGACTGAAATTTCAATATCCAATGGCCGGCCAGCTCAAGCCAGTGCTGGCTTTCGTGTCTAGGAGCAGAAAGGCTCCCATAAATGCCCCACTTCAGAGGAGGATCAAGCAAGTTAGTTGCTTACAGAAGCTGAGACATGGCTCATGTTGGCGTGTAAGGCTAAAAATAACAGAGGTGCAATATTTTATAAGTGCTGCACCGTCTAATCCTGCTCACACTTGCTCATAGGCTCTAACCTGGTCATAGGCAGATTTGATCCCTGGTCACGGGAGTCTCACAATACTTTGGGCTTTCTGAACATTCACAAAATAGTCTTGAGAAGATGTCCTCGATGTACTTATTTGTTTTGCTTTTAAATTGTCTTTGAACAATTAAGAATACAAAGAAAAATTCTTGTAGAAAAAACTATATTACTGACATGAGCTGGTACACCAGCCAGGGGGAAAAAGTCATAAAGGGGAATTTCTGCTGGGATCATTCTACTGGCCTGAATAGCAAGACAAACAATGACAAAAAAGTGTACATCAGTACTTCCCCTCGGTACAGAGACCTGGAAGGAGCACCAGCTGGTCTGCAGCCAAGAAAACAGCAAGGAATTAACACAGCCTAGAGAATCTTGAGCCAACATCAATTGCTGCATATTGATACTCTAGCTTTTGCCTATCTTTTTATACTCCAAGGCAAAAGGTGGATTGAGGAGTGTTGCTCTGTCATGGTGTTGCAGAAGTAGTTTTTGACCAATGTAAGATTGTGCAGGGTTTGAAGAAAGGACAATCATTACTATGATGCTCCACTAACTTTGCTGGGCTGGACTTCACTCAGTGCACTGTAAAAAGCATAAAGCATTACTTTCTAGAAAGCATCTGACATTAAAAACTATTTCCTTGAGTTCATTTCTTAAGGAAGTTAGATGTTTAATTTATTCCATATTCTTTATACCTTTCCAGACTGGACATATCTGTTGCAATGAAGGCTATAAATTCAAATATACAACTTGGTCTTCTTAAACATAATTTCTACAATCCAGGACATAGCTAGAAAGATCAAGGCAGAACAAAAAAAAAAAAAAAAAAGGAGAAGGTTTCTGACAAGGTCTGACTACAGAAGAGCACAACAGCTGTAAAAAGTCTTTGTCAGGGCTTTCCCTCCAACAATGTCACACCTCAGTAAAGTAGAGAGGTACAAAAACAAATCTTGCAAAGGCTGTGAAGGGTTAATCTCACATAGCATTAAAAGTGTCATGAACAGCATGGAACAAGCAGTGTTTGCTCAGAGCAATTAGTAGGACCAAGGCCAGTGAAATTTCAGAAATACATTATCTTGTAAAGTTGAAAGGACTAGAAATTATATTCTAAGGCTTGCTTCTGGAACAAGGGGAAAAAAGTGTGTCAGTCTAAGCTCTCAATAAGTTCAAATTATTTAACTATGTAGTTGCCAAATATTGATAGTACTTAGAAATTGTACTTAATTTAGAGATTTAGCCACCTCTGAATTCATAGGAGTCCCTTGGACAGTAAGGGAAAAAAATGGACAGATTTTCCAAATTACTCAACAAAGGATAAATTAGCATAGTTTCACTGTTTAAAGAAATAGAGAAGATATGTAATGCAACCAAAACAAGTGAAATAGACATCAATTTACTATTTATTTCTTTCCTGTTGATGCTTGAATAGCTCCAATTTAGGGACATCTATCTTTCTTGAAACAATTTCTTCATTGATAAGGAAATTGGGCATATGTCAAGAGCTTGTTACAGTTCCCTAGACAGCAATGGCTTCTAGAATTTTCTATGAATTTTTTTTCAGTTCCTCATTTCAGAGCAACCAAGCAAACATTACCTGATGGTCCAAGGAATTTAATTATTTGAGAAATGTTTTTTTCTGGAAAGCAGAGTTTTCTTATTAAAAAAAAAAAAAAAGCATTTTATGTTTAATGGTAGAGAAAAAAGACTGACATAGCTAAAAACCATGGTCCACTCCAGATACAGCAATTATCTTACTGATGGACATCCAGTCACATGTGTTCACCTATAGAGTATACAGCAGGTAAAGAAAGGCAAACGTTTTGAACAGAGATTCTAAACATATTGTCAAAAGGCAGCTAAAACAAATGTATTTTCATTAGAAAACTACCATGAACCTAGTACCACTATGAATGTACAGTCCCGCCAGTGCTAAATAATCTGTGGTGGAAGCCTGAAAATGGAATCATGTTTTCTGTCTCTAACTCAATTCTGAAGTCCAGCTGCATTATTTATTACTCAGCTTCTTCTGAGGTCAGCATTTAGTGTCTTCTTTCCAGCATTTCCCAAACTCAAGTCCCTCAATATAATATCTTTATTTTCATCCCGAATCTGCCCACATGACCCACAGAAATAAACTATGTGAACAAAGGTAGAAAACAAGTGCTATATTACCTTAGAAACCTTTCCCAGAAAGTCTCACTAAGCCAAGGTTAGTAATGGGATGGGCTCTGATTAAACAAAATCCTCTCCTCTCCCATGGGCTCTGTAAAAAGTTTCTAGTCATCAACCTGTCCCATTTTCTTTTTTCTGTCAGCGTCTAGGATTTATGTCTGCCAAGATAAACCATTTTAATTTAGCAGAAAAACTTGTTCTTTCTCAACCTTTCCAAGGTGAAGCAGAGCCGAAACTTCCTACAGATATAAACTTATTATTACTATATTCCTGTAAAGTAATGAGATTAATACTATCAAAATAGTTTCAGCTATTGATAGAAAATCTGCAATGAAAATCTCTTTTGATTGTTTCTAGGGGATTGATTTTGTGCTATCACAGACTTTTCAGTAAAAAAACAACAAATGTCCAGCAGTGCTGAAACAGAATATCTTCAGCAACTATTGTCGAATATTTATAAAGAGAATTTTCAAATGAGTAGTGGTAATTTTTTAACAAAACATGCTGCTAAGAATTTAATGTAGTGAAGGAATATAACAACATAGGCAACTGCTCTGATTTTAAATGCTGAAATAATTAATACAAACATTATTATTTTCAGTTAAGACTTAGTGAGACACCTATTTCCCAAACCAAGATTTTACAGAATATCTATTAATTTCAAATATACTGGTATGTCTTAAAATTTTTTAAACATATTCAGTAAAGTCCAAAGGGAGGAAAGAACTGTAAGAATACTAAGGTACTGAATAAATGGAAATGTCTGCAGGTTGCTTGATCACAGTTTTTTGGGCAGAAGAGGATAACCTGGAATTTAGACTGCTTTCATTTGATAGTTATGCCTAAAATACTGGTGTAATATTCCAAGCAATATATTCTAACCTGAAGCATATTTCTCAAAGAGGATTAAATAGGAAACATTTATCATTGCAGAGTAGGTTCATTAACAAACTGGCTTACCCTGAGGACTGATTATCCAAGGAAAAAAGATACAGAGGTCAAGGTCATACACTTGAAGGTAAAAAGAATTTCTGTGACATGCTGGGGGCTCATCAGGTTCAAGCAAATGAAGAAACAAAGTAAGTATTTATTTAAAAGAGAATGACTACAAGCTACTAATGTAAATTGTTCATGAAAAAAACCCAATTAAACTGTATTGTATTTCAAAACATATTGTTTTAAAGGAAATCTTAATCTGCAAATCAATGGTGAATCCTTATCTGGGAAACCATTCAGATCCCATGTAAACTTACCCCATAAGATAAGTTTAGACAAAATTAATATGGTCTTCTAGAATGGCCTTGAAAATAATGTTTTCTTGGTGGTCAATAAAGAAAGTCTCTCTAACATGAAACTGCCAAAACCAAAGACGTGAAGGCTGTACTCTGTAAACACACTAAATATAATGTATATCAAACTTCACTGAGGAAAAACACTTCCTTAAGCAGAAATGGAAATAAATTGTCATAACTTGACCATGAGGATTTCATGGCGACCTAAAAATTCATTTCCAAAGGAGCACTCACAGACAAATAGCTGGGATAAAGGCAATTATCAAAAAACAATAAATAAAAACAATAAATAAAAACATGGTTTCCAGCAGTATCTGGAAAAGCAGCCAGTCATCAGAAACACCTGGCATGCTAACAAAAATTCTGGGTTTTCTTCTTTCATGTGCTTTTGTGTTGACCCAAGAAGACCTAATCAAGTCTGCATATATTGTTTTCCAATTCATCTTGCAAAGTGAATGCTTGCAAAGCAGCTATTTGCAGCAGGATAGTAAAATGTGCATACGTCTCCATGACAGAACTGCATGAAGGGCTGCACAGAACTTCAAGCTCTAGATTACGTTTCCTTGTTTTATCAGCTCAATGTTTCATTTTTAGTTTTGTGTTAATTTCATTTCAAAGTAAATATGGGTGCCACTACCTTTCAGAACTCTAAGAGACTGGTGTTTCATTACCTCTAATTAGGCAATTTCTTTACTTTCATGCATGTTCATAACTTGTATTGCTGTTAATGGGAATTCTATTTGTGCACTGATTTGAGAACAGACCTCTCAGATATCATGTAAATTGCTTTACAGGTGACTGGATATTCCTGACCAGCTGAGCAAACTGATATTCTCATGCATTACCCGTCAGAAGTTGTATTTAGACTAGAAAAAGATATTTTACCGAAGGGCAGGGTAAGGGGAAAATGAACAATTTAAATTCAGATAGGAGCACCACAAAGGCAATAGTTCAGGCTATCCTGAGACAATGATCACACTTAGCCCTGCTGAATGCGGCTTCAGCCACATGGCCCATACAGCCCAGGTAACACAGGGTGGGATTCACTCCCAAACAGAGTTTATCTGCCTCCTGTAGGCTAGCTAATCTTGCTCCATCTCTAACCAAGAAGGAAAAGTACAGGGAGTAAATCTCCACTTGGAAACATTTGTGCCTTTTTCCAATAACTGGATTACTAGTGCAGGATGTCAATCTTTTAGTGTCTAAAATTACACCCAGAGTGTGGGACACTTTAGGAGAAATGTAGGACACTTCAGTGGGGCGGGAGTCCTTTTGTGCAAATTAGCTCTCTCTTTTGTTGAATGTGTTGGACAAAGAAATCTAATTATTCTTTTTCTGATTTAAATTATATTAAAAATGCATTTCTAATTAAACAGGTAATTTCTGAATCAGCAACTGTTAATCAGAAGGCAGGGGATTGATGGAGGAGTACAGTATCTAAACTGGAAAGAATCATTAGAAGGAACTGTTTATGTTCTAAAGGTATGCACTTTAAGCAGTATTAGCACAAATATTTATAGCTATGATACTAAAAATCAGTAATTACTGTGGAAATAATCTAAATTTTGCCGCAGTAGCCTTACATGCTTTCTCATTAATAAGCTTCTATGTTGCTTTTTCTAGCCAGGGTAGAAGTAGCCCCACAGCAGGACAAAATGTTACTTTCTAACAGAGTTATTATTTTGCTATTTTGCAGATAGGACATAGCAGCAAACTGAGCAGCAGTTGTGGGAATGCTGTTTAAAAATCCCGAACAACAAACCTTTAACCTTGTGATCTGACTGCCCTTAAAGCCTGTTCATCATCTCAAGCTTGAATACACACATAAGGCTTATAGTGAAACATGAGCCTATAAAATACATGGAGGAAAACAAACTTTTCTTCCCCAGAATGTGGGAAATACTAGCAGTCTCATGCACAGCTGTTGAAATTATAAAGACAACCAGTGTTAACGATGTTAAGGCCAGGATACTGAGGCTGAATTTTCAATTTGATTCTTTGTCTGTGCTAAAAGTAATAAATGAGCAATTACAAAAAGAACAATAGATGAACAGACAAGGAGAAAGATTGCACAGTAATTAAATTTCATTCCTGAAAAGCACAAGAACTTGCATATGATATACAAATTAAATCCTTTTTCATTCTAATGTGTTGGCCCCTATTGTTTTGTGATTCTTTTGCTTCTCGCACCTCTCCTTTTTGACTATAAGAAAACTAAAACCAAACATCTTCATTAAATAAGACCATTATAATGAGAGCTCAAATTTCCTAAGTCATTATAAAACTCCCTAAATAAACAGAGTGATCATGTGAAAACAGCTCCAATGGCAATTGAATTTACATCAGAGGTCAAAAAAAAAAAAAGAGATAAAAATGTACTTGTGATAAAAACATGCCTGACTTCAAAAAAATTACATTTTATAGCAGAGTAATATCTCATTTTAAATACTTTTCTTCCATTTCCTGAATTTGAGTGCCTTAATTCCTATCAAAGAGAATCTTGGAGATATGTCTACTTGCAAATATATATATACATACACACACACACACACACATATATATATATGTGTATATATATATATATATATATATATATATACACAACATCCACATTATGTTTCGTCTCCTGAATGTGATTCGATGAGATTTACTTCAATGAGTATGTAAGTCCTTTTTCTTCTCTTCTCTTTCTTTCAGCCACACAAAGAAACGACGCCCCAGTGAACTTTGTCACCAGGTGGCTTTTGCTTTATTTAGTAGCAACAGCTACAGAGCTGTATTTGGTTGGGTTTTCTCAAACGCTGCACTTGTTAACACTCATCAAACAGAGAAAAAAAATAAAAGGGTACGTTTAATTTCTTTCTCAGTATGAAAGAGATGTGCAGAGAACCAGCATGCTTCTAACTAGGCACTAACAGGTACACTGCAAAACACTTAAAAAAATTGGAAAATGAAAGCATTCTAGATGAAATATAATCCTTTATACTTGGTCTTTTCATGCAGAATTGTCAATATGCTAGTGGGAAGAAGTCGTATTACCCAACTGGGATCCATTTACAATGAGACAACCAAATAAAATGTTTACAAAAATGTAGCACTTGTTTTTGGAGAAAAGAATGTCATTTCACTACTACCAAAGCTGAGTTGTGTGCACAGTTAGTAAATCTTTTCTCAGTTGCAAAATTAGTGTCAAATTTCTAAGGCCATAAACTACGTCAACATAAGTCACTGTCATTAATTTGATGGATGAAGGAAGGATTTTCAAACAGCAGGTTTCTCATTTTAGTTTTTATTTTAATCAGCTAAATAATGAGGTGGGGGTACAGTTGCTTAACGAGGCCAAGGGAAGAAGAAAGCAGAATCATCTTAAAACACCAATCCTGGATTTAATAGCCTACAACAAAACACTAAGCAGGTCAGCTTCATGGTTCAGCAATTCCTAAAAGCCCTGTCTACTTCTCAACAGCTTATCGGCGGCCAGTGTATAAGATCTCCCAACGAGATCTGATTTACAGCACTAAAGGGTTTTGCTGCAAAAATGAAGGGCAAGAATGGCACGGTTTTCTTGTATATTCTGTCTGTGCACACATATATATTAAGAAAAACCCAAACCCTCAGAAACTGATTTGGCCCTCACGATAAGAATCTCTTGCATTTTTCATTGACATAAACAGGTCACAAAGCCTGGAAAAGCTAACATAGAATTCAGCAGCAATCTGGTTTGCTTTTTTCTGGGTCAAAGTCAGAGTTTATCTTGTTAAACTATCTAATTGAACACAGCCCATGTGATACAACAGGACTAAGTGCATTAAATGAGGAGGCAGTGGGAAGTGGGGGATGCATTTATTTCTGTGTGGTGTTGGAAGGGTACAGCTTCCTGGAAATACCCAATTTAGCTTTGAAATGACTATTTTTTGTGGCTGGGAAAAAAAGATGTCCTACTTCCATAATGTATTTTCTGTATTTGTAAATACAGAGTCTAAAGTTAGTTTAGTGTATTGTGATTGTGAGATGAAATACAATAAGCAAGCTGAACATATCGAGGTCTCCATTTGTCTGTGGTAAATCGGAAATAATTGTATTGTTGCTAGATGAACAATGGCAGATTTTCATCGAGGTACCCAAGATCAAAAGCAGACCCCAAATGTCAAGTGAGTTAAACCACAGACAGCATGATTTAAGACATAGTTGCACAAACCAGGCTGTATGCAGTTCTCAGTAAAGTGAATTATATATAATAACACTTATAGTTTCCTAGTACTATTGGATTTGCCTTTTTACATAAATGCTTAAGTTATGATAAAAAACAGAGCTGTGTCAGTTCTTTTCAGTCTCAGCACATTTGCTATTAGCATAAGAAATGCTGCTTATGGCAGAGGCAGCCGTGCTTGAAATTTCTGAATTAATGGATTTGATTTCCTCTTGAGACAAACCATCAGCCTTGCAGTAATGGAAATAGATATAGTTGGTAAAACAAATAAAAAGCTGGCATGCAGATAAAATGGGTTTCAGTATAAAATAGTAATGTTGTAATTGAAGTGAACAATTACAGGGTTGCTCCTAGGCACAAAAGAAATACCATGAAAATGAAGTAATGTTTTTGTTAAGTATAGACATTTCATGAAACTGTAGAGCTGCAGATGTCATTGTCTGGGAAAAGGAAAACTATAGTTATTCTCTTTAGCTGAGATATTCTGATAATATTTTGTTAATTTTAATAATAATAACTAAAGCTAAATCTAAATTTTACATGAGTAGAGGGGAAGAAGAGATGGAGAGCAGAGCTTTACAACTGGTACAGAGCCAAAAGCCTATCTTGCCTTTTGAGTGATTTTGACTATCAGGGGTCAAAAACCTGCAGTAAGAATTTTTGGAAGACAGTGAAAGAGGACACAATTTTCTGTTGGTAGCAGAAAGCATCCTTTGTCATAGCTGCAACACTGGAAACCCTGGGTAGAAAAGCAGAAATTCTGTCCACACTTGGTAATCAGCAACTGGAAACTATGAGGTTCCCCTAAGGGAACAGGGAGGAAAATGCTCAGCATCAGATCTCTTTACCAAAGACATTTTCTCTAACTGGGTCGCTCTTCTGGCTGGCTTTCAGCTATATACACCACTGGGGAAAAGCAGGGACTTTCAGCATATGAAAGCTTTTCATGTTAACATGTAAAAGTAAAAGTAATGAAGCAAACCAAAAGCCACCAATGTAAGTGTCACCTCACATCTGAGAGTGCGTTCATTAACTCCACTGCAACAAAATGCTCTGCTGTGTCCTATATTTCCTCTTGCTTTGTACACATGACAGCAAATGCTCTCATCACAATTGTTTGTAGAGATCTATTAATTAACAAATCACAGTTAATGTCTTGACAGTCAGCAGAGCACAAAGCTCTTCTTGCAGTGGGTAAGTCACAGCAAATGCTGTGCACTCATCATGTTTCTGTCACCAGGAGTTTGCCTGGACACCCTTCGTGCAGCACATGGCCAGTGGCCTCACAGATGTGCCACCAGTGTATGGATAACATATTTCACAGCTGTACTGGTTTAGTGATCCCAGGAACAAGTTTTTAGGTGTTTTATGTCCCTTGTCAGGGGTGACCATGATGAAACACGAGGTGCTGGTGGGCAGGCTCTGCTCAGGCTGCAGCCCAGCCATGGGGGATCCTCTGCAGGTCTGGGTCACTCACCAAAGGAGGCAGCTGTGCCTTCTCAAAGAGCCTTTCATGAAGAGACTCTAAGAGTATTTGGCTCTAAAAAATATTTGTTAATATTTCTTATTGACTTATAAAAGCTGTCAGTATCCTGCATGATGTTTAAAACACACAGGTAAATCTTCTATATGTAAATGCATTTTCTATTCTAACTGCTCTATCAGACAAGATATAATAGCAGTCTACTTACATATGTCATTCTTTAGTGCTCACACTGAAATTTTACTGTTTTCTTCACATTTTTGCACTTATATAAATACATCCACATAGTACAAGTGGATTTCTGAATCATCAAGTCTTTCTTTTCCATAAGGAGATATTTTTTTGGAACAAATTAAAGACAAATACATAATGGTTTAAATATATTTAGTGTTTTATTTAGTGTTTTAAAAGCTCATCTGAAAAGTTTTAAATATGATTATGTGCACCCATAGAATACAATATATACTTAATCTGTGGAGGAAATAAATGTCTGACATAAAGATTTAAATCTTTATTTTTCTCTCTTGACATGATGGCTGATGACACATAAATGTACTTTTTTTTCTTTCCTTTTGACAGAGTAATAAAAATCTCATTATCTCTGAATAGGCAGCAATTTCGTTATCTAATCTTTTTACCAAAAGGTTAGTTAATTAATCAGAAACAAATCCTGATTATTATTTCAATAGAATTAGAAAGACAAATCACCAGAGTACGGCTAAATAGGGCAGGCCTGTGGTTTAACCTGCTTCATTTACATCCAAGTACAATGATTGTCAGAAGCTCGCAGTGAGCAAACAGCCCCGAGAACATAAGCCAGCAGATGGTTTTCTCTTGTCGCTAGCCTTTCCTCTCCTCTAATGCCTCTGATCCCATTACCTCACTGAATCTGTTACCAGGGTAACTGTTAAATTGCTGTGAAAGGCATGGTAATAAAGTAACCTGTCACACTGGCAATAAAAGCAGCAGAATTTTCCTGTTCACTGAACTTTTCAGCTCATCAATACTCACTTTATGGAGAAATTCACCACTACACACAGGTCATCTGCAGGAATTGTTGTGAGAGATTTTTGGAAAGCAAACCAAAGCTCATGTAAACATGGGAAAGTTATAATTAAAAACTGCATTGAGAAATGCACACAGAGCTAATGTTATGCTATTTGCTGTAGAAGGTTAGTAGAAGATTAGAGATATTCAGGTTCCTTCTTTTTTTAAAATATGTTCTATAAATAACCTTTACTGCCAGCAGGAAGGCAATTAATCCAAAACAATTTTGATAGTGTTTAAAACCATAGCCTCCGTTGCATCAGGTTGCTTACTTTTAGCAGCTGTACCCTGACCTACTTGTTAAAGTGAATTTTTTATCACACAATAATCTAATGCCAGAAGGATACATTTAGAAGTGTTTTCCAGCATTTGTCTACATTCCATTGTTTTATAGACTTTGAAGCAAACTTGATATCTTTAACAGTTTTTTGGCAACATGTGTCTGTTTGCATTAATAAAACCTTACTAAATTTAATCCTAGAGAGAAAAAATGCATATGGCCATTGTGCCAGCTGAAAATGCTTCTCCCAGTTTTCTAATGTAACATATCCGGCTGCAACTTTAATCAAAAATGAGTAGAGCAAGATTTCCTTTTTTTTTTTTTTCTCTTAGCAATACATGCCAAGAGGTTTTTCCGTAAGGCACACATACTCTTTGCCACTGATCAGAGCCACATTTGAAAATGTCATCTGGAAAAGCCCTCCTGACTTCAATTAGGCTCACAAGAAACTGTAAGAACATGAATGAAAAAGAAAGTGCATATCTAATCCTTGTTATTAGCCTTTTGCAGACTCTACACTTTCAGCTTCATTTGGTAATGCCATTAATTATACAGCACTAACCTTGGAATATATTGGAGTTTGCTTCTAAAGATAACTTCTCTCTCAGTCTCTTTTTTTTTGTTATTATTATTTTCTTTTAAACTTGTAGACACTTACAGCTTGTTATAAAAAATTGAAAGCATTTCTTTGACTGACAGCAAACATGAACCTCCAGTACATATTCCAGCTGCAGGCTAGAGAAGGGAGGTGTCTTTAAATAGTAGGCACATTATATAGTCCTGAGAGTATGGGTTTAAAGGAAAGATTCTGGCAAATGAATCTTTGCAGAGATTATGTTCAACCTGTAGATAGCCACAATCACAACAATAGTCCTTGTTAGTGTGCTGCTGACAGGCATGGGATGATTTCATACTCCTGAACAAAGCCACATTTGTGACTTTAGTAAAAATTCTCAGAACTCTGGGAGTTGTTTGGGGAGGAAAGGACACAATGATGGTTCCACTGCATTTAGACACAATGTCAAGTGTGAGTTACTTGTACAGGCTAAGGTTCTTCCAGATTCTGGAAATCTTCAGATGAAGTTTGTGTGAAGAAGAACAAGCCAACTGCACAAAAAACTGCAAATTCAAAACCTTCAGCAGAGAACACTTATTAATCTACCTAAAATAAAACTATTTATGCTCATCTATAACCTGGAATTTAACTGGACTGTTTCTGAGATTTTGGGAACTAAAATCTCTGGTATCTGTTCTGTATAGTACAGTTATAGATAAATGTGGAAATATGTCTCCAAATAAGCCAAAATTCTTGTCCTTTCCAAGTGACTAGTAGGGGAATCACTGTTCTCATGAGGTCATTTTGCAGGTGTCAGAACTCCCACTAAGATACCCCATGCAAAATGTTCATTTTGTGCTCTTTACTTTTAAATATGTCGGGAAGGGTGATATGAACATAGTTTCAATAAGAAAAATTGAGTTTTTAATAGATACCATTGTTTTAATTTAAAATTTACTTTAAATTGTGTGCATACTGGATTGTTCATGATTACACTTTGGCAGAATGCAAACATAAATGAGATGTCAACACGGATAAATTCCTTCCTTTGAAAATGTTTATGAATATTCATGAGCAACATTTGTTAGCTCATTTTCCCAGCTCTGGTTCAAATGCACAGAGCAGGGTTTCTGTGCTCTGCATCACTCTGTATGGAAAAGCCTTTCTGATGTACAGATTCTCTTGATGTAAAGAGGCAGTGTCTTTGGATAGTGGCTTTCTACTCCAATTTGATTTCACCATCCCTGTGGCTGCAATTGCATATTCAAAAACAATCAAGAGTTCACACTGAGCTAAATTACAATTGGCTCCATTTATATTGCCACATCTTGGGTTTGCCTCACTGAAAATTAAAAATTGAAGCATCAGAAATTAAAAATGGTGTCAGAAGAGAACTAAAGCCTATGATTTGAAAGAGAAAAAAAGACAAGTAATTGTGTCCCTCCTTCCACCAGATGCTGTGTCCTTATTATTGTCCTCCTCAATAGCATGTTGTGACTAGACTCGCAATACAGTGTATAGCCCTTTTCTCCTTGGATTAAATCCAGCTCTGTGCACTGGAGCATCATGCAGCCTCAGCACCACACAAACTCATGCTTTCAGCCCTTGTGTGCTGCACAGTTCCTGCACAAGCTTTGCACAAGTGTGGATTGCACCTTCCAGCTTTAGTACCAAAGACATGTGGCAGTAAAAATACCACAGAGAGATGGACACACCATGTACAACTGGGAATTTTCCAACCTCCCTGACTAAAGTTAATTTCTGAATGCCACGGTCAGCCATAAAATCTGAAGGGTTTAATTTGCAAAAACAGCCAGGCATTTACCACTTCTGGTGAGGTCCATACACATTACCAACATTTTTGTGTTTTGTATCACTCCTAGCTTTGTGACAAATTAAGAATTCAGATGCATTAGAACCAAAGTTTTCACCCCATCTCCTCCAACTTTTTAAAGTTTCTCTTGTCTTTCCCCCCCTGTTTGAAAAGCAATATTTTCCATGCTCCATTTCTTTCTCTGAACATTTCTCACTGTCTGTCATAGCTGCCAGTATTGAAGTTCAAGGGAGAAAAAAGAGCATAAAAACAAATTTAAAACATATTGAACTACTCTTTCATTGAATACTGTATAGTGGGCCAAACTTGAAAAACACATTCATGGAGAAAAAAAGTCCCAACACTGCTGCAGATTTCAATAGAGTTTTATTGATTTGCATCAGTCAAGTAACCAAACTGCAGCTATTTATCTTGATGGAGTGAAAGAATTGGGAAGGACATCTGTCTCTCAGGGTTACCATATGGTTTGTTTGATCTTACCTGTATGTATGATTGATCCTGTGAGCTTATGTTTAATGCATCTCTCCTCCAATGACAGTGGAATAGTGTGAAATTGCCTTTCCCTTTGTTTTCTCTTTTAAAATTTTACACTGTTTTCCCTGTATTGTCTTTTTTCCATGTACAAATTAAAAATTTACAGCTCTTATATCCAACATGGACAATTATGTACAAGCATCAATCCTATCACTTACTCTGAAATAAAGATTTATGATGCAAGCAGTTTTTTTGTAGTCCTTCACATTGCCAGAGACCAGAGTGGGGATGAGAGGGGAGACAACAAAAGCTCACATCAACCCTGAATTTTTGATGTCACTGCTGTCTTGTGCTGTGACTTCAGGCTCCCTGAAGAAACAAGATGCATCAAGCGGTGCCTAAAACATGTTCTCTTCAAACATTAGGAATGATTATTTCAGCAAGTTTTAGCTTTCAGCAGCAACATATGTAGCAGCAGCTGTGCAGTAGTGCTTTGAGGCCATGGGTACTTTGGAACACATAAGAAAACTGTGACTTGCATGTAAAGAGCAGGAAAAATATTTTTTCCTCATTCAAAATTATGCTGAGACTTCAGAAGCTTAAAGGAGTAGGAAAGCAGCTTAATTCACCCACTTGGATCCAGTGATCTCCCCTCCAAGAATTTTTATAGATTCTTTATATATATATATATATATGAAAAAAATTGACCAATAAAAATGTTCCACTATTTTAAATAACTGGTTTGTATCAAAATTTCACACCGAACAAAAGTATCTTTGATCCCCAGCTAACCTCTTTTCCTCTCCAGGTCTTTCATTCATGATTTTTTCTATTATTTTTCTTTCTATATGTTACCAACAGAAAATCCATGGTCACAGCCTCAAGATCAAAGATGAAGTTTAATCTTCAGATTGTGCTGCTTATGCTCACAAACCACTCAAGCCCCAATCCTGCTGTCTGTGACAGTGACAGAATCCTTGATTCAATTATAGGTTACAGTCAATGGGGAACATGCTTTAATCTGTGTACAAACAAAGGGATAAAACAGAAACATGTACTATTCTAAGGATGATACTTTATTACACCGAGACATCAGTCAGTGTTGCAGTAATGCAGGCTGGGTTTGGAAAATGGGTGAGATTAAATTGTGTGCTGGGCTATGGCTGCCTCTCACATACAGACTGGTGCATGTACTGCTCTTCTTCTCTGTCATTTATCTGGCTCACAAAGACTCTGATCCACTGCATGTTTTGTGATAGCACAAATTTCATGAGATGAAGGATTTCCAGAATTATTCACGATTAGATCATTATTCTAAATAAGATAGGATTTTTCAAATACTGTTTGGATATGAGAAATTATTCTGAGGTGTAATGCCATTGAAATAATCAACATTTTTGCTCTAGTATTAATATGCTCACATATCAGGATGTCTGGAATCTATTTCCACATTTGCCAGTGTCTTTTTAACACTCAGTGTTGAGTGCTTCTTACAAGGTAAATTTAAAAGAAAAGTAACTTTGAGGAGAGCTGGCTGGGCTGCAGTGATGACAGCCTTCCACCACGTTAAAGTAAAATTCCTTTATGAGTATTGCTGACATTCCCCAAGCTCCATTATTGTTATTCCAGTTTCAGAAAACACTTTAACACATGTTTTATTTCAAGACACATGTTTCAAATATCATGGGATTTTGGCATTTGCTTAAGTACTTTCACAATTTGATTAGTTAAACAGTGAGGGAGTGACAGCCATGGAGAGAAAGAATAATTTTGGAACTAAGTCCTTCCATGTACAAATTCTTAATTTTTAGCCCACCCATCTCACTCGTTTTTTCCACTTTCCACCCTTCCAGTTGTGGTAGGCTGAGTGCTGCAACAGCATTTGGGTGACGGCAAGCACAGCAACAGAAGAAGTAGGCACAAGACTCTCTGTGCTACTTGCTTCAGCCAGTGTCTTCCTCTGCCCCCTCCATTACTGAGTGCAGCACACTGGTTAAACATGGATTGTTTTCTGTTAAGAGAAAACTTCTTTTTCTTTTTCCACCAAAATAGGTATATTTGTGTTGGTGAGACTTCTTTTTTTTTTAAAATATGTATTCCGTTGTATCAAGTGATGCTTAATAACTTGACATTACTGTGTGGCACAATGAAAAGCAGAACAACCTCTTTTGGGAAGGAGAGTGAAAAGTCTTGGCATGATGTGAGAGCAAACAGCAGCTCATTAATGCTCAAATCACCTATAAACCACCAGTAACCCATCTTTTAACTACTGTAATAATTTTAACACACCTCAAAAAAAAATAATTGATATCTAATGTGATTAAGCTTCTTAGCTTGCACTTTATTAAATTTGTGTATTCTTCCTGTCATTTTCTTTGAATATAAGTTATACATTACAAAAAAAAATTGTTAGAGATTGATTTCAAATTTACAGGAAAAGTTAGCAGAAAAGAAATAAAGAATATCCCTGAATAATAATGTCTTATTCAGCAAAAAGGACCTTTCAGTGGTGGCACTTCTCAAGAAGGTCCTGACCTTATCTCAAGTTACACACACCAGAGGAAGGCTGCAGAGAAAGGTATGTGAAAAAACAAATAATTTATTTCTCACTGATGTAGTTAGAGAAGGTTGAGAGGGCTTCCTTTACAGTGAGTGTCATTTAAAAGCCAGCATTTGTCAACAGGTACCACACAGTTGTTTCCCGCAAAGCTCTGGTGCTTCAGAAGCTGCTCAGTGACAGGTCTTGGCAAACACTGACTTTTAAGTGGCAACCATTGTAATTACAGCATTCATGAAGCGAGAGATGAACAGCATGGACTGAAAAGGAGCCAGGTATCACATTGTGTGGGCAAGGGCCATGCCTGACTTCCCACACCATGCTGCCAGTGCCACTTGGCCAGAGCAGCAGGGTGCCTGCTATCCCTATCCTGCAGTGCTCCCAAGCTGGAGCTGTCAATTTTTTCCGCCCCCCCCAAACTTCACGGTAAGAATGAGATGGCTTTGAAAGAATGAGAGGTCACCAAGCATCTTTGCATGCCTAACATAAAAGCGAAACTCATTGTCTCTTTCTGTTCATATTTTTCTGTGATATCAAGAGACTAGGAGGCTCACAAAGATGGCATGAATCTGGTGGATGTAAGCCAGGCCAGGTATGTCTTAAAGTAACTCATTTTTCAATAACATCCATTTGCCAGATATATTCTCTTCTTAAGATGAGGATGTAATTCACTGTATTAGCTAAAGTCTACAATCAAACTAAAATTCATTTTGTCATATGAGCTAAAATTTTATTAGCATTAACTAAAAAAATTGCATTCAAATTAGCCCTATATCATATGCATAGACAAGTTATTGATGCCAGATTTAATGTTCTTCATGCATTAGTGTTATTCTTGTCTATTCATCATAGGTTGTGAATGTTTCTATGATCCATAGGATAAAGAAGAACACTGGTTTGTTAATGAAGAGTAACTTCAATGCTAAGGAACGTAATTAAAACTACATAGATGGGATGAAATTTAGCACTTCATTCTTTCACCACACTGTGAATGTAGCATTAATATAGTCTGTTGTCATATTAATGTTCAAAATGTAAGTAGTTGTACATCTGAATAGTTTAATTGAAATCAATGTGCCTAACTCACACGAATAAAGTCTTAAAAAGCTGGAATATATTTATATTCATGCTGAGTCTATGACTTGTTCTTTGTTTCTTAACTTGCATTATTAATCTGCTGGCATCATCATTCAGTTTCACTGAGGAGTATCCAAAGAATATGAGTCAGTTTCTGTAATTTTTGGGGACTCACAACAGTCACTTTAATGCAAATAGTAGAAGTCAACTGAAATAAAAACAATTCTCTGACATGTAAACTCTTTGTTTCATCTATAAGTAATTATTTTTCTGGCAGTAGGGAAAATGAAAACTAAAATATTTATGGCTCCTCATACCACTGATTTCAGTGTACTCCTACTTGCCTTACTGCATGGTACACCTTCCCACATTTAACAAGCACAATGTGCATAAGAAAGCAGTGCTTGCACAGGACTGAATGTATAGGTGTTTATGAATAACCAGCACAGGTTTCCTTTCTGCACAGATTGTGTTGTTCATTCACATCTGGCAGCCTTTGACAGCCAGTTGTCAGGTGAAAGGAGCACGACTGTGTTCTGAAAGCTCTGTTTTCCCTGATTCATCCAAATGTTGCCTGAAGTACAACTTTGCCCCATGGAGCTATATTCCAAGGATACGTTACACACATAAGACATGTGCTGACCTGTTTTGTCTGTGCCATGTATGCATTTCCTCTGCATGAGGGCACTTGTGATCATGAAGGTTTGAGTCATAATCATCAGATGGGTGCTGTCATCACACCCTTATGTTAATTTATATGAATATAATACAGCAAAACACAGCCAACAGAGAATTCCCCTGTGTAGTCAAAGGCAGCACAACAGGCAGTGTGCCATCACCTCTGAGACCATTAACAGTAAAAGTGGAAATACAGCTATCATATTGCGCAAGTAATCTAAGCACCATCTTTTGAAAACTTATTCTGTAGCACTCGTTTTTTCTCAAAGGAAAAAGAAAACTTCCACAATCCTCTCCTTCTTCTCAGTTCTGAAAGTCATTGGACAGAGTAGCAGCAAAATGATGGGAAAAATTTTTGTCTTATATTTGTGTGGTCTGTTTCTCCTGGTTAAATATGCCTTTGTCTCCTTTCCTGGGTAAAGAGAAAAAAAAAAAGAGAAAATAAGATAAAAAACCAGCTGACATAAAGAAAAAGAAAAAAGAGAAGATAAGGCATACAGGAGTAGTGCCTTTTCAGGTAATATTATGAAAATGGGATTGATCAGGTGAATATATATGCAGATATTTTATTGTTGCCTTGAACTTTCAGTACTATAATAATATTTTGACTTTATTATTATATTTTATGACATTATTATTATTATTCAAATTTGTAAATTAAAAAAAAAAGATATCTGTACAACTCCCTACCGAAAAAGAAGCAAAATATCTATTCCTATGTTCCTGCAACCTATCAGGCCAATTTATTAGGGTATAAGACTAAAACTAGGAAAAACGGAAGACAGATTAAAAATAATAACTATAAAAATCATTGGAAAAAAAAGCCCAGAGTGCAGACAAGCAAGAGTGGGACTTTAGGACTATGAGATTTTATAGACACTTTTAAGCATTGTTAAAAACGGTCACTCTGGTAGTATGTCTGTATAAATGATATACCATATTTCTGCTATTTTTTGACAAAGAACTAAAAGGTAATCCCATGGTACCTGAATTTGATCTCTTTGAAAAGTTCCAAAAGCAAAGTTACTGTTGAGCAGACCTGTGCCTCCCTCTACATCTTGCTGCCCTGGGAAAATAATAATAATAAAGAAACACTTCTTGTAGCACCAATACAGCAATCATGCTGGGTCATGAAACTAATTATGTTTTGTGATGGTGGAAATTCTCCATTTCTGTGTGAAGGGGCACTGCTGCATGATAGATGAATGTTGGAAAGGCAGTACATTGTGCTCTTTCATCTCTGTCACTGCATATTTATTCTAACTGCTCCTAAATTATTCATTTTCTTTAAGCAATCAATATTAATAATCTGATTTGCTCCTTGGCATTTTTAGTCACACTTCTGTTTAACTGACTGTAAATAAAGGTCACTTGGAAGCTTCCTGCTGCTGTTCTGAAGGTCCTTGCCTAATTAATTCCCAACACTTTTTTCCCTGTGACTCTGATTAGCAGTTGCAATCAAGTTCAGCAATTAGCTGCCTCCTTGCACAGTGATTTGCTCACTCTGCCTCCCTGTATAGAGCTGCATTTGGTCTCTACTGTACAAGGCAAATGGAGAAATTTAAATGTATTTGTTTTGTGTTCCATGACCATGCAGAACAGGTCAGATATGTCACTGCTTGCACATAACCTTTGCCCACCTACATCATACTTCCTAATCATGCATGATGCCCCAAAAGACATCATAAACATAATGAACAGCCTCACCAACAACCCACTTGTGATGTGCCTAATCTCAGACTTGTGAATCAGCAAACAGCTACAGCATATTAAATCACTCTTGGTTATTTAAGAACACCTATGGTTTAACTTACATAAAATGACTTTTTAAAAAAGGGGTTGCTTCTTATTTTATGGATTTACCTCAGTCTGCCTAGGGCCCATGGACAAGCCCAGATTTAAACACCTTTGGATGCTGGCTTCCAGTTCACAAGAAGACACAGATCTGGTGTTAAACCTTGAGAAATAATAACCTCAATGAATTCTTTTCATCTTCTCATTCAAAACCACAGAAAAGTTGCTAAAAACCTCAGGACTAATTTATTTAATAAGTTCGACTCTAGCAAGAAGGGATGTCTAATTAGCAGTTGAAAGTGGCAGGAGGACAACCTCCTCCAGGAGACTCCTCTTCAGCAATCATGTCTTTGAAAAGCAAGGAACAAGAGACAAAGAGTTACAATAAACATTACATAAATATCATAAGCATTCTTCACAGGCCTTTCAGTGTTCTTCTTATTACTGTACCCTGGGTAACACTTTCAAGCAATAGTGTTTAATGAAGAATTTCTGCAAAGAAAATACTTTTCAAGTTTGTCCATAATTTCATTGATTCAAATTATTCTAATTTTGACTCCATATGGATATTCAGACAGAGTTGTTTCCATTGTGTGAGCAGAAAACTAAGATGTATGCACAAGAGAAATCCTTCTATAGCTGAAGTTTGTCTCAATGCATTTACACGTCCAATGAATACACAGACAGATTTTAAAAAGGTGATAGAACTGTACCTGTGAGAAAGATTGACATGTCAACCACAATTTTTTAGTATATTTTTTTTATGCATCCCTGTCCTTGACAAGTAAGCCAACAGTAGGTCTGAACTACACCATCAGAATGAAATTAATATTTCTGAATACATCTTGAAGACCTAGCCAGACCATAAGGAAGAAAATCATAGGTCTAAATTCTCACATATGGGCATAAGCATTTAAATTTTCACCTGCTTTTCACAACTCACTACAAAAAAATGTCAACATATTTCATTTTCATTTTGATCTTCGGGTTCTTGGAGGTTGAGTTCTATATTGGTGGGTTTAAGTGCCCTGAAAAAGAAATGGATGAGAATTTAATCTGGTTACTCTTTACTTACAATTTACTAAGTATATAAAATCAGTTATTTAAATCACAGGCCATTTCTACTGCTAACACCTATGGAAGCTCTCTTCTAACAGCAGCAAGCCAAAGCATGCAAACCTTGAACAAATTTTCTTTCTCTTTTCTGTTCTGGCAAGTGTGTTCACTTAATCTCACAGGGGATCTGTCAGCTTTCCCCAGCTCCAAAAGCAGTTCTTTAGCACTTATTGAAAAGTGCTGTAAGCGAAAGGCATCAAAGCTGACTGGTGCTTGCACGCAGAGACAGGCAACCAGAGCCCTGAGTCACTCTGCCTCTCCAGTGTGTGCTGCACGAGATCAGGGCTAGAAGCAACAGTTAAATCACCCTTGGACTTACCACTTAATGAACATAAATACACAAAATATGCCATTTGTTGCCATGATGATATTGCTGTGAATCATTATATAAAACATACGGTGCTTTGAAATATAGGCATGTAAACATAGTGGAGCACTTGTATGGCTGTAAAACTCACACACTCAAAACAGATCACTCATTTCTAGGGTGGCAACATTCCATGTTTGATTTCATCCCAAAAGTGAACACTTGGAACAATTAAAAAATGTCTCTGCAGTTATTTGAGATTTATGACAATGAAAACTATTAGTTTGAATAAAAATCCAAACTTAACCCACAAAAAAATAAACAACAGAAAACCCAGCCAATAACCCAACCAACTAAATAAAAAACCATAAAAAAGCAAAACAAACAAACAAACAAACAAACAAACAAAACTCCAAAACTTTTTCTAAGGAAATAAATTTCAGAATTTAATGAAATGTCTTTGCCTAAGAAAATATAAGCTGCAGCTATAGTGTTGCAAATGTGCGAATGTTTGATTAGACCCTGTGTGAGATTTTGTTCAGTCAAAAATACATGTGATGTACGTGTCTTTCCTTCACCACCTTTCCCTGCAGTCTCTCTGAAGTTACACGAGAAGAGAACATCGGAACCAAGTCTTGCTTGTTGAGTGTCTGTTGCATGAAATCACATATCATTACTGTTTTCTCTATAGGACATAAAGTATCCATCAGATTTGGAACAAAGCACTCACGTTAGAGAAACATGCTGTCTCTGTAACCTTGGAAAACAGATTTAGTTCCTCACATTTGTGCAATAGCAAGTATAATTAGTCATTGGGGAGGTATTATTTATGAAAGCTTTCCAGAATGCAATGCTTTGCAAACATGAAAAGGATTAAATAGGTATTTGTTGCCTTGTGCTTGGAAGAACAAAGCAAGCTGTATGGGAAGAAGTATTTTCCTTCTGTCCCATGTTTTGCTTCCTTCCTCTGAGCCCAGTGAGCACAGCATTGGTTGAGGCTGAGGAAGCAGAGGAAAAGCAGAAGTGATGGGTGGTCTGAAAGACACTGTCTACACCATATTCTTTCTTCATATATGTAGCGGTTATTTGGGAGGATGCTCAATGACATTTGAAACCTTTACTCTTTTTTGGGAGTTCATTTCCCACTGAAACAGGAATTAACCCTTAGTTTTATTCTCTCTGTCCCACAAGGACAACTTTAGACTCTTTAGTGTGAATTTTTTTCCACAGCATATTCCACAACAGAACATTTTACCTGTCATCTAATGGCATATGAAATTTATGGAACAGGTAGTGCAAGAGCAGCAATCTACTTGCATCTGGTAAATATTTGTCCTTTCTGTTAAATTTTTGAGAAAGTTGATTTTTGCCCTCCATTTGAAATAGTGGCAGCTCTGTGATACTTTGTATATTAGGCGTGTTTGGAAAGACAGGCCTTAAATATTGCATTTGATGAGGTGCCATCTCCCAACTAGCAACTGAATCTAATGATGGTGAACAGTAATCACCACTGTTTAATTGAAGCAGCATTACCTCAAATCTATCTGGTAATAAATAGGCTAATGCTGGTTGAGGTGGTACTTTTAATGTGGCTGATATTTTAATAAATAAGTTGCAATGTGGAGATTACAGAAGTTTGTTGTTGTTTTTGTTTAAATGGTTTGAGATCATTCTGTTCAGTGTTGTACAAGAACAACTGAGTTCATGGACTGCCCTGACACTTACCTTGAAAATGAAATTAATGACATTATTTGCAAATTGAAAAGATTCAAAGCCTATGTATATCTTATGTATCCCCTACAATTTTCCCTTTCTCTCACATATATTTTTTTCCTGAAAGAATAGAAAAAGCTTCCAGAAATTAAATGCCAAAAAAACTGTGTTCCTATAGTATTGAATTTACATGGTGAGCTACTCAGATGTCAAGAAATGCCAAAGCTAAGGAGAAACCCACAACTAAAAGACTGTTGTCCTCTGTGTGTACATGTTACAATACTCTTCAGTTACACCATCACACAGAACAATGTAAGAAATATAGAAAAAAACCAAGGAGGAGGAGGCTTGGCCTCGCAGGTCATTCCCATGAGAGAGCACTGATGGATGTGGCCTAATACTTTTGATTCTACTGTTTTTACTGAGAATTAATGGTAGTTGTGTGCAAAGTTTGCAAATTTTTGTATTCTTGTAATTTCTGTACAAGAAATTAGAGCACACATTAATGCATTATCTGCAATTCCCATGTCCTCTGTTGAAGAAATTGTCTGAACTGCACTGGATATCTGAAAACTTGCAAATTTGAGGATCACAAAGAAATGCCCCTTTCTGAAGGGGAGTCCTGTAAAGATACCTAACAGGTTCTTCTCCCTTCCTACAAAATCCTGAAAGCTTTACAAAATTTCAATGAGGAACAATAACAGATTATTCTTTTAATTTTACAGATGGCATTGTAACCTAGAGTCGTTGTCCAGGATGGAAAAGACATCTTAGTCTGCACAGTTTAAAATACTTGAAAGATAGTCCACATGAAACCTTGTCTTTTCCCAACCCCACTGACATTAGCATTAGGATGAAATGGTATGTGAGCAGGTATTCAAAACAATGATAATAAAATAAATACTATATATTGCTTCTGCTAATGTAAATGCAAGAAAAAATAACTTCAAACTTATGAATTTAATTTAAGTGAAGTAAAAACAAATAAAGTGGGAGAAAGGATTTTAGGAATGGCAGGAAGTAAAGGTAGCAGGTATCAAGAAAACTGTGCTATGATATTCTGTGAAAGAATATTTTGGAACTGGTGCAATACAACAGTGAGGAAAAACATATTTGTGAGCACTGTTAAACCTTTCACAGGTGATCCTGAAGCACCAGGGCACTCTAACATATTGTGTGAAGATTAGTGCTGAAGTTATAGCAATATGGTTTCTCCCAGAGAATACAGGAAATTCTGCTCATAACAGTTCAATGACTCTGCTAAGATCTCTCTGGTACATTGGTTTTGTAATAAATACAGAACGTTCACACTCACAGAACCACAGAATCACAGAGTTGCAGAATCACAGAGTTACAGAAATTCTTAGTTGGAATTAGCTCTGGAGAGCTAATTCTCATGCTCAAATGGAGCACCTGGAGCTGGTTGCCCAGGATTGTTTCCAGAGAGCTGTTGAATATCTCCAAGGATGAAAGCTCCACCTTTCCCACTTCCCTGGGCAACCTGAGCCAGTGCTCAGTCACCTTCACAGTGATTTAGTGTTGATGTTCAGCTGAAGTCTCCCATGTTTCAGTTTGTGCCCATTGCCTCTGGCTCTGTCACTGAGCACAGCTGGAAAGAGCCTGGCTTTGTTCCCTGGCAGCCTCCCTTTGAGTATGTAAATGTGTTGATGAGACTCCCATGAACTTTCTGTTCTGAGGTTGAACATTCACAACACTCCTAGCCTTTCCTCCTAGGAAAGAGGCTTCTATCCTTTCATCACCTTGGTGGCTTTCTACTTTGCTCTCTCCAGAAGCTCCATGTCTCTCTTGTACTGAGGAGCCCAGAACTGGACACAGCATTCCAGGTGAGGCCTCATTGGGGCTGAGCAGAAGAACAGGATCACCTCCCTCAATCTGCTGGCAAAGCTCTTCTGAATGTACCCCAAGATACCTTTCACTTTGGCAACAGGTCTGCTCTGCTGTCCCACATGGTGCCCACCCTGGGCCATTTTCTGCAAAGCTGTATCCTCCTACATACACTGGCTTCTAGGGTTTCTCATCTCCAGGTGCAGGACTTGCACTTAGCCTTGTTGAATGATCTTCACCAAGTTCCTGTTGGCTCATCCTCTCAGCACTTTAAGGCTGCTTGGATTGCAGCACAGCCCTGTGGTATATCAGCCTCTCCTCCCAGTCAGGTGTCAGTTGTTTTTTTATTATTTTTTAGTTGGAAACAGTTTGTCTCTTTGTTGAAATTTTAAATAGACAAAGTGTGATGTGATTTCTCCATATGAAATTATCAGGAGCTATGTAGCAGTGAAGATAACCAGACATTAATTGAAACCCTCCAATTCTTCCCTCACAGGGGGTATGTACACAGCTCTGTTTGAATCCTGTCCTATCCAGGTTCAGGTAGCATTAGATCCTAAAGCACTTTAGTCACTCAAAAGTACACCACAGTTCTCAGAGGAGATACAATAATG
Source organism: Passer montanus (assembly GCF_014805655.1). Lineage (NCBI taxonomy): Eukaryota > Metazoa > Chordata > Aves > Passeriformes > Passeridae > Passer > Passer montanus. The sequence goes on from NW_024373590.1 coordinate 1,923,834, forward strand.
CTGAGATCACATCATCTGTGACATAGGGTCAGGTGTAGACAGTTGTAGGAAATATATCCATGTGCAAGCAACTCCCTGATATAATATTAAAGGGACAGATGAGAGATGGGAAATCTCAGCTGAAGGTCTGTTTTGCTCTTGCCATCCCACTGCTGTTGACTCTTACTTCTCTATGGTATGTTAAATGTGCTGGCAGCTGGGATTACCCTGCTGACCCAGCTCTCCCTTCCTAGTGTTTTCATGAAATGTGTGTTTATCAGACCCCGGCAAATTCCACTCTCAGGAATGCAAGGACAAAGAATAATCCCTGAAGGCTCATGACAGAGTAAAGCAAATGAAATGAACAGCTAGCAAGAGGGAGAACTCTCATGACTTTTAAATAAAATTATTAAAAAGAAATGTATGCTTTAGAAGTGAACCAAGAAGAAGCAGTCATGAATCATTGTGGAAGAAAAGACATTTGAGTTGAATGCTTTACACAACTTTAGATATCATTTGCATACATGACAGAAACATCATAAGGAATACCAGAATGAAAACATAAGAATGCTCTGAGTAAAATTGTATGTCTGTAGCCAGGACATACTAAAAATCAAACATAAATGTTAATAATATTAATGCTGCTAGACCTCCATGATTTTTGACGATATCTTTACAGATCCAGGAACTGCACATGGCATAATACCTTGTTTCTCCTGCTCAGTCTCAATTACTTCCTTCTGTTTGTCAGTATTCAAATAGATCCAACTTCATTGATAGAGTCTAAGAAGGAAATATCAACTTGAAGATCATGGAGAAAAATTGCATAACTACAAAAGCAGATAATCGTAATCTGTAAAGGACAAATTAACCCCAAAAGACTTCCCACTTTACCCTCAGTAGTGAGAATAAAGGTGTTTTCTCTCAGTGTAGTATTTAATCTATTCTTTATGTGTTAATTTTACAGAAGATCATAAAAATCTCATAACTTTCAACTTTTTATTGTGATATCCCACCTAACTGACATATATGGTTATCTCTAAATATTTGATATGTGATTTCTAAAGAGAAATTAATAGACATGATTTTGAAATAATTTATTCAAAGATACTTATGTTGTTTTTGTTTAAAACTTTTTCAGTCAGTTTTCAAATATTTTTCATTATTTTTTCAATACTTGATATTATGTTGACTATCAGGAAAATTTTCCATTTTAATTTGACCATAACAGTAGCTAAAGATGAAGTTTTTCCAGTCACTGGACACATAGACTGCTGGTAGATCCCTCAAGACCATCTCTCAGGTCTCATGGTAAAGCCTGTTTGGTCTTCACCAGAAAGAACCATGGTCTTTCTCATTTTCCTGAATATTTTAAACATGATGCAAAAGGATTTTCACTTAGTTCTTATGCTCAATCAGACATTCCTTGCTATTATATCTGTAAAAGTACTTAAATAAAATTCAATCTTTGTTTCATGAATCAAGTTTTTTACATGTGACATCTCTGAAGATATAGGCACCAATATCCACCAGGCATCTGGGAGATCAGTGATTTTTGGCCATTAAAGCTTTTTTTAATAGCTAGTGCACTTTATAATGAATAGTTATTTCCTCCTTTGTGGCATAGATAGCCTAGTTCTTTAGCATGTGGATTTTAGAGACAGAAATGGTAAAGTACTTTTCTTTCTACTTGTGTGAAGGAAACAACATTTTAAAAGTAGATGAGGTGTGAAGTTCTGTTCCAGTGCTCTATATCCACTCTTGGCTTTCATCTACATAAGCAGTTTGGATTGTGTGAAAATATATAAACCCCATTGTGACAAGTGAGAACTACTGCAAGTGCTTTTTAACTTAAATATTTAAGTTAAAGCATGTGAAATCTGCTAAAGGCAATCTGTATAAAGGGGGGAAAATACTGAGGGAAGTTCAAACTTGAAAGTGTAGGGAAAAAAAATTGAAAAAGTGGACATTCCAACATGTTAAACTAATGCAGTCCATGTTCCGGGACTACTTTCTCCAGAGCTATCTGCAGAAAGTAGGAAGAGAAAGTCAAATCTCCAGAAGTAATTTCTTTTTCATAATTTTGTGGTTTATAATGGTTGAAGTTTTTTATAGTGGGCAAAACCCTTTTATATTCAGTTTTGTCTTCTTTTTAATAAGCAGATAATGGTGCTGTTTCCTTCAGGGGTCTACATGGAGGATGTTGTAGGTCATCCAACCCACTCTCAGCTCCTAATTTTCATCTCTCATCCATCCCATTCATGCTAATTTCAACCCCACAATAACAAATCATCAATCAACATTGCTGTCTTCATAACCCTTATCTTTCCTGATAAATGGGAGCAGCCATTCTTCTGACAATTCCTTGGACTCGTCTCACAGAACACCTGATCCAAAGCTTTGTGATTCGCAGGAAAAACGGTAATGCCTTAATAGTTAATTGATAGCTGTAGAAGGTACCAAAGGCTCACGGAATCTCTTTTGTCCTAATGATTCCTGTCTTTCTATCTGTAACCCTCCAAGTGCTCATTCCTCACCTCAAACTTATGTGTCTTCTGAAACATCTAAGAATAAACAGCATTTCTCATTCTGTGCTTTATTTTTGTCCTGTGAACCCAGTTCACACAGCACTTTGTGGGTTTTTTAATTTCACTGACCACATGAGTACTCTTAAATCTATTCATTAGTCTCTTACAATATATAGAAAACATTCTCATATTTTTCTCTCAGTCTGAGCCCAAAGGTAGATCTGGAATACTCCCAAAAAAGGCAGTAAGGGTTTAATTGTCTTTCTGACTGTATTTATCCTGTCTAAAAGTCTTAGCAACTTTTTCATTCTCTACTTTTAATTTATGTATCTAAATTTTGTTTTCTAAATGGACATCCTTCAGTTTTCACAACTTTTCTCTGCTTGGTCTCCCTCTGTCATTTCCTAGTGCTTTATTGAGCCTGTTCAGAATCATATTCCTCATTCCTTCAGGCATGTTTCATACCCCAGCTCTCTTCCTTTTCAAATCATTCAACAAAATATTCTGCTCTGAAATGTTTTGTTTTCAATAGGTTTTGCTAATAATGTAAAGACAGAAGAATTTTAAACAGAGGTATAGCAAACCACGTGGATGACTTAATCACTTAACTGTTTTCCTTCTCATTATACCCTTCTCCCTTTTGTTTTCACATATGTTTCTAACTAATGTAATATTTATTAATTTTTCCATTGCATCTACTTACACATGTTGCACATCCTCCCTCTTTAAAATTTTATTCTTTATGTATATAGCACAGATACATGAACTGGTGTGGTTTTCCACCTAGTCTGTAGACAATATTGATTTCTATCCACATTGCTAATTTTAAGAAAGAAAAAGTAAATAATCTTTGGCAGATCTTTCTAGTAAGCAAATCTCAGCTGCCCTAAACTTATAATAATTTGCACAGTAATATGTTCTGTAGATTTAAAGGACGGTGTTCTAAGATGATTAGAATTGATTCATTTTTAGGGACATTCCAGCTGACCTAATTTGTGTGAGCAGGGGTCACAGTTAAAGGATAGGTCATTTAAAGAAGTTGTGCTTGTTCTCCCGTGTTCCTTAATTTCTGAAAAGAGCCCCTGGAGATGGGATGTAGCCTTCCAGAAGGGGCAAGAAACTAATAGGGCAATCCAAGTGGCAAAGCATGGAGTGGGGAAGAACTAAAGTGAACTGAAGTAAACGAAAAGAGATTTCCAACACCATCTTTCAGAGAGAAATTGGCTTTTCAAAAGTACAATCTTGAGTGAAAATATTAAAAGTAGTGAAAATATTAAAATATTTTAAAATATAAATATTACTTTGTACAAGAGTTTTTACAAAGTTTTATACACATCTATATCCAAGACTATGTTTTTAAGTCTTTTTTACTCAGTAAAAATCTTTTTGAGATGGTACTTTATGTATTGTTCGCCAGAAAGTGCCATTCAATTTTCCAGCCTTTGAATAACATGTTTGCTACAGGTTTACTACCAAGAGAAATACTTCTGTCCTAGTATCATAGTGTCTAAATGTGCAGGCTCTCTGAAATGTACAGCTGAAATACTGCACTTTTTTTTTTCTGTATTATCAAATAAAAAATAATATTAAAAATTACGACCTACTATTTTCAGTGAAACAGTTTTGGCTCTCATTCTCCTTGTGAAATTGCAATTAGCTACTTACATTTAGGGTTTTAGATTCTGGTTCTTAGTCTCATTTTTACTTTAATATCTAGAAAGGAAAATTAATAAAATAGAAGAGCATTGTGCATACATCACTGTTTGATAAAATGGATATCTTCACAATCACATAAATAGACATAGATGTTTATAAAATTAATTACAAGCATACAGCTATTTTAAAACTATTCTGAACTGTGGTGAGATTCATAGTAATTTTCTCCACTTATTAAAATACTGAGAGAAATATAGGCTATTTTCACTAATAAGCCTGTGAGTAAACAGCAATTTAACTCTGTTTCCCTATTTTATCCTCTTCAGTTGTTCAGTCTAAAGCAACTCAAATGAAGGGTGGCCATTTAGAGAGACTTCAGTTCCAATGTGGGGAAAAAAATTACTACACAGACTTAGATATAGCGATATCCAGACTTTTTCTTATGCCATTAATATGGGTCAGATTGTTCTATTTAACAATCAGACAGACAGACCTTCTGCCTGTCCTAAAGGCTAGACAGGACTTGTGCATGGAAGAGGAAAAAAAAAAAATTAAAAGAAAAATAAGATGACAAGCCATTATCCTAAAAGGAGATCTGTTCTTTAGTCATTCCTTTCGTGGGATCTCAAAGCAAATTCTCAGGCTTGTCCAAATACACCAACAGGCTCCAGCACTGCTTGGTGCCAGAATATATTAGTTGTTCAATTTCACATAGCCTGCAAAAATGCAGGCAGCAGCTCCAATGCCAACAGAACAGGAAGCCCAGCTCCCTGCTTCCTCAGCACAGCTGAGCCACATAGGGAGAGGTCACCCTCTCCCTGGTGGGAGCAGAGAAGACCCCAGGCTGCAGAGGGCAACAAGCAGAAGTAGGCTACAGCTCTAGCAAAAGGACAGAAGGAAAGGAAATTGTGGGAAGGGAAAGCTCTGGAGCCTACAAAACTTACAGCGAGCTGTTGGAGCAGGTTCATGAGCAGTACTGTGGATCTGCTCAAATGCCTGGTCACTTGGATGAGTACTTGGACCATTTGGATAGCTCTCAAAGCTTTGACTACTGATCTGAGCTATGTCTGTTGACTTTTCTCCTCTGCCTGTGTCTGTGCTGTGGAGAGCAAGGCTTGGCAGGGGATGAACTGACAGCAGAGCAGGCTAGCTCTGGCCTTCACGTTAACACATCCTGTGCTTTGGCATCACACAGCATTCCTAGAGTAGGAGTTTTGGGAAGAGACACTTTGTGCTGCTTGCCAGATGGGATTCAGAGGGTTTTAAAAAAAGCATGAAAAACCACATGCAAATAAACAGAGTGGTAAAAAAATGTGAATGAGGGAATTTGTTTGGGTTGAGAAATCCCTTTCTTCCTGCTCCTTCCTCTGACTTTTCTAATTAATAATCATACTTTTTATTAAAAAATAAAGGCAGAAAGAGGTCTCTGAAATCATATGTTTGTGCAAAAAGACAAAATTTGAGGTTTTAGCTCAAAGACAATAGACAGGAAACACAACTCAGCTGCTTCAGAGGAGAAACACCCCTAAGCTGAAGCCTACAGAGCCTGTAGTTTTCTTAGTGGGAATTATATGGCAAAAGAATGTATGAAATAATATGTTTCACTTTCCAGGAGTGGTAGATGGAATTAACTGGATAATAAATTCAACTGTGACCAGGCTAGACTGGGATCCTTCCCAATATCTGCCTGTCAGTGTATTCTATTTTAACCTGCACTCCAGCTTTGTGCCATGAGACTAAAACAAATGTCACATGCAAGGCAGTCATATCCTTGGTTTGCTGAAGTACCCTAACCACTGCCCTTATGCAGCTGGACAGAATTGTGAGATATTTCTACAGGATTTTGTTGGCAGGGATCTTCACTCAAGAGGTAGAGTGTCTTGGTGGGTTTTTTTTTTGGTTTTTTTTTTGTCTCAAGAGGTAGAATGTCTTGGTGTTTTTTTTTTTTTTCTTGTTTGTTTGTTTTGTTTTGTTTTTTTGTGAAGTTCCAAAGTTGGTTAGGATTTTTTTCAGTATAAAACTAAACACCTACATTTTCCATTCATTTCACAGGCCTTTGTCTAGGCTTCAGCATGTGGACCTCAAAACCCACTGCTGCATCATGGAACAGCTATCAAGATAAAGAATTTACCTGTCATATGATTGCCTTGCTAACAAAGACACGGCCACCCATGGGCTGTCCTATGGTTTGGTTTGGTTTGGTTTTTTTTCAGTATAAAACTAAACACCTACATTTTCCATTCATTTCACAGGCCTTTGTCTAGGCTTCAGCATGTGGACCTCAAAACCCACTGCTGCATCATGGAACAGCTATCAAGATAAAGAATTTACCTGTCATATGATTGCCTTGCTAACAAAGACACTGCCACCCATGGGCTGTCCTTTGGGTTGCATGACTGTGTGCTGACCCTTGCCATGAATTCGTGGTAAAGGCATAACCAAATATAGCACAGAGTAGTTGTGCTGGTAAAATAAGCAACTGCAATATGAAAGAGGAAAAAATTCAGCAGAATAAGAAGAAAGGGAAAGGGAAGCATAGAACTGCATGAAACTTTGGAGGAGATGAAAAATAACATTTTTTTTTCTTATCAAGCCTGTGTATTTGTGGAGCTGACTGCCTTGAGCATTAATTTTAACATAGGGGATTCCTACTTTAATGAGAGAAAAAACTGGGTGGGGTTTATATTCATTATTTAATGAGTGGCCAGGCTGGCAAATGAATGGCAAAAGTGCTGTACATTATGTGGGTACACAGCTGAGGGGACACTAGAATTACAATTCTTTTTGCTAGGTTTGCATTCTGGCTTACTGGAACAGAAATTTTCCAACCTATCAAGGCTTTATCTATAAAAACCAAATCAGATGTTTGTGAATTTTATATGATTCTTAACAATTCTTTTTCTTGTGGAATAATATAACTTTGAAAATGAAATCTCAAAATTCTTTAAATTATTTTGCCTGGCTGTGGGATATGTGGCTTTCTGGGAGGATAAGACTCTTTTATACATATTCAGAGAAAAAACACACTTAAAATGATTCTGTGAACTAGTTACAGGTAACATATTGAAAGAAGCCCAAAAATGCAACATCCCACTGTATACCAAGAAATACAGTTTAAGTACAAGTCCTCTCATTGAAATTAAAGTATTTTTCCAAAAAGCACCTAGTCCTGTTTCACAATGCAATTCAGAGAAGCACGCTTGCATGCTGTGTAGCGATCAGAATTGTACCGTAAAGGTGTGAGTCAGTTTAAGGATCATTAAACGAGTCTAATTCTTCCCAAATATCTATGAAGACAGGAACACCTCTACATACACATATATATTAACTATTATACAGATACAAAAACATATACCTTCTCCTTTTTCCCCCAGTGACTCAATACATGATAAGACACAATAAAAACCTTGCCTTATGAAATGGTTGCATTTGAAAACATTGTCAGTGATAGCTGCGCAGTGATATATTCCATACAAAAGCATGCAATTCTCCCAAGTTTGCTCTCATAAAAGATTTATTTCTATCATAAACCATCACCTGTCTCTTAGTCCTCTGACATTACAATGCTATCACATTCAGCACAGTGGGGCGGCTGGTGTGTTTTCTTTTTTGCAAATATGAAGATTGACAGGTGGCTGACAGTGCTAAAGAACAAGATACAACCAAATACATAACATTTGTACCGACTGAATAGCTACTGCAAAGAAAGCATAAACCGTCCTTTTTTAACCTTTGAAAATACTCATACAGAGAATAAGCCAAATAAATGTGATGCACATAAAAAGAGCATGGACAGGACTTCTTACCATAAAATACTTTCTAATTGTCACTATAATTTAGTACTTTCTTTTCTCCTTCAGTTTTTGTCTTGCAGCTCAATGCCCATTTCATCTTGCTGACACACATTGTTTTTCAGAACAAAGACAGTTTTTGTACTGCCTCTTCAGGATCTAACTGGTGTGGAATCACTGCCTTGGCAGTACCTGTGGCTATTAACTGGGAGGAAATTTAGGTGCCTTATTTGGTCCACATAATTGTACCCAAGCAAGACTGCAAAGTGGAATGGACATTATAAATACCCCTCAATGTGTCCTCTGCTCTGAAAGTTGTCATGAGACATTGTTCATTGTGGTCCTTATTTTTTTTGCCAACATTCATTATGAAGGAGAATATTAATGACAGAGTATTTATACAGATGTCTCCTTATCCTGACCTTCTTTATCCTTAACAGTCCTGGCAATCTAGTCTCCAGGGGTTTGCATAACCTGGTAAGAACAGATGGATTTCCTTTACAACTGAGGGTCAAAGGTAAAGAAGCATGTTCTTAGATGTGTCACTACATGAATTAAAATGTAGTAATGAATTTGTGGTGTACTCTGTGACTTTATGTTAGACCTTGACCTTAATATCACATTTAACTGAGTACAATCATAGGTCACAAATTAGAAAGGTTTAAGCAATCTTCTGCTCTATCAAGGGAACCCAATTTAATCAGACCTGATTTAATATTCTGCTCAGAGTTTAGGGAGCACTAGACTAATATTACCAAGGAAAAAAGTGTCAGCATAGTTACATCCATGCTGCAGAAGCACAAAGAGGCATTGGGGGACAATTCTAGCATTTTGCAGAAGCTTACAGTCAAACATTAGCTTTTTTTTAGTGTTTTCCTTTTTTTATTTATTTTTTTTTTGTAAGATGCCTTCTCCCGCTCAGGATTGGATTGAAACTTTTTTAATACCAACTGTTTGCTACATCATAATTACAAAGAATTGCATCATTGCAGTAATGTATTTCATAATTTACCAGGATAACACCTGTGGAGAGGAAAACCTTCCACACTGAAAAGCGCACAAAAGAGCAGAAACGAGCTCATCATGCAGAGCCAGCAGCTCAAAGCATGGTCATAGAAGAAACTGCAGAGAGATCCTGAGTACTGGAGAGTGGAAGCAGAAGTGCAGAGTGACTTCATGCCCCTGGAAGTGGCGGCATGGGACAAGTGCTGTCATCTAATTGTACAGATCCAAACCCCATTCCTTGACAAAAGCGAAGGAGGAAAGAAGAGAATGTGAGGATAAAGCATGTCAATAGCAGGATCATGACTTGTGTTCCGCTCTGCTTTTTTTCAGGTGCACTATAACATCAGCAGATGTATTCATAATTGTTCACTTAACACTACGTATACATAAACATGCATAATATACACATAAGCTTCTCATCTGAGACAAACGAAGCTTGCCAAAATACAAAACTGCACAGAAGATATAATTCTCTAGAAGTGTGAAAATTCACTTCACACCATGCCTAGAAATAGGGAAGTCTACTCCACAGGGCTTTAGATTAGATTAACAAGCTAATCAATTTGTTGATTTATCTGTCCTTAAATATGCATATAGATAAGACATATAGTACAGATGGAATCTGAACATATCTGATTTATCCACCTACTTTATGAACTACAGTAAAATAAACGCTACTTAGTTCTCTTCTACATCTGCTCCAAGTCTGCTGAACATACACTGATTTTCTTCCATGTTTAAAACTGATTAAAACTGGTGAGGTTACAAGTACCAAATTACATTATTTGAAAGTACCAGGAGAAAATAAACTGATTGTTACCTACCAACGTAATCCTGAGTTTGTGTCCAGTAATTTAATTTTCACCAATTCACAGCAAACACCAGTTTGCTTTTCTTCCTCCTTTAAAAAAGGTGATTAACACTGAATCATTCCTGCTGGTAAAAATGAGTCTGCAGTGCTGAAACCATGTATTAGTGTTGCTCTAAAATAAAACCACAATATGTTCTATCTTAAAAATTATGTTAAAAATAGAATGTACTGTTCTTACCTCAGAAGGCCCATGCAGATAAATGCCCCAGAAAGGCACTGGAATTTATGTTTATAATTCTTGCTTATTTTAAAACCTTCTTAAGCTTATGTAAGATCTTCCCTTATGTATTTTATCTATTCTTAATAGTAGATCTGTGATTTAATAGAAAGGATGAAATGTGCTGATAAAAAAGTAAAATCAAACATTTTTCACTTACAATTTTAAAACTTTTAAAAAGCATAATTTGGAAATGATATAAGTTGGATTGTGGCACTACAATAACTAGGGTTATTATAACCCTACTTATATACAGTATAACCCTACTTATATGCACACCTAGAAAATATTTGCATTGAAAAGACCAGACAACCATTTTGCAAATTAAATACCACAGTTCATCAGATCAATATAAATAATGTGATCTACTACATACTACCCTTGACTCCATATCAATATAGAAGTAATTTGTCAATTTTCAATGTAATGCTGAAATGGTTTAAAAACAAACACAGAAACCCATTTTCCCTAATTGAGATAAACTTGATATGTCAACTAATAGCATACAAAATGAAATAAAAAGGAGATCCTCCAATAATTTATCTTGAATCAATACCATTGAAATCAGCTTCCCATGGTGGAAAAATAAAAGCTGCCTATTTTCAATGGTTTTTTACTATTTATTTTGGCACACCTTGCCACTTGTGAATAGGAGGGAGAAAAAGAAGTCACTGTCAATAGGTAGGGAGCTGTGTCTCAGCAAAGATACTGCACAACATTTTACCAAAAAGAGTAATAAACTTAAATTTTGTGCAATCTTTTTAAATCTCCAAAATTCAGAGATACTTGACAGTAAATCAAGACAGTGCAGCAATTTAAGGTAAATCTAGGAAACAGTTGCAGAATCATTGAGTTATAAGCAGGCAGAGCTTTCTTTAAATTTATTCATTATATTTTCAGTTAAGACTGTTTACAAAACCTCTTAAACAGCTAGCTTCCTGACAATAGTCAAATTCAGTGAGAACCTAGAGCCTCTGAAAGGAGAGGGGACTGGAAGAAGTAGCAGTGTTTTTTGTAGAACCTTTGCAAACTCTCGACATTAGACAAACTTCATGTGGTTAAAAAATGCTAACCATTTCCAGTCTATATGACTGGGATTTGGCTGCAATTTACTTTAATTCTCTTTCCCCAGCCTTTAGCTAATGATTCATAAAAGCAATCAGCTAGGTCAAGAGGCTGCACATCTGGATTGGCATATTTTCAAAACCAGAGAACCTTTGAGAGGAAGGAATGAAAAAAAAAAAGAAGTTCCAAAGTTTTTTATACTGTCCTTTATTCTCACAGCTACAAACTGGATTTCAACCTAGTACTCAATGCCTGAATTACTGCTGGTTTTGGAAGAAGTAACAAAGTCAAATACGTCAGTGCCAATAGGTTTCTTCCCAGTGTTTTCCTTCCTCACAGCTCTTGATATATCCTTCCAGCTAAGCACATTTTCCAATTCTTGCCTTTGTAATTCTGCATTTTCTTAGTCTCATTCACTCACCAAAAAAGAGATCTCAAAATACTTTCATTGACAATACAAAAGATGGCTGCTATTTACTGATGTTTTTGATAACTGAAACATAGAGATATACTCTAAGTAGAAAGGAAGAATAACCTATAATACTCAATGCTGCTTTGTCCAAATATCTTTCCATAAATTAGCATTCACAGATTCAAACCCACATAGGGTCCATTTGGAGCTTCATCACAGCTTCTAAGTCTTTCAAAGTTGATATCATTAATTCCAATTTCTCTGGAAGGCCTCAACTTTATTACACCAACTAAAACCAAACCAAACGAAACCAAACCCTTCAAACTACACAAAATGGAGGCAACACTTCAAAGCCTCAGTTTTCCTTATCTCCGCAATGTTTTTCTGTTCTTATTGTGTTGCTGTCACTTTTTTTCTCTTAGTGTTTAAGGACAGGCCCTGACCCTTTCTACTTGAAGCAGTGGGCACAATAAATTACAGAATATGTGTTTACTCCTTTATCTCATTTTTTTGGCTTATGTAACAAGGTTTTGGTAGGGGAGGGAGATGGGGCTGCAGAGGTGTCTTATGGCAATACACCAAAAACTTTCCTCATGTCCAACAGAGCCAGTTTCAAGGAAGACCTGCTGCTAGCCAAAGCTGAGTCCCTCAATGTGCTTCTGTAGTGCTTCTGGGATAATGTATTTAGAAAGAGGAAAAAATATATTTAGGAAGAAGAAAAAACTCCTGAACCTTGCATTCTCCATTCTTCTGTGCTGCTGGTGTAGGTAGAATCAGGAGTGAAGTCAAGCCTGCAAAGAAGGGTGGGTGGGGATAGGGTGGTTTTAGATTCATAATAAGTTATAATTAATAATAAATTATGTCTTTTCCCCAAGCTGAGTCTGTTTTGCCTATGGCAGTAATTGGTGAGTGATCTCTCCCCTCTTTTATCTCGCACCACAATCTCTTTGAATGTGTTTGCTCCCTCTGCCCTGCTGAGAAGGCCTTGTTGGACATCTGGCAGCCAAACAGTCACCCCACCACAAAAATGTAGGCTTAAGATCCATCAGCTGGGATCTTGGGGGTCTAAGACACCTGAGACTTGAAATATTGTTTTCACTTCCTCTTCTCTCACTCAAAGTATCCAAATTCATCAGAAATCCATACAAAGATAAGCAGTCAGAGGCTGACCATCTTGTGACAGTGTTAGGACTGATACTCAATATCTCTACCATCCTTTTCTTAACACCAAGGTCCTACACACAGCTAAAAAAAGACCCATATTTTAGGCCTATCTGACGTCCCTGGGTTCCTAACAGTGAAGGCTAAAATTACATTTCTGTTTGATTATCTGCACCCAAAATTTACCTGGTATCAAGCTTCATATCTGCTAGGTCTTTTTGGTTTGTTGGGGTTTTTTGTTTTTTGTTTGGTTGGTTGGTTGGGTTTTTTGTGGGTTTTTTTGTTGTTTGTTTGTTTGTTTATATTTTAGCTCTTAGCCATTCATACATTGCTTCTTATACAATGTTATAGAAAGTAGGACCATTTTCACAAAATAGCCCCTGCTAGCATACTAACTCTGAATATCACACTCTTGCTACAGCATACTCCCACTGGCTGTGCTGGGCAGAACTGTACTGAAGAAATTACCTTTGAAAAACAAATGTGTAAAATATGTATTTAAAAGTGTTTGTATCAGTTGTCCATTCAAAGTCACAGGAATGGTTATCCAAAACAGCTGGTGAGGCAGCAGGGGTGTACACTGGTGGCAGGTGGCAGGAGCAAGCAAGAGAGTTGGTGTGTAGATGGGCCTCAAGCCTGTCTGTCCTGCCAGTGGATACTGGGTCTTGCAAAATTGCAGGACCAGAGATCAGAATAATAGAGTCAAGGAATGGTTTGAGTTAGAAGGGAGTTTAAGGATCATACCATTCCCACTCTCTGCAGTGAGGAAGTACACATTCTGCTAGAACAATAGAACAGATTGCAATGCCCTGTCTGCCCTTGAACACTTTCAGACACTGGACAGCCACAACTTTTTTTGGGCATCCTGTTCCAGTGTGCCATCACCCTCACAGAAATTAACTTCTTCCTAATAACTCATCCAAGTCCTTCAGATTAAAGCCTTTTCCCCTCATACTTTCACTCCATGCCCTTGTAGGCTCCCTCTGGGTACTGAGGGATGTTATAAGCTCTCCCTAGAGACCTTCTCTTCTCTAGGCTGAACAGCCACAACTCTCTCAGCCTTTTCTCATAAGAGAGGTGCTCTATCCCTCTGATCATCTTGGTGTCCTTCCTCTGGAGTCATTGCCACAGGTCCTGTGCTGTGACCCCAGAGCTAGAAAACTTGTTCCAGGTGGGATTTCGCCAGCAGAGGGGCAGAATTCCTTCTTCCTCCCTGCTTTTTTCTGCTTTTGATGAAGCCGAGGATGCATTTTCCTTTCTTGTGGTTGGCAAGATAAAGAGGAGGGCTTGTTCTAAAGGAAAGACTAAGCAATAAAAACAACCTTCAGAAATAACAATGCTAAACTCCAAAGGCAGAAAACCCATCTAAAACAAACAGAGAAAAACAAAAATATCCATTCTCTAAGGTGGGCAGCTCTCTCTTACCAACAGGAACTGGATATTGATCCCAAAAGAAAAATAAATCAATGGAAACTCCATTGAAATCAGCTTAGTACAGATATCATTATTATCAAGTTTATGCAAACAAGATCAGTTTAGTTTCACAGAAGCTCACAAAATCAAGTGTAATTCGTAATGTTAAGCATATTATTTGTGACTGAAATACACCAATTGCCTCCAGAAAATGCAAACATGTTTGCAAAAGGAGAAATTCCCCATTAACTATTTCCACCAAAAAGATGCAGAATAATTATGGTATTAAAATGTTTTCCTGAATTTCCAGCTATCATGTAATTCCTTCTTGAAATATCATGAACATTTTCATCAATTTCATGTCATTAACATACTAAAAATATTTGCAACACCTCCTTTGCATTTGGTGACCTTGTCAGTGTGCTTGACACAATGAATATACTGAAATTTATTATGATTCAGAATACTCACTTCAATGCTTCTGTGGATGAGGTGATTTTTCTATTGAGTGATCTCTGTAATCATTACTAGCATTTTGAGCTAAACAAGGACATTGATCTCTCAAGCAGACACACAAGTCTTGACACTTAACATCTCAGATATCTCACATCACAATCATGCTGTGCTTCAGATTCTTTTTTAAACTTAATGGTCATCCTAGGAACGTTTTTCTTCCCTGTGAATGTACATACATCTAAAACCCCCTTCCACTAAGCTAAAATGCAGGATGAAAATGAATAGATCACACAGTTAAGATTGTTAGGACTTTTGGGTTTGTTTTGAGTTGAAACTATTGGCATAAGATTCAAGGCAAACATATAAAAAAAACCCATAAGCACAATTATTGATATGATACATAATAACAAGACTAGCTATATTACAAAATATAAACATGCTGATCTGAAAATTCATTGCAGAGAGACACCATAATTTTTAGAAAAAAATCTAAATACAAATACATTTTTAAAAACTCTGTGGGTTGCTAAACTAGTGGTTTGTGTAAATCTTGGAGTGATTTGCTTTCATATTGAAACACCTGGTTTCAAGTTGTAGAGTGTGTGTTTTGCACAATGTAACTCAAAAACTGCAAACCACAAGAACTCATGACTAATATGCAGCACATAAGTGACAAAAACAAAACAGTAGTATAAAATGCAATGCAGTAAATCAAGACCAGATGTAACACATAATAAATCAATCATAACTGCCAAAAATTGCTAAATATAGAGCATTTAATTAAAGTTTCTGCCATGTCTCTAGATAATTCAAGTATAATCATTAGCACAGCCTTCCTCCTTTTTTTCCCCACTCATTTTTAGCCTGTACCTTGGCCTGTTTTTCTCTTCTCATTCAAGCAACATCCGTGAAAATATCAAGAAGAACACAGAGCAAACACAGCAGAAGATAATGTCATGGGACATGTTACAGCCAGGAGGTGTAAAACATTGATTCTGAAAAGGGGAACATAGAGTCAGGCTAGCTGATTTCATCCCCTGGAGATAATGAGTAAAACCTCTATGTTGAATTCTATATACATATAAAACATATGCATATACATATATATATGTGTGTGTATATATGTTTTTTCCTTCTCTGTCTGTGTTTGCTGTTCAGAAGGCATTCCCCAGGCCTAGCCAATGCTGCACACTCTCTTTCTCCTGCCAGTCCAAAGCAGGAGTGGTGCATAGCCCTGCTCAACAGCCTGGATTTGGAGAAACCTCTGCCATGGATACAACGTAGTTGAAAAAGGAGAGCTTGGGCCAAATTAATGCTGTTTGTTCACAAATTGGAATGCACCATCAGATACAGACTGTGGCACATATTGAGTCTACACATCAGGCAACTGAGCATGGTTTGGGGCTGAGGATAGGGCTGGGGCAAAGTGACCCCATTGGTGAGAGGGAGCATGAGGCAAATAGTCAGAATCCATCAAACTGCCGGTTAAATTGTCATCTCCGCCTACTCTTGTCAGTGCACTGCGTTGCAGAGACCACATCCAGAAGCATGTCTGTCCTGAAGAGGTGGAGAACTGTGCATTCCCTTCCAATAACAAAATGTGAAAATGTCTCCATTCTATAGATTCACCCAGTTGAAAATGAAGCCAAGTTTTCAGCCTCTGTCCTAGGAAAAGTGTCAGAAAATAATGATAATTTCCATTTTTAAAACTGAAATCTGGATTCCAGAGAGACACCACAATAACAAACCATGGTGGGATATTTTTGCTAAAAACCTTCCACATAATCTATCCAAAAAAAGATTTCTGATCCCATAAGTAGCATTCCACCTACTAGCTACCACTGGGTAAGCTTAACTACAAGTTAAGAAGATGTTGCTTCTTGCATTAAGCATTTTTGCCTTGAGTTATTGACACATTTTAAATTATTCTACTTTATGTCCATCCTTAATAGAACAGAAATCTGCTACAAAACATCTTTCTTAACAGTCTTGCCTCAGGTATTGTGCAGAGATTCATGATTTAACAGCTCCTCCAAACAGACAGGCGTAGAGCTTGTTTAATAGCCTTGTTCAACCATTTGCCTTCTGTGAGGTATAAGTGGATTATGGAGGTTTGCCTGGCTATCTTTTCACACAGCTTCCCAAATAATTGTCATAAATAACCCTACTTCCTTAACCCAATTAATAAAATGTAGGAAGCATCTAGTCTACAGCTTCTATTGATGAAACAATTTCTTAGGAAACATGTAACATAACCATTGCCACCCCACGCTACATGTTTCTAGTCTCACACACAGAAGGGAGGTACATTTGAAAAGGAAAAAAAAAAGAGGAAAAACTCATATAAGTCTCACAAGAATTTATTTAGTCAATGATATTTTTCTTCCTGTGATGAGTTTTCAGAAGACAGGTTTAATGGGAAACATATAGATTCATCATCGCTAAAATCAACCTCACTCCAGATGACAATTTATTTACTTTCTATAAAAAGGTATTTATGCATGAAAATTACACTCTGGGAGTTTTAATAGCCCTTTTGCAATCCTGTAATGGTAAATGGGATCCTGCACTAAAAGCAGTCAACACAGGAATGTTTCAGCAGCAGGGTGAATGGAGATCACTCACATAAGCAGGGCTGGCAGTTCTCAGACCTCAATATTTTTTTCTTTTTCATAAGCTAAGCAAAGCAAAATTGCTAATAAGTAGAGTAAATTATTTCATTTAAAATAGAAAATACTTAAAAGAATAATAGTTTCCCTATTCAAATAATAGATGTATGGTAACAGCACTACAATAATGAAAAAAATTCATATGAAAAGCTATTAAAATATTAAATATTTATGCTTTTAAATCTTCATCTATTTCACATCCCCTTAACTATTTTAGCGTGATTTTATGAATATTTAATGTTATAAAAACATTCCTTTTGTGATCCTGTTGAAATATTCAGCATCAAGGAAAATGTCATTTGTACCACATGATTAATGTCCAAATTCCTAAATCAACAATCACAGAAACCAGGGAGCCTGAATAAAAGCAGTCGCAGTCTGGAATCTGAAACGGCGTTGTTGTGTCCTTGAGAACAGCAACATTGGAGGTACCCAATAAATTACATTTAAATGGGTGAATTACATTTGAAAACAAGAGATGTGTTGATGCACTCTGTGGGGGAAGATGCATGTGCAGTGTGATTCAGCATCACAGTAGCAGTGGTACAAGGGAGTGGATCTGCTTGCTGAGCTGAACAAAAATGAATAGTAAAACAAACAATCCTTTGTGCAAAGGCAGGCATAATCTAAAAAAAAAGGATGGAATTAGTGGTCTGAGTGAAATGTGCTTGTTTAAAAAGACCATTCCCCTCTGGAGACCAACACTGCCTCCCTTCTCACACTGCTGTAGCACTTACCTGGCTTGCTGGAAAGTAGAGCGTGTTACATGCAACTGCTGACACGATCAGACAACACTAAATGCCCCCAATTACTTCATTATTTATGAAATGTTTGCTGGGTGCAGTCAGTGGCTTCATGATGGAAAAGCTGCAACAATGAAGCTCTGTCAGATTTTTGGCAGAGACATATCCAAACACATAAAAACAAGTTAAAACACTATCTTTATGCATAATTCTTTCTTGGCATGTGTCCTCAGTTACCATAATTTGAAGCGAGAAAACACTTCTACTTTTTCTCACTCTGAAATAGTGTGGCCAAAAGTGTATCTTATTCCCCTCCTCCCCCAGAAGAGAAACAGCCTTGTCAAGGGCTGGGTTGTACGTGTGCTTGAGATACCGAGGTTTCCATTTACCACACAGCTGCACCAACTCTAGCAGCCTGCCTGCTGCCAGACGCCTGGAGCCACAAATCCACAGCTGCCCACAAGCATCATCGGTGACTGGCCAGGGCTCAACTTCTCTACCAGACCCAGCCTGAGCTCTGCTCTGGCTGCTGATCCTCGACTCTTGCAGAAAATCCTGTAAAGCACATGCAGAATGGCAAGCAATCAGTGTGCCAAGAGATGGAATCAGTGTGGACAGGGGAAAGCAGAGTGCACAGCCATGAATGCTTTGCAAAACTGTGCTTCGAAGCTGATTTACAGCTGGAAAGCCCTCTTGGTACAAATAGTTCATAAAGCATATGACCTAAGTACTTGCCCACAGGGCCACAATAATATTTATGTAGCATAAATTAATGTGTTTCAACCGCTAATTCAATCTGGCTAGCTAATTCCTCTGGTTTTGGCAGAATGTGACCTCTGCAACAAAGTACTGTGCTTGTGGTGATGACTCACAGTTCTGGCTGCCTTGCATTTGAGAGTCACACACACCCTCGCGAACAAAGAGTGCTATTCGTCAAGCAGCCGTAAAAATATACCTCCAGAATATGTTTGGATCACTGCTAATTGAAATTTCCTTTTTATAGGAGTCTGATCAAAACCAGCTGTGCTTTTGGAGTCAAGCAGGAGCAGATTTATATATTGCATTAGAAACCTGACAAATTCAGACACAAGCAGCTGAGTGAATGCCTATAATTGGCTGGACAGACACACATATAACACGCAATTACTTGAGACTTCCCCGAAGGAAAATTCTACACTGGATGTGGATTATTTCTGCGTTTCTCTTTTCTGATTTCCTCTTCAGTGAAAAGCTATATCTAAGTAGTGCCCAAACTCAGAGGGACTTTGTTAGTGCTTTTAATGATGCTATGACTAGAGAACAAAAAGGTGAGGCAAATCTCTGAGGAACACATTATTTTCTGTGTCTCTCTCCAACTAGTATGATTAGTAACATGTCTGTCTATAGAAAGTCAGCTGTAGCTGCACAAATATAAACATTGGAGGGAAAAAAACAGTGGATACCCATCTCCTGATCTGCAATTTCTTCAACTATTATATGACCACCTGGTATCAGACCACTAATTCTGTTCAGATAGTGAAGTCTTACTGAAGTTCTAACAAAAATTCCATTCTGTTTTACCTCTCTGGTCAGCTGACTGTTTCCCACTCCTCCAGATCCAATTGTATCTACATCAACTGCTCATGAAGATCCGTATGTTCACAAACTTCATGGCTAATAGAAAAATGCCAGGTCTATCAAGCCATAGCAACCTCTCTGTAATCATGCTATCATAATCATGATCATGTATCACTGTAATCATACTATTATGCCCAAGATCCTCATCTCAGACAGTCTTCCCCTAAGAGATCAAATCTGCTTCCAGATTCTTCTCGTGACTTTCAAGATTACCATAAAGCAAATCCAAACCTGTCCAAAAAGAGTGGGACAGAAGAGGCCAGCTTAGACAGCTTTATTACTAATGTGCTATCTGTGATCTTTGTTAATAAAAAACTACATTACATACATTGTAAAGCCATCAGAAAGGTAATGGTTCCTATGACTTATGAAAATGTCAAAATGGAAATCAGCTTGTGAGAAAAACAATCAAATTAATAATTCAATCATCAGTTTGTGGACAATTTATTGTCCCTTTTAGAAGATCAGTCAGTGGCACCTAGACTACATTTTAACAATGCATTTCAAGGCTAAGAAAAAGCACAGAATTTGCTGGTTCCAGGAAAAAGAAGGTTGTATCAAGAAAGAGTCTAAAAGAATCCTTGACTAGCAGCTAGAACAAGACTGGCAGCTGAGGTGTGCAGACAATAAGCATTTTTCTGAATAGAGAAATTAATTTAGTTTAGGAAAATTAAACACTCTTTTGGTTACATAAAATCTTCCTCAGGTGAAAAACAGAACAAGATGTACATTTTGGGGTGTCCTTTTTGAGTTATACTTCTGTTGCTGTACTGAAATTCATAACCTTTTATTCTGTGAAAATGAGATTACACTTGTCCTAATGTTGGCTGATCTGAATCAGAGGAGTTGAGAAAAATTGCTCAGATAAATGGCATTGACCCAGTTTAGCAGCATTAAAGAGGAAAAAGGTTGCTTGCAGCATGATTTGCTTCTAAGTCCAATGGGATGTAGACGCAAGGATCTGTTCCTCATGAAAATTTACTCCAAGGCTGAAAGCACCTATTCAGAGTCTTTGGAGAAGTCTCAACACTATCTTTTGGGTGTTTATCTCATAGCTCTCTGAAGAGAGCCAAAAAGTAGTAAGCCAGGGCATAATCAACTTCTCCACAAAAGGGTAACACCTGTTTTATGACTTAGGGTCTTGTTCCTTGCTCCTCCTCAGTTTATGCTGCACTAGGTAAAAATGTCTTTTAAAAGAAGCCTCACTGCTATAGACAGAAATTTCACACAGACTGGCTTTTTTCTGGAGGGCTTACCCTTGAAAAAGTAAAAACTGAACAATAAACTACATCGCCAAACACCAAATTAATTTCTCAAAATTAATTTTGTCTCAGAAAGTTGCAAACACATCCACTTAAGTATAAACACATGTACCAAAAAAAAAAAAAAAAAAAGGCAAAAGAGTAGATCAACAATCTAACCAAACTATTCCTGCCTCAACCTCAAAAAGAAATGCAGATGAAGAAAACATTACTCTGTAACAGTTATCATCACAGTGATATTGAGTATTATCAGGAGGCGATACATTTTGTCACTGTGATTGAAGAGAAATTATTGTTTATTGTATTCCCTTTCACAGGACAATAGACATTTTATGACCATTGTGTGTTTTGACTCACTTGGAGTAAATCTTTAAATGTATGTAGAAGACTGTAGAGTGAAAAATCACTCCAATAAATACTATGAAAAATCCTAAAACAAAGTCAGGGAGATTTCAACCCCTTACATTTCCTAATGCTATACAAATGCAGTTTTGTATTTTAGAGTGTTTCTTGTTATGATGATAAACAAAATGTTGCAGTCAGAGAAGGCTACTGCCACTACTTAGACAATCAAAGCTTTGTGGTTTCTAGATATGTTTGCTACCATGTATTTGTATGAGGAAATGTCCCTAGAGAGATTTGGGAGCCATAATTTAAACAAAATTATACTCCTCAATAGCTATAGTTACTGCATTGTGCTAGGACTGAAAAAAACAATCACAATAACTTATTTGTTTCAATGTATCTCTGAGCATAGAATGAGTTTCATTTTTGTGATTCTTGTGACGATCTCACTTACACCAGCAGGAGTAGTACTACATTAGTCCAAAAGGGCTGCTCGTAACCCTGGTTCTTCACTCAGTTAGGTCTGCCACCTAATTACACTTACTCGTTCTAAAGCCAACACTACAATGATATGATGTGGCCTGGCTGCATCTGCTGGAAATTATGACTTCTGCCATTTCCAGCATCTTATTCAGCAGCATATAAGCTCAAAGGCTTTGAAAGTCATCTCTGTTTCTCATACAATTTCTTGAAAAGAAAGGGTGATGAAGGAAGTTGGTGGTTTCTTTTCAGAACTTCTAATCCTTTCCCATAAAAATCCTCATATGTATAGACTTTGTACTAGATTCATTACACTCAACTGCATTTCTTTAGGGCATATTATGTGTAACTTTTTGAATGCTGTAGACTTAGGAAAAAAACAAGGAATTATCAAATTGTAGGTGTAAGAGTCAACAATATTATTGAAGCTACAAATTTCATGGTATCCATAATTAGCTCCATGTAAATATTGTATGAATAAAGCACAGTGTAGTTGTAATTTCAAAACAAATATATCCTCTGGCTGGAGGATAAATGTTGAATTTTCATGGTTACAGTGGCTATACATTTCTATCAACAGATACAGCAACTAATGAGTGAAGCAGTCAGTATGACAGGAAAAGATGAAACACTGCAGCCCTTAAAGACAGAGAATTAAAGCATGTGATAAGAGTGTCTCAATTTTTAAAAGCCAATTTTACATTATACCATTAAGAAATGTGTAAAATAAGCTGGGTTTTGAGGCTTTTAAAATCTTTACACATCAATTTAATGGCATGTCAAGCTTGAAAGGGAAAAGTGTCAGACTTATTTGATAAGAAAGATGTCAGAAGTACATTTATTGAGAAATGTATAAAGTATTATTTTATTTTATACTAGGAGGGAATAAGTAGAAGCAAGGAAGAACAAACTTATGTAAGCAGTGTAAATTACATTGATCTTGTGCTATAATTCAGTGATGCTGTGCTCATGTAAAACATATATATGTTGACTGGGAGGATTTTATGTCCTTAGTGTAATTATTTGCCATTTGTTTTGAGCTAACCAGAGTTTTCTAATTTAATAATCTTAACATGCTGACGTCTGAGGTAAAAACATGAAGAAAAACTCTAAATGCTGTCCTTGAAGTTTCAGTAAAGCAAATGAAAAAACCCCTATTGTAAAGGGTCACATCTTCTTACATCCTACATTACAGCCACTTAATGCAGAGGGATAGGTTCTCATTTAGGAAATAACAGATCTCTGACCTCACAAAGAAAATTGACTACAACCTTGAGGACAAGAACAGTTGAAAAAAGAGACTAAAAATCATAAACTTTGACTGGATTAGAGTGAAGGCCGGAGATTCACTGCTTTTTAAGTGTTTCCAGAAATGTTAAATTAAACAACCCAAAATGCCCAAGGTGGGAAATCAAAGGTAAAACACAGAAGTGTTTGCTGCCCAGAACTACTTCCAGACCTCGTGGACAGCAGCCAGACTTACAAGGTCGCCTTTCAGAGTTTGGCCTCTCATCTTGGTCTTTGGCAAGAGGGCTACCATGACTGTCAGCAAACAACTTTTGGATCCCAAAGCTCTCTTAGTGATTTTGGTTTTGTGGGGCAAGACTGAGCCATGTGGCAGTATTCTCACACGCTTTACTGAGGTACACCTTTGTACTTCTAGGGTGACAGAAGTCACCTTGGACTCATTGCTATGATCAAGTGATGATAGAGAGAAAGATTTCTGCCTTCCTGTCATATGGAAATTATGGGATTTCTTATCCTTACATTTTCCCCCAAAGTATTGTGATAACAAGCAAATTGTTTGGTGTTGGACAAATATGCATGAAATTTACTCATTTCTATCCACTTTAGTAGTTTAGCTGATACCTGTCAATAGTACTGGAAGATAAGTACCACATTTTCAATTTTTTTTTTTTTTAATAGCAGAAAACTACCAGAACCAGTGTGACAAAGGCAAAGGACAAATGTCACTTTTTAATCCTGTCAGTAAAAAGGCATTTGAAGTACTGCCTCTCACTAAAAACACATGTATCTGGGGTTTTTCAATAACATAGCAATTCTACCTGTCAGTTTTCCTCACCACCTACTTTACTAAAAGCAGATTTAAAGGAACCTTCATGGATGTAGATGTCACTTGAAAGGAAATCTTCCACAATAAGGAGTCTAGGTGGACAAACAAGTCATAACCAAGAAATCACATGTCAAACCAACAGGGAGAGCTAGCAGAATGGACACATCGAGTCAGTGTGGATGAGTAGAATGTCAGTGTCAGCATTCTCCTACAGTCTCTGACTCTGTCTGAATGTTCAGAGGTTAAATCAGGAAATCTAGGGAGTGGTTGGAAGTGGTGGAAAATCACAGGGGAATAACATCCGCACAGACCAACAATGCTTTTTCACTGTGCCATGTTTTTTGTTCCTTCCTCTTCCCAAACAGGCAGCCTGCCATAATGTTGAAGAAACAATTTCCTGGTATGAATAGCACTGAAAAATTGACTTTTAGTAATATAAAACCAAATTAATTTGGAATGGCATAGTTGATTAGATATTCTTCCTTACAGTAAGCTCAAGAAACTAATTGTTTTCAGGTTGTTCTGAAAGATTAATTCTTCATCCCCACATTACTATGTTTTTACAGAAATTCACTCCCACCCCAAAACAAACTAAATAATGTTTATTTTAAATTCTGTGATCTTTTCAGTGTCCTCAATTAATTCATTAATTAACAGATATCCTTTTAATTTTAACCTTATTAGTGAGTGATGGAAAAAAAGACCCTCAACAATTTTGTTACCACTAAGCTATCTTTACTAAGATCTTAAAATATTTTTGTGCCAACTCTTTGATGATTACTAGAAGCACCTACTTTTCTGCCAGAAGAACACACCTCATGCTTGCACTTGTGTCCATGGGAAGGGCTGCTCCTGGCACTACTTATCAAGGTTCACACACCTGGGCCTGGCATCTCCACCTCCGTCTGAAGCCAGGTTCATGCACAAGTATTAGACCTTGCAGAGAGGACATCTGCATCTCTCTGCTTTCCCAGGGGATTAGTGAGAAAACACCTTGGACAGTGTTTTCTGCTTCCTGTTTTGCCTGTGAGCAGGGTACACAGCTGCCCAGAATGTCCTCCGTGCTGACAAGCTCCCAGCTCCATGTGTTTTGCTGCAGGAGTTTTCTCTAATCACAAACAATGAACATTGCACAAGATCCCAATGCCTCTCAATGTTCCTTATGCCTTTCTATTCATGTCATTAGAGAAAGTAAGGGAGGTACATATCAGTTATTTCAAGACGTGACCATTTTCATGGTTGAAAAATCTAAATTAGTAAACATTGACAATACACAATCAAACAAGAAAGCATATATATTTTCATAAGAATAAGAAAAAAGTGGACAGATTCTCATGTGTCATTTGAAAATTATTATCATAACCCTCTAATTTAAATTATTTACTGAGAGGCATATATTTACTTATGAACTTCTGCATTATCAAGAAGGAGGAAAAAGGTTATTCTTTCCATTCTTTCCTTTAAAAGACCCTTCTTTTGGGTAAAGAATTTCGCCATTTTTGTGACATAATTTATTTCTCATAAGTTCCTTTTATCTACTGTATTTCCCAAATCTGTTTGAAGTTCAGACAGCTCTAGACAGATGAAGTCACTGGCATGTATTTAAAAAAAAACCCTGCCTTTGAAATATAATCAATAGTTTCTACATGATTCAACAAGGAATCTCCAAAGAGAAAATAGAATTCCTCTGTGTTCCCATGAACTATACTTTTAACTGTCTTTGTGACCAGTTCCAAAGTTTGTGCATTTGACTTGGGGCAACTAAAATAATATGAACCATATTGGCCAAAAAATATTCATGAAATGTAAACAAGACACCTACTTTCGAGAAAGGAGGCCTCTATAAGTGATGTCCAGGCTTCTGGAAATATTCATATCATATTGGATATTTTATTTTTTTTAGGTTCACTATAGGTCTTTTCTTTGCTTTCTAACAATGCATTGTCTCTTTATTGCAATCAAAAATCTACCAGTTTAAGGCAGTCTATCTCATATTGCAG
Source organism: Passer montanus (assembly GCF_014805655.1). Taxonomy (NCBI): domain Eukaryota; kingdom Metazoa; phylum Chordata; class Aves; order Passeriformes; family Passeridae; genus Passer; species Passer montanus. The sequence goes on from NW_024373590.1 coordinate 1,949,578, forward strand.
CATTTTGTGAAGCATCATGTTCAAATTATCAACAACAATTTTATTGACAGTAGAAATTATTTTCTTTAAAAATATTTCATTTATCTATATTAATTTGTGTTATTATTATGAAAAGATTTTTCAAGCAGGAGGCAGTTGTTTGAAGGTAAATAAACTAATAAACTGCTCTAATAACCTGTTTTAAAACTGTTTATTAGAACACAGGTCTGTTTCAGATGTGTTGAGGTAAAGTTGTCGGGCACTTTATGGCAGCAGGGTTCAATTGCGATGACTCGAGACTCCAGAGAAAGAGGTTTCTGGGCTTCAACACAGAAACAGTGCAGAATAAGACCTTTTGTGATTAAATGACATTATTGTCACAGTAGAAGTCTTCACAGTTGTTGTTTTTAAGCAAGGAAAATCACAGGTTGTTGCCTACATGCACTGAAAATGTTCTATGAAACAATAAATGTACCCACAATAGTTTGCAGTTTGCAAACTATCACTCTGGTGTCTTCCACCAAACAATATCAGTCATACATTCCTACAAAACCATGAGTGAACATGGTGAGTAATGGGAGCAGGGGAGATGCTGCTTTCCTCAGTAAAATGTGCTCCAGTAGCAGCTGTGTAAATTATGGCAGAGATAACTACAAAAGTAATGTGATTTCCTACTGACTGGCCAAGCCAATTCAATCCAAGTGACCCTTCCAAGCCCCACTGTAAATTTCTTCCATATACAAGTACTCTGAAGAAATGCACCATGGTACTCCTTCCCTCAGGGATTCCACTTGTTGTCATCAAGGTTGAGCTTCATTATCCCTCTCGGGGTGCTCAGCTGCATCCCAAACAGCACATGCTGACTTTGATGCTCTTCTCCTCTCCAAGCATCAGTGCTCTTCTGGAGCTGCTCCAGTTTTTCTTCAGATTTGTAACTGCAATATATATGACTTTAATAGAGCTTTAGTGGGTTTTCTGACTTACTGGAAGGCAGAACGCATCCCTGAAATGTTTGCATTCCTTTATTTGTGTAAGGAAGTAAAACTGAAATTGTGGGATGCCGGCACAAACTGAGAAGATGCATCAAACAAACTTGTTTGTTAAAGCAGAGTTCTCACACTGGAAATGTCTCCCTACATCATCACGCTCTGTCTAGATGAAGCAGTTTTCATGCACAGTTAAGGCCAAACTGCTGAAGTTCAAGAATTCATGGCTTGATGATAATGTCTAGCTTGTCCTACTGTCTGCAACAATCACACCACTACTCTGTATTTCCTAAAATATTTGGCTTGTATTCCCAAAATTTTTAAGCTAGGCTTGTGACACCATCTTTCCAGCAACATTTGCAGCTTTGCTATTTTCCAGTATTTAGAGATCCATGAATGAAGCCTGAAGAAAATTATTGGAGGAAGCATTTAAATAACAAGATAACATGGTAACTTTATTGAGAACTGCACTCAAGCGTGAATGTGAGAAGGTATTTCCCATTGTCTCTGCCTTCAGGACACATCCAATTAGACTTTCCTGTAGTGTGGAATTACAGACAGGTCTCCCCATTCATTTTTGCTTCTTAAAGTCCCCAGATATGACACCTATTCCATACTAGATTTTATTGCCATAATTAAAAATCTATTTGGAAAAACCTGAAGAGGTGTGTAAATATTTGACTTATTAAGGTTAGAGCTGGTATAAAGGGATGAGTTGTGTTGGTCTTATTAACAAACAGAACTTCCTCTCACCAAGAAAACCAGCTGGAATAATAACGGCAATTCTGTGAAAGTTTAAATTAAATTGAACCATTTAATATGGATTTTATTTCTTTTTCTGATTTTTTTTTTCCTCACAGGAATAATATCCCTTTGGAAAAAAATCAAAGACTTCCCCCCAAAAAATCAACCAGAACAACAACAACCAAAAAAAAAACAAACCCAAAAGAAACTCTGGCATCACATTTGTAATTCTGACAAAAATGTCATTAAGACTAAATCCTGCAGCTCAGTAGAAAGGGTGTACTTATAGAAATTATGTTCACAGTTTTAAGCATTTATAGCATATTTCTTTTGTCATTCAAAATACAGAAGACAAAAGATACTATATTCATCAGTTGTAGTTTTCCTGAATGCAATGTGGGTAGTTATAATCACTGAGCTTTTTTTTTTTTTTATGGCTGTTATTCAGATGAAGTTCAACGTATGAAAAAATTAAACTGTATCAATATATTCACATATTAACAGAGACATAGGCAGTTTTCACAAATGTATTTGCAATGCAAAAATTTCCCTTGACTTCAAAAGAATTAGGTAATATACAGATGAGATACTGAATTTTTCTCTTCTAAATCGTGCAGTTTCAAGGACATGATTCAACATAGATCATTTGAGCTCTTCAAGGATAGATGTGATTCCAGTATCAACCAAAATAAATACAGATCTGTGTGTGCTTGTAAATTTGGAATTTGGCCAGTTTTACTAAAAGGATCATGAAAGTTCATAAGCCTACATATCTTTTCAGACGAGTTACAAATGATTTATGGTCCTGTGCCAAAACTCATTTAATATTTTAATGTCAAACATTTCAAACAATGTTATTTCTTGCATTCATTGAAAATTGATAAATATTTTTCAACCAGTAAGTTTTTTTCATTTCAGCTAAAACCTTTACAAATTTCTTTTACCAAAAGATTGAGCACCTGTTCTCCTAAGTTGTTTGTAGAGATTCTTCTGTAAGTAATTATTACCTTTTAAATGGTTCAGAAAATTTGCTGTGGAGTTGACATGTAAAACCAGAGGTGTTTCAACATATTTGACCTTTTGGATGTATTTGCACAGATTATTTTTTATTCCTGACTGGGTGAACAGCATTCTTAAAATCATATTTATACTTTGCGCATCCACTATTTTGAAATCAAAGCAATTCCTAATTAAAATTTATTAATTTTAATTAGTATTTATTTTAAAATAACTTAGAATTTTTTTTAATTAAAAAAAAAGTATGCATGTGGAAGGATTTCCTGGAAAAATTCCGTTGTGCACAGGTTTGCTTAAACGTCTCCCCCTGCCCCCAGTAATGTAGGGAGATGGTACTGCAATTTCAGGTGAAATTAATTAACCAAAGAAGATCTTCATATGAACTTCTAAAATGTGGAAGTACTATATTTCTCTTACTTGTATGTTAGGCATAATCCAGATGGCTTGAAAGGTTGTTTCTAATGTTAATTGAAGTAGTCTAGGAGACAGATGTTGACTCTCTTGGATTTTTTTTAAAGTTTTCTCATTTCATCTAGGCTAGAGATATCATTACAGTAGCTTTTCATAGGGTAATTTTGCTAACACTTCTTCCTGGACCAAATTAAGCTCAAAAGTAGGAAGGCATTAAAACAAAATATATACAGTCAAAAATCTGTAAAAAGGATCAACAATTCCTCATGCAATTGTATTATGATGATAAATTTTTGCAAATGGAGAATGCAAATTGCCATCCATATATGAGGATGAATCTGAAATAAGGTTTAAAGAAAAATCTTTTAAAGTGAAGATGTGTTATTGGTGATTTCCCTGTTTATCTTACCTTTTGTAAATATGTGATAAGGTACTCATATAGATATCCTTTAAAAGTATTTTATTCATAGAATCATAGAATTGTTAAGGTCAGAAAAAACTAACAATCATCAAGTACTACCATCAGCCTAGCATCACAACCATGTTCACCAGTAAATCATGTTCACAAGTGCTATATCCACATGTTTTTTAACAGTTCTAGGTATTGTGATTCCATCACCTGGCTGTGCAGTTTGTTCTTCATTCCATGTTCTTCCTTCCCATGAAAAAACTTATTTCTAATACCTAATTTAAAGTTCTTTTGGTGTAACTTGAGGCCATTTCCCCTAGAAAGAAGTGGCCAACCCCTGCCTAGCTACACCGTCCTGTCAGGTAGTTACAGAGATCAGTAGTGTCCTTCCTCATCTTCCTCTGCTCCAGGCTAAACATCCCCAGCTCCCTCAGCTGGTCCCCACAGGACTTTTGCTCCAGACCCTTCACCAGCTCCACGGCTGTTCTCTGGACTTTCTCCAGCACTTCAATGCTTTTCTTGTCATGAGAGGTCCGAAACTGGACACAACACTCCAGGCACAGCCTCCCTGGTGCCCACTACAGCAGGGAGAGTGAAGTGCCACACTATTGCCGATGCAGGCCAAGATGTCCCTGGCCTTCTTGGCTGCCTGGGCACACTAACGGCTCTTTTTCAGACATTTGTCAAACAACAAACTCCTCTAGTTTATTCTATTAAACAACTTCAATGCGGCTTTTATTTCCTTAGTGATTTTTTTAAAATAAAGCTAATGTTTGCACAGAAGAGGAACCAAAAATAATGCAAAATCTAAAAATGTAGACTGCCTTCTCACTGACCAATCTATTAATATGAGGTGATTATTGATGATGTTGAATAAAAAAGAATCATCTCTGAACCCAAGTTCCACAAAGGTCAATGTTTTAGTTTATCTCTGTTAGAAAATTATGTGCCTGACATTAGATTCAAACCAAAAGATATTGTTTGCATACCTTCAGGACTATCACAGTGAAGGTTTTGTTTCAGCCCATTTCTAATATTAATGCAGTCTACATCATGAATATGCCAAAGTCTTGGAAAAACTAGACATACTTGTTTTGCAAAACAATCTTTCACAGAAGAAGAAAGACATACCCAAATTCCTTTGAACACAATGTTAATTTCTAAATTACTGTTGTGAGAATTTGTGTAGTTCTACTTTATATTGAAATGACAATTTCAATATAAAGTAGAACTATTTCAATATAAAGTAGAACAATAATATAAACGAGACAATTTCAATATTAAGTAGAACAATTTCAACTTTATAAAACAGTTTTCAGCATTCATCTTCTAGTCATATAGGTTTGGGGGTTTTTTAATTTCTTACCCAGTTTTCAAAAAAATGTAAAAGTTTTTGGTAATTAGGAGCACTGAACATCACTAGCCTATAAAAAGGTTTTAGATGGATAAAGAAAATGGAAAGTAATTATAATTGTTTTAAAGATTTCAGTCAGAGAATTGGGGACCATGAAATTATTTAGCTTTAATCTTTGGGATCCAGTTAAAAGCTAATTAGTGTCCATTCAAAATCTTAAAGAATTTGCAAAGGAAATGCCAAGAAAGTGCATAATTATGAAAATACATCTTTTAAGAAAAAAAGAACTTTCAGATCTTGAAGATGAAGGTATTACAATCACATGATTTAAGACAATTAAATAATGTGGATGCCAGACCCCCTGTGCAGGACAATGACAATGATGAATTTTTCAATTAATTCCAATATTTCCAAATCAGCTGTCCTTCCCCAGGGAAGTAGTCCCAGCACCTGCCTGACAGAACTCAAGAGGTGATGGATAACACTCTCAGGCACATGTTGGGATTCTTGCGGATGTCCTGTACAGGGCCAGGGCTTGGCCTTTGATAATCCTTGTGGATCTTCCAATCTGTCTCAAAATCTTCAAGCTGAGTTCTCACATTTAAATATGTATAAAACCTTGATGTCTATAAATAGATAAAATCTTTAAATATGTGTGTCATCTCAAGAAATTCCAGTTCTCTATATGGCAAGTGTGCAATTTGATTAAGCCACTGTTCCTCAACATCTGCTGGAGGATCATCATGAGGACACTGTCTCAGGTCTTGAGTATGATGTATGGCAGGATGGACACACTTGGCAGGTATCCACTGTATTCTGGTAACCACAGAAATGCATGCATACCCATTTCCCCATGTAACAAGGTCCCATGGACCTTCCCATTTATTCATAATAATGTTCTTTACCATTACCTCAGGTGTAGGTGATTGAGCATCACCACATTACGGCAAGGACAGAAAATAATTCAGGATTGTTCGGTTCTGGGATTTCCCAGGGACTGTTATGTGGTTCAAGGTGTAAACAGCTTTGGCAACTCTACTTTGTGGGGTCTTGTAACACATTCCCTTTTTCCTGCTTTTCTAAAATACATTTTAGAGTGCCATGGGCATATTTGACAATGGCTTGCCTCTTGCTGAACGGGGGATATCTGTGCAGTGTTTTATGCCCCATAGTTGAAGAAATTGTCTGATGATAGCTTTGTCTTGATGGGTCTCTAGAAAAATGGTGGCTATAGTTTTTGCTGCCCCTAGTAAGTGGGTATTCCATGGGTAACTTCAGCTGTGGTAGCAGTGGTGTGCGCACAGTGGCGGCAGTGACTTTTGGACCCTACAGTCTGCCACTGCTTCCCGATATAAGGTTCGCTGGGTATCTGGGCACCCGCGGTGATGTACTTCTTGGATACACCCATGAATTGGCTCAGGCGCTAGGCACAGTTCTTCCATGGTCAGATTCTCCTCCGGGGTGGCCAGGCTCAGGGTGGATCCTGCTGTCTGTACATCCAGGCACAGAGCAACAAGGCAGTCTCTAATGCCTTGGGCACTCCACAGGGAACTCCATGGATGAGACATCCCAACACGGTGTGGCAGCTCAGTCCCACACAGCCATTCTGCTCCCCCACATTCCTGGAGTGGTAGCCACGCCTCCCGTTGGTTCTCTTGGTGCTCGGTTCTCCTCACCCATCTTGAAAGGTGTCTGCAGAACCCTCTCCCTCTGTAGCTGCCTTAGCAGGTCCATTATGAGTCTCCATGGCGGCTTAATAACAATAGTAGCCTCATGGCTGCCAATGGATTCTGCTTGGAATATGAGCCTGTCAGCCCAGAGATGTTTTAAAAGCTCAGGTGGCCCCTTCAATTATATCCAGTTTGTAGCTTTTGCACCACATTAGCAGGGCAGTTAGGGTCCAATTGTCATACTTTTGACATCGTTTCTTTAGCAAAATGTTCATACCTGGAGTGTAGGCTCTGCTGGCATAGAGACCCATGCTCCCATGCTGACAACTTCTTCTTAACTCCTCAAAGAAGGAGGAGGTCCAAACCCAGACACAGCTTTCCACACCATCTTCTGCAGCTCTGCACATCGCAGATAGCAGCCCCACACAGCCTTTGCTGGAGTTCCGCAGATGTACACACCACAGGGAGCAGTTCTGCATGCTGCAGGCAGCTGTTCCAGCCTCCTTCCTGCTTCCTTCGCTCTACACATGGGAGCTTGTTAAAATCAGGTTGGGATCACCAGACTTTGGAATGATGTGTCAAAGGCAGGAAAGTGGTAACCACACGAAGATCATGCAGCAACAGCCAGCTTTATTGAGACCTCTTCTCCTAATATAGACCAGAAGGTTCATGTGGTTAATCCTCATGGATTGAGCCAGTTGCCACCTGGCCAATAGCAGCCTGAATCCCCAAGAGCCTGGGCCTGCTCTCCTAAGGGCCTTACCGGCCGAGTTAAGCAATAAGCAAGCCAACTAAACAATATAATCAACCACATTTCAATTATAAAGTTTGTTTTTTTTATAGCTGTGAGGCCTACAGATGGCCTGTAGACCATCACGTGCTCCAAAGCAGAGACACTCACATATGCATTGGGAATGCTTTGCCAGGGGTGTTGGTGCCTTCAAACTGCTTCATCATCCTTGTGACTAAAAGCAGTTTTGGACCTGAGCGCCTTTCAGCTCCCAGGGAGACCTCACTGGTGATATGGCACCACTAAACTGAGACCACTTGAGGTCTTGCACTGGGACTCATGTGGACATCAAGTCCTTCCTTCCAAACTCAGAGGCTGAGTCCCATGTGACCTGAGGGGAGCAGTCATTTTGAAGCTGTTTCCAACCTGCATAAGAATCAAATGCTTTTGTCCTTTGTGGTAGTTTCTAAGGTGTCTTCAATTAGAGACAGGTGTAGATTGAAGAAATACATAGTACATGTGCCACAAAGGGCTACATTTGGCATATTAGACTGCATCACAGTATATTTTGTTGGCTTGGATGTGGGACTTACAGTGAAGGAGAGGTATCTTTTCCTACGAAACAAAGAAACAAAAGACAAGTTAACATTGTCAATTTTGAAAATATTCTTAATATTAAATCAAAGCAGTAATTTTTGTAAGACAGTGACTTCAGAAAATATAAGATGTTGATAAATTTTTTCACTTGATCATGTAGGAATATTTAAATATAATAGATAACACAATTTGAAACAAAAATAACTTTCAAGCCATAGACCAATCTTAACAGAACTCAAAATAATATGACAGTACTGGAACAGTGAAATTCCACTATGCAGTCTGCAAATATCAAATTGAAACAGAATGAGGATTTCACAATTTCTTTCCACTTGATTAAAGCCTCCACTGGAGAGTATTAATAGACATGGCAAGTAGACAAATGCTAACTGTCAGGATTTTAAAGGTAACCTGCTTCATAATGATCATTGTCTTACCAGACAGCAAGAATGAAATAATTGTTTGCTTTAATTTTCCATCAGACTATGTAAAGAATCAAATCTCTTCCATCTTATTCAAACAAATTTTTCTTTCAATTTAGACTTTCAGGGGTTTTTTGAACATTATTGTCTTTCTTTCATAAGCTTGTCTGCTTAAAATGTAATTAATACAAAGAAAGCACTTTGTCAAAGGAGTGATCTTCCTTATTCTTTGGCATATTAATTCCTTCAGGTTAGCTGTAACTCTCTAAACTGTACGCTTGAAAGGACTGAAGAGTCCCAGAGTTAATTTTGTGTTTACGTAATAGATTTGGTGTCAACACTTATTTTTCAATACTAAAGACTGTGACATTGCTCCAGTTTAGGAACGGTGTGGCTAAAGCTAGAGTACTCAATCAAGACTTGGGATTTTTACTTCAGCATTGATTTTGGTTAAGTCATTTGTTTATAACCAACAATCCTTATTTTAGTGAGAAAGCTCTACTTTGGTAAGAGGTAGCAATAAAACTTAATGGAAATTAGTTTCAATACAAAATTCTAGATGTTACTGTGAAACCTTAATAATTGAACACTAAAGGCTGGTCTTTGCACTTTTCAAGACAAAAGTATTACTTATGGATTCTGATATCTACATTTTGTATAGGGACTTAGAATTTTGTTATTAATTGACAATATCTATCTGTGCAATGATCTCCGAAAATATAGTGATTTATATGATTATTTCCATTTAAAATTAAACCAGAAATTATTATTGATCACAATAGAATGCAATTGAGTAAAATTATAGTATTTAGCATATTTAATGTTGCATACATTTATATACATCACTATACACACATAATTATGTGTCTATAGATGTAAAATATGATGGATAGAGAGATTCTTATCACCATTATCTACATTTGCAACAGTTTCAGCTTTGATTTCATAACATCTACTAATTTACTTACTAAGAGAATGTCTAATGCTACATTGATTACATCACTATACACACAATGTAGCATTAGACATTCTCTTAGTAAGTAAGAGAATGTGAGCTGAAAACAGTAATGAAGATGGGCCATAATTGTATGTAGGCCTCAACAGAAAATTTCACGCGCAGTAGGTTAACCCAGCATCACAGTTTATGGCATTTGCAGGTTGTTTCTGTGTTGTGCTCAGGGGAAGGCACTGCTCATACAGAGAAGGTTCTCAGCAGGCAGCTCTGCAGCTTTATTTGCAGCCTTGGGAAAGCACGAGTTTCTGGTCCACATCCATCACTACACTTTTACCTGCTGAGGTCAGTACCATGTTGCTTGTCAATACTTAGAAGACATCACAGATTACATCTGATTAAAATTGCTTGGTAAAAGGGAAAATCAAGATTAATATAGTCTGCACTTCATGCAAGCTTTGTACATAGGTGTAGGGTTGCCGTGCTCTTGTAGCAACAATGCACGCTGCCCCAGGAGTGGGTCACCTGGGAGCGTGGCAATAAATAAAGAAGGGATGGGAATGACTAAAGGGTCAGAAACTGGAAGCTTTAATATAAATAAAGGCGACGTAGAAGGGAGCAACATAAAACATAAACAGCGCAGATCTACATAGCTCTTTTAGAAGACCCCAAATGGGACGGACACAACCTTATATAAACATTATCTGAGGGCATTGTATATGAATAATAAACATTATTAATATACAGTGAACAGAGAGATACAGAATCAATACCTTATATGGAATATTGGATTAACCAGATGGCAGGGTTCAGAACATAACCTTGTAATGAATAACTTAATCTGTGTAGTGTTCCTATCATCCTTTTCTTCTCCTTCACTTCTCACCACAATCTAACAAGATGTTTCTTGTCTTAGATTCTCAGTGTCCAGGTCCAATTTTTTACTTGCTGTGTGGTTGGCCCACAGCCCATCCTCTCCAGGACGGACCACCACACATCGGGAACACCAAAGAAAGCAAAGGAAGTAAACCAAAACCCAAACAGCAGATATACCAAAAATTAATGCGTAAGAAGTATTAACTTTTGGTCTATAAAAGAAATCTTTCAGTGGTTGAAACAAAATCAGTTATGTTGAAAGGAAGCTGGAATTGTAGACGAATATATCTGATATCTTCTAGGGTGTCAGAAGAAGTGACCTGGGGTGTGCACATGCAGTATAGCACTTCTTCAGGGACTGGAGGATAGAAGATGAAGTATAGGATGCTAATGCAGTAAATCTATTCCACGTGTCAAGCAAATTAACCACTCGTTAAACTATCCAAATTTTCTCTGAAATATTGCAGGAAGTGTACTTACAACATTCAAGGAGATTAAGTAAAATATAAGAATATGAGAAAACCAAGAAAAGTGAGTAAAATGGCCTCATCATTGAATAATGTTAATTAATATCAGCAAAGACTCTCTTTTAAAGAACAGAAAAGTGCTATCAATCTGCTGGCTGGAAACAACAGCCAAAGCAACAGCAATAATCAGGTCAGATGAATAGCAAGTCAGACATAGACTGAGATTGATTAATAATGTTTAGAAAAGGGTCAGGATATGATCTCTGAAAAGAATGGTTTTCAAAGGTAAAGCTGTGATTTAAGGCTTTAAGGGAAATATGATCTCAAGGATGTCTAAAGGCTGATTTTTCTCAAAAAACACTGTTCAGAAAATCTCAGACTATTGGGCCCCACTTGACAAGATGAAAACTGACTACTAAAGCCAGTTTTGAAAGTCCTAGTCCAAAACTATTACTGTTTTTCTGAGGTGACAGCCCAAATATTTCCAACACTGAAGTAATATCTAAAGATATTTAGGTTTTTTTTACACGTATAATTTTGCAAAATAGGATCTATCTCAGACAATACAATTAGCTGATGAGGTTCAGTTATATCCACTGGAACATGGTAGTAGAGACACATGAAATTTCTACTTTTCAAGACAGCATTGTCATCCTAATTTAAGGTTCTCTGAAGCATAATATAGTTAGTTTCTATTATATCTAACTAGAGCTGGCAACTGTAACACTAAAGATATCCACATACATTAGTCAGATGGGGTATTGTGTGTAAGGCAAATTTTCAAACAATCAGAAGTTTAACAGAACAGATGCTTGAATTTCTGTGGTATATTGAAGATCATAAGTGCTATTTACTGAGGAGGTACAATTCATATCACACCTATTTTTGCTTGTCTTACTTGTAAATTGCCATAGCCAGTTTAGAGTGCCAACTACCTCCTTTTTAAAAGCACAAAGCTCTTTGTATAAAGCAGAAGATTGTTTTGTTTTGTTTTGTTTCCTCTGCTATTACATAAAGAGAAATTGTGCTATTATAAAAAGAGAGGGCTTCAGGATGCTTCTTACTGCATTCTTCCAGTACCTGAAGGGAGCCCACAAGACAGATGGATAGAGACTATTTATAAGTGTATTTTTTGACAGGACAAGAAGGAATGGCTTCAGATTAAAAGAGGGCAGGGTAAGATTGGATATTAGGAAAAAAGTGTTTACTGTGAGGGTGGTGAGGCACCATAACTTGTTGCCCAGGGTTGTGGCTGTCCCATTCCTGTCAGTGTTCAAGGTCAGGATGGATGGGGCTTTCTACAACTTGGTCTACTAAAGGGTGTCCCTGTCTATGGCAGGGAAATTGACACTACATTATCTTTATGGTCCCTTCCAACACAAACCATTATATGATTTTGTGATTCTATAAAACTTAAAAATAATCATGATGAAAATTAATGCAACCATGTGGTCAGTGATCATAGAAAAGTAAAACACAACTACAGCTGTCATGGAATAAAATTTAGGTTTGGAACATCAGTACCCAGTAAAAATGTAACATAAACTACCATAAACAGCATAAAGTAGTACCAATAGCTGGTGTAAGGACTGCTTTTCCTATTCCAATAACCCAACTGATACAAGCATTTATATGAGATCACATCATGGCATGACATCATCTTTCTTGGACTTCTCATTCCATCCTAATAATATTACAGGATTTTAAACACAGAGGTACTACAGTCCTAGTCAGGTATCAAAATCCTCTATGTAGGAATATGATATATCCATAGAGGTATCCTAATACCTATGCATGAAGTATCCTAATAATTATATATAGAAAGTATCTTAATACCTATATCTTGGAATCCTAACAAGGTAGTAAGGCTTGCTAGAGTATGTCTGTCTCAGTATCTTGCATGAGAAAATGTTGAATATTATTAATAGTGGCTAAAACAGTATTTGAGCACAATTACATTCAGTACTGAATTTAATCTGATCACATTAAACTGCAGCTTTCCCAACAAGGAACAGGGTTTTTTTGTGCATTATTAGATTATCTCTGTTCCATTGGTTGTAAGAATGAAATGGAAAAAACTACTGTCACAGAAGTTCCAACCAGAAAAGAAAACCAAAATTAGTGGCTGACTTTATCACTTGCCAGCTAAACTTCAGGCTGGAAAGAGTTTTGGAAAATAACCATCAGTAGCCAACTTAAATCCACTAGAAAAATTTTAATACATCCTCTCCTCTTTCCATATTGTTCAAAACCTCTTGTTTTGAAAGTAACACCTATATTACATCTGTGTAATAACAAAGAAAAATCTTAATTTACAATATGACTATAAAATTAACAAATAAGGAAAACTATCAAGAGAGTTTCGTGCATAAGACAAACTTACTCCGTATGAATTGCAGAAATTTCAAATATTGAATTAGCAATGAATAACTCTCTAAGGATTGTGATATATTGTAAACTAACTAATGAGTACTAATGAGTGAAAAATTTCACTTAAGGTGTTCAGAAAAATCAGCGAGAACTGGCACCTCAAGGAGTTTTGGGCTACTGCTTTCAAAAACCATGGTCCCATGAGGAGGAAATCACATTTTTAAAATAGAGCAGGGTTTTTTAGCCATCCTTTATGAACGCTCTGGTCTTTCAAGTCTCCCCTGGCAGGGGCATTGAGGGGGTGAGAGGGTGGTGGCAGTGAAACGGAGAGGATGAGACACTGGGTAAGCTGAAAGCATGCAGGATCACAGCAGTGCTCAACCTGCAGAGCACTGTGAACAGGAAGCTGCCGCTCACCCAGCCTGCTGTACCACTGCACAGGTTTTCTCTTCCCTGGGCTGTTTGGCTAATTAACACATGAAACTTGCAACAGGATTGAGGTGGTCTCATGTCCTGAAGTGGTCACATCTTTGCCACTCTGTCCATAGGACAAAAGGGTGTTGTTACAGGACCTAATCAGTAGAAGTAGTCACATTATGAAGGTCATCTGATGATAGATTATAACATCATTACCCACTTAGAATAAATATACATCCACTCTCTCCAAGCACCTCAAAATAAGAATACTTCAGCTTTCCCAGAGATTCATTGAATTGCAGCTCAGCACCACCAGTGAGGACAGGATGTCTGAAGGCTGATACTAAGCATAAGGCAGCCTCACTTGATATCATCCTTCTATTCTGAATACTTCAGGAATTTCCTCAATGGGACTTGACAACTCTGTTTTACACAGCTAATTTTAAGCACTCGCTTCGAAACAATTATGTGGTCACTCTGTCACCTTTATAAACTAATGATGGCAGAGGCAGTGTATGCCTGAAGTGCTGAGAAGTTTTTATTCTTTGCTTCAGAAGAACTCCTTCCTATGTATACATTTTATTCCTCCTTCTTAAGCACCTGTACAAGACCGTTATGGTATGCTAACTATCCTGAATCTTCCAAGAGTTACAACTCTCAAGATAAGTATATTTAGAAATAGTCTTTTGAACTATTCTGAGAGGATTTCCCCCCAGATGAACATAATTTTCATTAAGCAGAGTTTTAAGTATAACAGAAAGGCTAACAGATGCTCACCCTCTATCTTATGGTCTAAGAAAATGCTGAACCTATTGATAGATGTAGTAACAAATCCAGCTTTAAGTAAGTGGAACATCCCAAATAATCATATTAAACTTCTTGTTTATTCTGGTAGGTAATAATAGGATTTAAACACAGTGCTGTTGAAACTGTAAAACATATTTCGGTGCCATGGGAAGAAAATTTCATTACTACTCAACACACAAACCATGGGAGATTATTTAATTAGGATCACATCATCCTTTAAGCAAATAAAAGAACTTGAGTCTGCCTTACTTCTTTCCGACTCCCACCATCAATTCTCTGAATCATTTTGATCAAAAGCATGGTTTAAATCCACATCATATGCTTCCATAACACCTGCTTTACAGTTATTAGCAATTTCTAAACTTCTTCAAAATGAAATGGGGGGGAACAACAATAATTTCTAACCATGTCTTCCAGAAATAGATCTCTTGTTAGTATTTAATCTTGCATTCTCTTCTTTCCTCTGTTTTCTACAGTCAGTTATCCTGTTTTCTGTTTTTATTTCTTTTGCTGACCACAACATTCTACAGCCTTGTTCTCAAACCTGTATTCTACACTATTAAGATCTTATTATGTATTCATACTCCAAATGCAGGAGCTTTACAGCACACCCACCATAGTGTGTGTGCTATGTCTTTGCCATTATAGTAAGTTCAGTGCCTATGCCTTTGCACCTTTTGTCCTGTAAAACCTTTGTTCTAAAATGGTAGTAATTTTCCTAGGTTATTTATGTTTTAATGTGTTGTGAAAAACTCAATAACTAATTATTTTGATAATACAGGTAAAGCATTTGAAAGAATATCATATATATTGTATTAAAGGTAAAGCTACTTATCTATTAATGATTATCAGAAAAGTATTCACTGGACCCTCAAAGGCACATTATCTTGGTGCACAGACATAGGATTCCTGTAGGTCCTTTAATTTCTGAGTTCTCATAATTATTTGTTTTCCCCTCTTTCTTTTGCTTTCATGATTAAGTTCTGATCAATTCAGAGTTGTTGCTTTCATAATATTCTTTTCTTTTCTTCTCTTCTGTAGAAAGAAAAAAAATAATCCCAGAAACCAAAATTATTTTTCATGTTTTCTACATTACAGAATCAAAAAGACCATTGCTTTGGTATGTATGAACACCTCTGTTGTGCATTTGGGTTGTTAGAAGAGACAGAATTTGGGCTGGGGAAAAAAAACTAAAGGAATCAGGTTTTGTGCAGTATTACTAAAATATTCAATATGATTTTATCAAAAATGTTCTTTTCCATAAGTATGGCAGTAACTGCACTGTCACTACCACCAGTTAGTACCAGGTACAAGAAATGAAGAATACACTGTAATTTACCTTCTTTAGTAATATGTATTGCTATGTTCCAAGTATCATCTGAAATGGAGGGAAGGAAATACACCTATTTAATTATTTTTTCAAGTAAAAAAGAAAAGTAGGAATGGAAACCTTCTGATACATTGAACAAATTTAATGTCATGGAATTAAAAAAAGAAAAAAAGAAAAAAAGAAAGGAGTGAGTCTTGGGTTCCAGTCTAGAACTTTCTTGATTAACTTTTCCCCTATTGCTATGGATGCAGGCCCATGCTTCCAAAATATTTTAAGAAAAACTGCAAATAAAATGAAAAGTTTTGAGAGATGCTGTACTATCTTTTTAAGTCCCCAAATTGTTGCACAATTTCCCTATATTTTCTTTTTTTCTCAAAATAGTATATAATAGCACATGACTGAAATAAATATGCAGAAGATGTTTGGTTTGTGGCTATGTGCATCATAGGTCTATTATGTCATTGGACAGTACAGGCTTTTATGGCCAAGATAAAAAGCATTGCACAGGTTTATATAGGCAAAAATCCTTATTCACACAGAATAAGTCACCTTGAACAAAATCTGTCAACAAATGGACAAGTGGTCTGAACCACCAGGTTTAGGAGACAGAAAGCTGCCTTAAGTTTCTTTATAAACAGACTGAGAGACCACTTATATGATTTAATCTTTCTCTCACTGCCACACACTCACAGGCTTTGAAGGATATGTGATCCAAATTGAGATCAGATATGGAGGGGAGTGGATACAGGACAGGTAAATATATTGCAGATTGAGACATTTCTGGAGAACTTAGGACAAAAATGAAGGCTAAACACCTATATATATAAATTACAACGCTCCATGCAGAACCCTGCTATGAAGCCAAATTTTTTCAGTATTAGGTTACAGCTCATCATGGGGGTGTGAATGACTATGTTACTCCATGAAAATCTATTTCAAGAACAGTATTTAGATTATTACATTTTCGTTTGCAAGCTGATTAAAAAGTTTTGAAAAATACACTGTTTAGTATTTGTTTAATCTAGATGGAGATTACACATTTGCTCTACATTGTGTTGAATGTAATTTAATTTTTAAGGGCTTGGTTAGATACTAGGCTACTGCAGCATTTGGGTAAAGAATCATGAAAGAACAAAATTTCTTCAGTAAACACTACAATGAAAGAACCTCACTGGTTCCCCACATACAAGGTAAGTGTTGATCGTACATGTAGTCAGAGAGAACTTCAGGACTTGCACTAGGCTTTTGAATTCTGATTTACATGCAAAATTAGAGAATGAAAGTTTGGAATGACAACAATAGTACTGAGAAGTAATTTCACATGCAAGGTGTGGCAGCAGCTCTCTGGCCACAGGGAGAAACAACTTTTCCAGGCCTGGAAAATTCTGGGGAAAAGTCTGTGAGAAGACCTGGAGAAAAGTCTGTGAGAAGATCAGAGAAAAGAATGAGAAACAATTCTTATTTTAGCCTGCTACACCTGCTGTTGTGAACATGTGGAATGTGTTATGGAGATTTGTTTACCAAAGAGTGTTTTCTTAATTAGCCAGTGGAGATAGTGTTTGGATTGGTGTACAAGTTAGGTCTGGGTGTATCATAATTGTTTATAAAAGCAATGGGTTTCTTATTATTGATACATAGAATAATATAATAAAGAGAATGACCAGGTAATTAAGAGATTGACCAGGCTTATGTGAATCATGGAGAAAATGCTAATTATTACCAGGTTGGGGGTCCATTGCGGTGACAGCAAGGAGATCTATTCGAGAAGACCATCTCCTTGAGCACAAACAGTAAGAGCCGTTGATTGTATTTCTCAGGTTTAATTTTTGGCTTTGAGTTTATTTTGCTCTGATATGCACCTTGCCAGTGTTCTGAGAATGCCTGAAGAGCATTTGGTTTCTGGGCGGCATCTTTTATGCCAGTTCTTGCCAATCTGTACCTCTTCTCCACAGCACCTTGAACAACTAAAGAGTGCAGATCCCTTCTGGGCAGTTTCTACTCCAGACCCCTAGGAGTGAGGACAAAGGGTGTTGAATTCTTACCTTATTTGTTCAAATATTTCTTTGAATTTCAGTGCATTCTCAATTTCCTGGCATAAAATTCTATGTCAACAAATTTAAAAGCATTACATAGGCATAAAGAAGAAAAAAAACAATTTATCTGGAGCACAGTCTAAAATTTTGCTGAAAATTATAGCAGGAATAACCCCCATATTAAAGTAAGCTTTCAAATGGATATGAAGCTTATAAAAAGGATCAGTGATAGCTGCTTGCTCTTCTCTCAGTCATGTGAAAGTATTGTTTACTTATGGATGAAGTTCAACCTTTAATTCCTGGACCAATGTTTGTTGTTCCTTCCATTTTCTTCTGTGGCATCATGCTGAGCAGGAGTAATGCACAGATTAAACTGGTATTTTATTTAACTGTCCATATTTACTAGAGAACATGAAAAGACTATAAAAGGAAGGAAGAAGAAATTAAAAAAAAAAACAAACCCAAACAAAAAAAAAAAAAAAAACCCTTGGAGTACTTTGAATTAAGAAAAAAAATAGAATAGCAAGAAATTGATTTAAAACAATAAAGTAAAACTCTCTCTGGGCAAGAGATCTGAGAAATACAGACAATGCCTATTCTTCTGAGGACCTAAATTAAAAAAATATATACTTCTTTGATCAAAATATATAAAACAGAAGTCTTGTCATTTTAACACTGTTGTTGTTGATCTGAAACAGTCCGTGTCTGAGTAGACCATTTTAAACTTTTTCTTCTTATTTTTTTATTTTTATTTTTATGGACTGTGTAGCCTGAAGGACAGCTTATTTTGGCCTAAGGTGATTATCCAGTACAAGGAAGCAGCTTGTCCCATATGAGGCATTTGGAATATTGTTAGTCCTTGAAGTGCCAATTGAATAAAGAAACAGAGAGTTTGCCATGAAAACCTGTGGGTTTTAAACAAAATTTCTACATGCCTTAGCAGCTATTGTTGTGGTTTCAGAGTTTTGCAGCTATTGACAATTCAGGAAATTTATGAGTTTCAATATGGTATATCAGGATCACTCCTGTGCACAGCATCTTCTGGATAGAGACAGGGAAATAGCTGAAATTGATCCTATGCACTTAGCTCTGAACTTCATTGAATGTTTTTATGTTACATTCAGTGTTTGCTTCCTCTGTGAGAATGTAGTTCAGTATGATTTTACCACATGTGTTGATTTCCTGTGAGATAAAGTATTTTTAACAATGCTTTATCTCAAACATATTTTAATTAATATAAGTGTGAGAGAAGAAAAAATTTGGAACAGGTTATACATCTTAGTCACAACTAAGAAGCATGCTTTTTATAGACTTGGAACAAAGCCAGTGAGACATGATTAAGACTCTGAACGATGGAGAGTGGTGCACGAAGAGCAACTGAGTAAAAGCTCAGTATAGGTCCTTAAAGCTGCTAAGCAGATGTATCTAGCTGTGTAGGTTGCACAGGTTACATACCATTTTGTCTTCTGGAAATCACTGGTGATAAATGAAAAGAAGCAACCACAACTAATTAAGGAACACTAGAACATACAAGAACTATGTGCTATTTATTTCTTCCAGTACACTGTGTGCTTCTGTTAAGTTTAAAATTCCTGAGAGTTTAAATGAAAATTTGGCCAAAATTTCCAACATTCACTATAAAGTGTACATAGACATTATAAAGCATTATTAGTACAATAATAATTCTTAGAATTCCAATTACATTAGTTATTACCAAAGAGTAACAGTCAGCGCTGAAAATCCTGAGGAAAGGACCAAATTTTAAATGTGGGATGACATATTTCTATGTCACAAGGAATCCCAAAAATCTATTCTAAACAAGAACAGGCTCTACCTTCTGTAGCCTGTGTCTGTTAAGCCCCATTATGAACATGAAGATTCCATTGGAGTTTGAGAGCAGAAATGGCTTCTTGAATTCTTGCCTTCAGTTTCAAAATGTAAAATTACAGATATTTCCTTCATAGCTGTATGGTTTTTTCATTAACACCCCATTGTATACTTTGCAAATCACTCAGAGAAAATGTTTTGCTTCACTTGGGGAAAACTTATATTGTGCTTAGTTGCCAACAATAACAATTCCACAAGGTTTTTTCTGTTTTGTTATCACATCAAGAAGTGTGACAGCTCCAGCCTAACAGCCAAATAGAGGTAAATCTAAGGGCAACATTTTTGCTGCAATGTGTAAATCGCTTCCACAACATCCTTAGTTTGGGAAGTCTCTGCCTCTTGTGTTTACTGCTCACTTTCTTCCCCTAACACCTGACATAGATTAATGAAATATGTGTAGTTTAGGTGATTGACAAGTAGGTCAGTTATTTTCTCCTATGCAAAACTCCATCAACTAAGCAGAAGTGCAAGAATAGAGACAGTTCTTTCAGAAAGCTTAAGAGTCTGAGTAAATGTCACAACTTTCTTCATAGAGATGTAATTAGTCACAGAGTCACAGCATCACAGAATAAGGTGAGTTGGAAGGGACCCACAAGGATCACTGAGTCCAGCTCCTTATCCTGCACAGTACCAGCCCCAAAAGTGCCTGAGAGCAATTGTTTGAATAACTTTTGAGCTCTTGACAGGTTGGTGCTGTGACCACTTCCCTGGGCAGCCTGTTCCAGTGCCCAACCACCCTCTGGGGAAAGAACCTTTTTGTAATATCCAATCTAAATGTCTCATGATACAACTTCAGGACATTCCATCATGTCCTGATCACCAAGGAGAAGAGATCAATGCCGGCCCCAGTGCAGAGCAGAGCAGGACAATTTCCTCCCTTATCCAGCTGAAGATGCTGGGCCTGATGCACCCCAGGACATGGGTGGCTCTTCTATCTTTCTCTTAACATTTCAAAGATGGCAGATGAATCCTTTTTGCCATCCTGAAATGCATCCATTTGTTAAATTTATTGCTACTGAGGATACGTCTATTCTGCAATCCGAGGGTGGCTACTGATGAGTCAAACATATTTAACTTGCCTCTTTAGAGGAAAAAGGGATGGCAAGCATGGCATCAATCTTTAATGGTGCTTCAAGCGCAGTCCTGAAAATTACGTACTTGAAAGTCAGACTTAAGACCACTGAAATTTGTTTCCAGAAAGCTGACAAAAAAAGAGGTAATGATCACTGGGATCAGTATGACATACTTGGAAATAAATTACTACTTTTGTAGCTGGGAATCATCACTAGTATAGCCACTAGATTTCATCACCTAAAACATGGGGGTCGGCATGAGGGGGTAAGCTGGCTAATACTATGTAGTTGAACTTTCAGATAAGTTTTCAGTCTTGCTTCTTGTCAAAGGTTGGTTCCAAAGCTGTTGCAAGACAGGAGAGGGAGACAAGCCCAGGAAATAAAAACATATTAAAACCAGAAAATAAAGTGTAGAAATAAACACATATTTTTGTTAAGGGAGAGGATGCAATGAGGTTGTTACTGACATAAATGCATTTTGTATATGTATAAATAACCAGAAAAAGAAGACAATGAGGTAGGTGATAGAACTTGCCAACAACATTACAGACAGGGAAAGAATCTGACTGAAAAAGAAAAGCCTTTCTAGGATGTTTTATATATTGAAAATAGTATGATGAAAGGGGTACAGATGCAGTTAATAAAATTATAAATATAGAATGAGTCCTACAAATTCCTTATAAAGGAAGTTTAATAATCATCCAAATGGGGACATATTCTTTTCTCAGCCTTCCAATAAACATACTAAAGTTATATCTGCAAAAGCAAGGTCCTCATATGCAGATTCAGTCAAAATTGTAGATAAACGTCTCCTCTCCTTAGGTGAGGGAGACAGAGATAAAAGTTAGGGTTTAATTCCCCTGATTAGGTGCATGAAAGAAGAGAGCTGCAATTACCATGGGGAGTGCTACGAGTCTCTCTGTGATTCCCTCAGTGGAAAGCTGCAGTATCATGGAGTAATCCTGGAAAAGTACACTTGTGGGGACTAGCTGGATCAGCACTTCTCAGCAGCTGGCTGGGAATCCTGTCCTGTACTTGCAAGAGCAATGATGGACATGTGCTTTGGGTGAATGCCTGATAGCTGGTCTCAGATAAGTTTGGCATTGTTGATTTACCCAAATAATATATCCATCATCATGTCCCACATCTCAGCTTATAGCTGAATTCAAAAATTGAATCAAGGCCATTCTCTCCAATAAGACTGGAGAGACTTAATGAGTGAGAAAGAGGATTAAATGCCTAGGAATACCATGGAGAAATATAAACTCAGGGCTGGGGACACTACTTCTAGCTTGTGGGAACATTTTATATCAGTATGTGGCTTTAACATTTTCTATGGTACTCCAATACTGTAAAATAATTGAATCACTCTCCTGTTGAACACAACTACAAAAAATGACAAAATGCAAGTGTTTCTCTGTACACATGGGCCATCTGTGAGTCATACCATCTTTTTCCATTCTGAATATTGCAGGCTCTACCAAGCAGGACTAAGAGCTCTATCTTTCACTTTTGGCTTTCCTTAGAGCAAGCCAGATGTCTCATGGAGCTATCAGCAGGGTTTATTTTTCCTGGCTTGGATGCAAACCTCCAGTTATTAATATCAGAGTGAGCTCTGCTAGCTGACAATTTAAGATAAAGTAAATTGGAAGTGACATAAAGGAGCGTGTGGGTGTTAATGTGCATCACCAACATTCTTTTCTGACATCCTGAAAGGTCTCATCTGTATGGCCGACACCAGCAACCTTTACCAGTGAACCTGTGCTATTAGAGGGTAGGCACTCTCATTGATTTGTAAAAGTGACAGATGCTGCATGTGGTTGTAAATTAGCCATATGAAACCAGTCTCCAGAGATTTCCAAGAGTGTTTTTTCCTTTGCAGTGATTTGTGTTCTATTTGCCAGGGTGCATGAAGCAAAGCACTTAACTCTTTCACTAGTCATCTTGTTGTACTTCACTTTTCTTCTGAGTTTGGGTTGGTTTTTTCTTTGCTTCTCCTGCCTTGTCTCAGTTATCGTGATTCATGAGGCCAAATTTCTGTTCAGCTGTTTTCTGAGATGCTTCACCTTTTCTCATCACAGTGTTTCTGAAAAGGCTTAGCAAAGGCATATTAGGATAAGCTGAAAAGCCTTTCAAACCATTAAACCCTTCTTTATTCACAAATACATGCATGCAGGCATAAATATGTTTGGTAATTTTTACATAACAGAAAAGTCTGTTCTGGTGAAGACTTAAGTGAAGGCTTTGTTAAGTAGAGAGACAGCAGTCCTTGCTCACACTTGCAGACACATGCATGAGTTTCCAAGTGTCTTCAATGCTTACAGAGAAACCCAGCTGTGAGAGTGTTGCACAACTTGTGACAAGGCTAAGTCATCTTATACAGCAACAATTATATCATCAAAAGGATAATAGCAGGGAACAAAGGCTTCTTTAGGCTCAGTTGCATGATTTGCTTTAGTCTTGTAAAAGGTATCTACCATGATTGCATAAAATTAAGACCTATGGGTGGCCTGGAAGAGCTACAGGGTCCAGCCCCACCAGGCAGGCATTTGTTAGAGCACACAGTCTGCCTTCTTTGTTTAGTCTGGTTTATTTTCTTGGAATTCCAATCATGCCTTTGTAATACTGATTTTAGATATGAACGGGCATTGTAATTAATGTACTACAATAAATCAGAAGATGAGACAAATAATCAACCTTCTAATAATCCTATTTAGGGCATCTAAGCACTTATGAGAAGTATCTACGTGTAACTGCTGAAAAACCAAATGCTGCTACAAAGCCGAACACAAAGCAAAACAAAAACATGTCAAGACAAATTATTCCCTGGACTAAATGTCACCAGCTGTAAAAAAGCACCATGACAAAATGTGGAGGTTAAAGGTCATGACCCTATAAAACTACTATTTTAACTCCTTATCCTAAATCACTTCCAATTATGTATGGTAAGGTCTTTCCATTTTGAAGTAGAAAATACTTTTTCTGAGAACTTCAAGCTGGGCTTTCATCATAGATACAGAGGTGAAAGGTTCAAAGTTTTAGCTGCTAAACCACCAAATATCTGCTCTCTCTTCTATTTTCCTTCCCTTTGAAGTTATTAGCAACAGTTATTTCTAGAGAGTATTCACTCCATGGGGCAGGCTTGTGCAGCAGTCATGGTAGACTCTCTGTCTTCCAGGCTCTTTATTTTTCTACTAGTTCCTACTCACATTATTCCTTTGAGCTTTAGCTATATATATGTAGGCACAGCTTTTAAACAGAGATGGTCCTTAAAACTGACTGTGGGGCAGATAGCGGGTAAGTGTTCTTGTAATTTATGAACTTTTTTCCTGTGCAACTGCCATGTGCTTATTATTAAATCTTACTGCTCTGAGATCATACTCTAGAGCCTGTCCAGACCACCATAATGCTATCACATGTGACTCCAACACACATGTTGCTGAGGCTGAGAGAAAGTGGAATGATTGCAAAAATTACAGGACTCTTTACAGGGATTCAGTACAAAGTTACAGTGCCATGATCTTCACAGTGGAAACCACTGTCTCATCAAACTGCCAAATCTCAGGTCACAGTGTTAATGTTTTATGTCTGTAGAACTGCTATTTGGAGTAGTTTTGGAAGGCTGGGTTAAAACTCTCTGAGGGGCTGGAAAGGGTTCAAGGCTTTTAATTTGTGTGGGGTTTGGATTTTTTTTCCCCCGACAGACCCTAAATATTATAATTTTTCATTTTAAATCTATTTCCTGGTCAATCATTCTCAAGCTACTCATTCCCACCCTTTAGTAAAGTCCAAAATTGAGTGTTACTATGGAAACTGCCACAGATGTAACAGCTGCAATTCACAAGAAAGAAAAAGACAAAAATGGATGAAGAAGTGTCACTTGCATTATGCAAAATTATATAACTGTGTATGAACTGCATACTGTGTATAAGGTTCTTTGTGAACCCAAAATGTTAGAAAAGTCCTCCTAGCCTTAGAGGAAATTATTTCCAAGTAGGTAAATTAATTGCTTTCAAAATTCCTACATAAAAAAAAAATAAAGAAACTATTTATAATCTCTCTTTCTAAAGTCCATCAGTTTTGCAAACAAGAAATAGGGTTGGTTTTTTTTAGGGTTTTTTTTTTAGGGTTTTGGTTTTTTGTGGTTTTTTTTTTTTTGTTTTTTTTTTTTAGTTTTTAGCTTGTAATCTGATTTTGTAGATTTTCCCTTCTGTTGTTAGCAAACAGAAAACTTGATCCCAGATTTCTTGTAAGCTTCTTTAAGCGCAACTGACAAGCAAGCAGTGTTTTTATATTTTAAGGTATTTTTCTAAGCTCTCTTGGATATATTTGTGTATTCAGCAAAAGAAAACAGGTCTACAAAAACTCAAAACAATAGGAATAGTGTAGTAAACAAAAGCTGTGAAGGCATGTACGCTGCCTGTTCCTCTGATCAGCTACAATATTTTTACATCCCCATAAATTCCACTGCTGGCAGGTTTTTGTAGACATGGCCTGGAGAACCTTAAAGAGGGGAGGGAGAACCAGGCCTTTTGTCTAGTGCTCAGCCGCCATCAATTATTTAGGACCAAAATTATGTGACATTTTTCTTTCAATTATGCTGTTTAACAAGGCTTGAGAGTTAATACTGACCAGGAGATGTTTTATCCAAGATATGCTGTAAAATGCTCTGCTCTCTGTAGAATATATCTCCCTTGGCTCTCAATTAATGACTGCAGCGATGCAGCCACACTAAACTGACTAATCTCACTTGACTGGATCTTAAAGCACCTCTGTGTTTTCTAATAGATTTTTTTTTTCTCTTTTCTGGGTATTTTGAGAACTGTTTGTGCTGGACACACAGTAATAACTATTTGTCAAATCTGTCAGAAGGCTTGACTACTAAAAACAGTTCTTCAAAGAGAGAAGTGTGTTAAAAACAGAAGACATGCTGCTTTATTATTACTGTGGGGACTGTGCAATCTTGTGCCTGACAAAGATCTGTTTAAGATGTAAGGCTGGTGCCATGAGCCTGTATCCAGCACTATCTTTTACTGTCATCCAGCAGTTTAGTCTTCACCCTGGAAACTCACTCTTGCCTTTTGCCCTGGCTTCACAGTTCAGCACAAGTGACTGAGCACATTCCCAAGCTGTGCAATTTACACAATCTGAACAGTAAGCAACCACTTAGATATTATGACATCCACTGAGGCATGCATCAGATATGAAGAGGAAATTCTTAACAAGCATATTTTTTAAAAAGTCCACATGAAGCTCTGCCTGGCACCACAGCTTCTGAAAAACTGTAGTGACTCACTCACTGGAAAATTCAGGGCAAACATGAATGCCAATACAATTTCTAGATTTGTCAATCACCTGTCCCCTTTACAGCTCAATTATTTGGTATTTTCAGACTTGATCATAAATTGTGGGAAATAAATTTGAGAAATAAGGTGATTTCTTCTCTTCAAAACTTGCTTTTGTGTTCAGCTGTTGTTGCAAACAACATCACTATACTTATCTGACAGGTTTTCCTATCTTTTCTTCAATCCCAGAAGCAGAACATGCAGCATTTGTTGTAGAGCTGTCCACTTGCATGTCATTGCCTATAGTGTACTTGAGCACAGATTTCAGATCAGCACTGTAAAATTTATCCTGACATCCTCATTGTAGTATTTCTTAATGTTCTGATAATGACAGAGGTTATAATTTCAGGAAGCATTGAAATCTGTGAAGAATATATAGCTGCAATTCTGTTCAAAGCATTTGTCTTTTGTAGATAATTTTCCAGTCTATTCAAAAGACTTCAGAAAATCTTTAATCTCTGTTACATAGAGATTCTTCCCTATTCTTGTCATTTGGAGTCCTTAATAGCCATATTGATTGCTTTTAAGTTCTGCTTTACCATTGAGTCATGATACTTTATACATATTGGTTAAATTCCAGATTAAGTGGCAAAATGGAGGAACTGGACAGAATAATGTGATTCAGCAAAGCCAGAGAAACATAATTCTATAAAAATTTTGTGGCTTATCTTCAGACTGATTCCAAGTTATTTAGATCATTAACTACAACATAAATTGAGACTTCAGGAAGGTCTGTTTAATGGAGCTATTAATACAGCTTTTGGAGACTCCCACATCAAGAATTTGTGTATGTTGTTTGTTTTGGTACTTCCTCATGGACAGCATCCTGCCTCGTGCTCTTCAGCTACAGAGGCACTTGCTTATATGCAAACCTGCTTAATCTGTGTAGTCAGTTAAAGCTGGCTGTTGTTACTTCAGATCCATGCCTTGTAGAGAAGGCAATATACAGCTTGCAGCCAAGGGAGGAGATCAGCAGGAAAATGGTTTTCAGACTCATTTTTGCTGGTTCAAGACCTGAAGAGGTCATAGCATATCTACAGTAGTGGGAGGAACGTGCCTGCCACACAATAGACTCTACGCAGAGCTATGTGTTCCATGTCCAGCAGAGGCAGCATGGCCCTTCCTGTTTGCTGTCTGACTCTAAGCAGACCCTTTTCACTTGACTTGCCTGCCACAAAGAACTTCTTCACAATCCTTCTAGAAAGTGAGGGTTTAGGATTCTTTTCTTGCATTCCGACCCTTTAATTTCTTAGGAAAGGGACCACCAAGCCAAAATGAGGATTTTGCTTTAAGAGCTGCAGCATTCCTCTTCTATATGATCCACAACAAAAATTCTCATTGAGAAACAAGAGGAAGTAACCAGTTTTACCAAGACTTATAACAGGAAAGCAAAATCCTTAGAAATGAAAGTTCCTCTTGCCCAACTACAATCACAGTACTTCCCTATTTTTCTCTAACCTGAGGAACTTCTCAGCAGCTCACACTCTGGCAGATGATCTATCAGCAGACAAGGCTCTGTGAAATCATCTCACTCTTTTTACAAATAAGCCATTGTCGTAGTTTGGCCGGGAAGTGTGTTTCTGGAAAAGTTGTGGTCAAACCAATCGGTGGCCAGATTTGAAATTGCCACCTGTGGTGGCCACTGAGGATTTGGATACGCCTCTGAGAACACACAGGGGTTAAAAGCAGAGCATTCCGAGAGAAACTCCCTCTTTGGAAGTTTGAATGTTAGAGGGGATTTGAATGTTAGAGGAATGGGGGGAGGAGGAGTGTTTTGGGAGTGTTCCGTTGTGGATTGTTGTGTGTGTGGGTTTTTTTTTTTTTTCCTTTTTGCCTTATGTTTCTGTGTTGTAGATTACTAAAGCGTTGTGTTTTTTCCTCCATCCCCAATTGGGACCCTGCTTTGTTCTGTTTCCGGGTCATATCTCACAGTAACCATTTTGGAAATACACCTTTCATGAGGGCACTGGCACTGTGCCAGGGTCAAACCATGAGAGCCATACATTAATTTTTCCTTGGAGTACCAGGACTACTGATTTTTATTTTTTCAGTCCTGCAGCAAATTAGAAATACATAAGAGCATTGGTACAGCCAGATGGTCTAGATTACGATCATTTCTTCATTTTTACTGTTATCTTCCTTCAAGATAGAGATTTAAAAGGTGGCCACAATTTATCTTAAGTATCTCATCAGAACTACAGAACATGACATTTCACACAGAAGTGGCTTGAAAACATTTGTGTGATTCAATGTGAAAAATTTCTATTATTCCAGAGGAATTTTATGAAAGAATGAAATCTCAGGTACATGAAATAATCAAAAAGGTAATGGAAATTTTTCCCCAGTAAATTTTTTTTGCATAAAACGATCCTCATTCTTTTTAAAAGTCTCAGCTAAAAGCAAAATGTAATAAGGACAGAAATAAACCCATGTCTAATAATCGTGGTTTAGCTATTTATCTTAGCTTTTATTTATGAATTGTTGAACTATTGTATTTTGTAATAGAATAATAGTGAATAATTGGTCTATCTCCATGCTTCCAGCAATATGACCCCCATTCTGTGTACTTGCTATTTTTTCTTCAAAAAAAAGCCAGCAAGGAATTGATTGACATACTTCAGCTACAGCTACGCAGTAGGATGGATTTCAGAGACTGCAGACCTTTTTATTTTGAAAGACTGTGTCTCTATTTGAAAAATAACACACATTACTGTACAGGTGCCTTTTTTTCATTGAGACCATTCATTTCTCCATCATTACCATTTATGAGGGGGAAAGCAGTCTTCAGCACTTGCAAAATTTGCACATCTTCACACACATAAGAAGAAATACTTATGCTGTCTCACAAGGTGTGACAGGAAAAATGGAGCTTTACATGGGGAGCTCAGGTGAGCTGCATATCCATATCCTATGAAATAGATTAAATTAATACATTAAAATAGAAAACAGTGTCTATTTATTTTAATGATGCTGGCCTTTGGATAACCTCACTTATTAAAGTTCTCTTACTCTCCTTCGTAAAAAGGAAAAACTGCAAATGTTATTAAAATTTGTTGCCAAAACTGCATTACTATGAAACAAAAACTGCATTACTATAAAAAAAATTATACATACCAAAATGAAGATGAGATGATGGAATATGTAAGGCCATCAGAAATAATCTCAAAATCAATTTAATATAGATGAAGGAAGATTGGAATCCAAAATTAAGAGCAATATTTTGATTTTCAACTGGTCTACACTTTATAATACCAACCCTTATTTGGTCATCCTCTAGACTTTATCTCAGTAAATTAAACTCCAAAAATAAAAATAAATTTAAATGAAAGGCCATAATTACAGATTGTCTTATACAATTATGAAAGTCAGAGGATGACATTCAACTGGGAAACAAGTATGACACAACACAACCTAAAGACCATAAGTGAGAAAAAACAAAGAGTAATGGGATACGATTGTGGAATAATGGAGATTAATTGTGAAAAAGAGAGCAACTGCAAAAATATTATATGAAGCATTGATGAGAGAATTAATATTTAGCAGCAAAGTTGGAATCATATCTGACCTCTGATATAATTTGATGCCCTACTTAGTAATATAGGAAGTAAGTGTTTTCTCAAGAGAATGGCTCCATGACTCTCCAGAGTCTTTGTAAAGACAACCTATCTTGAAAACATATTGCTATGTGACAGACACTCCAGCAAATTTCTGGTTTCAAAAGAAATTAAATAAATATTAGAGGGGTTTTTTTTTAAGGCAGTACTCTGTCTCTTTCAATCACAAGGCTACTTGTTACTACATCCTTTAGATTACAGTATTGTTTTCAAAAAGCGACAGTTTTGGTTTACATGTTGAAATAATCTAACTGCAAAAAACTGCCTTGAATGAATCTAATCTTTAGCAGAACAAATCATGACATAAATTTAAATTTCCTTTGAAGAACATTTATATATTTTTTCTGCAAATATAATTCACTGTATTAGTATGTTGCATTTCCTGATGTAAAATTTAATCATTTGACAGAAATGAGTATTTTTTTGTTTATTGATCAGAAGCTTTATTTAGTCATTGGAAGCCTATCTCCAAAGCAGAGTTAGTATTAGAACCTTATCAACATTACTTTTGAAGTACTTCTTAAATATAAAGCCACTAAACTTTAATCTACTTAATAATTGTTTCACATATAGAACTTAAGGTGAATTAAAAGAAAGAATTACTGTTTGGTTTTAATGAAAATAATCTAATAGGAGAACCCAAGAGTTATGGAAAATCTGCATATTTTTCTTTTTTTAATGCAAAACATTTTTCATAGCTGACTCTTAATAACTGGAAGAACTCATGGTCACAGAAGTCTAATTACTTAATTGTCTTACAGATAGCAAACCCCACAAAGGAACTATCTGCTTGTTTGCAGTGTTGTAGTGTTGTGAAGCCTTTTACCTGTATTTCTCAACAATCATGATTCATGACAGACAGCAGAAAGGATGCATGAATACTGTATTATTGTGGGCTGAGAACAGATTACAGTATTTAGATAGCTTTTATCCAGTTCACTCACACACTTGTAATACTGAATACATCAGTGCCTGGTTTGGGACATTGTAAAGGTCCTATGCCAGAGTCTGAGAAATCTCCAGACATAAAAAGCTGTTTCTGTAGAATGTAATAATTATGAAGGTGACAAGTAGTCTGCATTTGGGTTGAATCCACCCTTCACAAAAAAAAAAAAAAAAAGGAATAAAGTCAGTATCTAGGTTTTATATTTCCATTAAGAAGGGAACGGAGAAGTTCTCTGTAAAATACAAATTTCCTCTGACAAAAAGGGGTCTGTCCGGCACCTCTGATTTTTTTTTCCCCACTCTGTTTACAGAAGTTCAGCACCTTAAGCATGATGGACATTCTGGTGCAGGGACACTGGTCTCCTAGCCAGGGACACAGCCTCCTGACTGCAAGACAATGGTGCATGCCAGCCTTTCCAATACTGCTGAAGCTGGTGGAAGGAGTACACACAGCAGGGATGACCCAGGGCCTTTCAGGAACATTCCAGTGAATTTCAAATCAGAGCTGTTTTGAATATTCTTTGAATGCAATCTTCTCATTTTCCTTACATATGACTAAAATTCAGCATTTTTCAGCACCAGAAAATAGGTCCAGGACCTGAATGTAACTAGCATGATCAAAATATCCAGAAAACTGGAGGGTTTTGAAAACACAATCTGCAGCTCATCTACAAAAGACCATGTTATGAGGCCAGAAGTTTTCAACACCTGGCTCAGTAAAAATGGTGTCCATAGGTCAATCTCAATGCTTTTAACAGATTTTTTTGGATAGGTTTTGGTAGGAAGTATATTTTGATATTTGAATCTCATTGGAATTTACTTGAAGTTCTAGTGTCTGTTGGTTTGAAAGTAAACTAGTGGGAGAAATTAACACCGCACAAATACCTTGTGAGAGATTTCAAGTAAGAGTTACATTTTAATTGAAAGCTTACAATAAATGCAATGATACAGAAAAACTTGTTTAAACCCACAAAATCAGAGTACAACCTGACCCCTGTTAGTCAGGGTGGTGTTCATAGTCCAATTAAGCAATGGTTCCAGTCCTGCTGAAGTGATGTTCACATTACTTTCAAAAGTAGTGGTCCTTTAGAAGTTCAGGTCCTCCTCTGGATGTCCAGTGGTGGTGGTATCCAAGATCGCTAACCCCAGGATTATACACCCTCAAAATCCAGGCAGGAATGTTCAGCACCTCCCTTGAGGCACAGAGTTTCACAATGGGGTGATGTAGTCCCATGAGTTATAAGATGTTTTTGGAGTCCTTGATGGTCATTGCAGATGTCTATTCTGCCAGTGCCACTGAGGTCATTATGGCCCATTAGCAGAGACGGCCCCATCAGGATGGATGGGACTGTGCTGCTGCTTCCCCAGAAGGAGCTATCAGGGCTGAGTCATCCATGAGAAGGAAAAGAAACATTACCTGCCTCACAGGGTTGTCTCTTTTTCCTTTTCTCATTTAACACCCCACTTGTAGCCTGAGGGGTGGGGTGTGCACTGGACAGCTGCTGCAAACAACCCAGCATTAACAGTTTGCCAGGAACAATGTACATAGGTGCAGAACACACAGTTTGGTTGCATCTTCGTCACTCTTTCTCTTATAACCATACATGCTGCTATGACATTGGAACCGAAATCAGAAGGGTTTTCTTCAACTCAGTCACTAATCTTGGTATAGAGAATACTATGCTTGTTGAAAAGCATACTGTTGATTTTTATGGTTTGTCTTTGTAGAATTTGTATTCTAATAAATTGTGTAGAATATTTTGCCTCATTTTCTGACATCTTATTTATACAATATAATCACATTTAAGTGACCATCATCATACTATTAGTATACAGCAAACAAATAATTAGTTTTCCTAAAAGCTTTCTTTCTGATCTGTCAGACCTCCACAAAACCACAACAAATATGTATCTGGTATTATTATTTTTTTCACCTAGAAAAGTAAAAAAGTTGTTCTGAGAACCTTTCAAGCATTTAGAAATCATCTTGTATATTTGCCAGAACAGCACAAGGACTTATTTTCAATTTGCAGTTTTGCTGGGGAAGTGTTTTGATTCTTGATTTAGACTATGGTCTCCCACAGGTCCCAGGGTTTCTGTCTGAAAGATAAAGCTCCATGCTTTATTTTTTCTTGCAACAGAGCAGTATTACACACCACACACTGTGGTCCAGTCCATAGGTTTTTTTGAAAACAAGTCCGCCCAGTACTTATTTTGTTGGTTTTCTGCCACTGGAGCACAGTTACCTAAGGGAAGAGGCCAAGCTGTATACATTTCAGCTTCTCTTTGTTGCACAAACTATGTGGCACTCCCAGGGAATATTTACAGTGGTGTGAGGTAATGGATTGGAGTTTTTATATACAACTATCTGAATATTTGGCACCAGGTAATACAGGCTGGAGCATAAATCCATGCTGGCATTCAAACAAATCCTATGTTCTCCAAATAACCTATCCAGTACTGGATGCAAAATTAAATATATCTTCTCAAACATCGTGAGGGACTGCAACTACCCTAACATCTGCTGGAGAAGAAACACAATGAATCACAAATAGTCCAGGAGTCTCCTGGAAAGCATTGACCGCTTCCTGACACGGGCAGTGGAGGATCCCTCAAGGAGCTTATACAAAGAAGGAGGGAAAGCCTTGCTGTAAATATGATGGTTGGGGGCAGCTTTGATGTAGAGACCATGAGATTGTGGATTGTTTGAGGCTAAACAGCTGACTTTAGTCTCTTCAGGGATCTTCTTGGAAGAACCACAAGTGAACAGGCCTGCAGGGAGGGGCGTTCCGAGGGAGTTGGTCAAAGGATCAGTTCCCACTTCTTAAAAACAATGCATCCCAGTGAGCACGAAACTAGAAAAAGAAGGCAAGATACCCACAGAGATGATTCAAGAACTCCTGTTGTAACTCAGCTTTGAGCAGAAAATACATAGGAGATGGAAGCAGTATCAGCCACTTGGAATGAATATAGAGAAGTTGCCAAAGTATAAATGAGATGAGGAAGTCGAACGTCCATCTGGAATTAAATCTGGACAAGGATGTCAAGGACAACAACACAAGTGTCTTCAAATACATCAATAACCAAAGGAAAACTAAGGATAATGTGGGCCCATTACTAAATGAAAAGGAGACCCTCGTAACAGAGGACATAGAAAAGGCAGAGTTCTGAATGGCACCTTTGTTTTGGTCTTCACTGGCAAGACCAGCCTGCAGGGATCTCTGTCCCTGGAGATCAGGATGCAGGAATGCTGGAAGAGTTTTCCTTGGTCAAAATGGTTTGTGTGGGAGAACACCTAAGAAAACTTGACATCTACAAGTCCATGGGCCCCAGCAGGAGTGCTGAGACAACTGACGGACATCATAGCTATGCTTCCTTATCTTTGAAATGTCATGGAGATCAGGACTACTGCCTGAGGACTGAAGAAAGCAAATGTCACTCCAGTTTTCAAACAGGGCAAGGAGGAGGATGCAGGGAACTATCAGCCAGTCAGCTCACCTCAGTCCCTGGAAAGGTGATGGAGCACCTCATTCTGGAGGCCACCTCTATCCACAGGGAGGACAAGAAGGTGATCAGGAATAGTCAGCATGGATTCATTAAAGGTCAGTCTTGCTTGACCAACCTGATTGCCTTCCAGAATGAAACAACTATGTGGATGATTGAGGGGAGAGCAGCAGATCCTGCCTACTTCACCTTCAAGACTTTTGACACTGTCTCTAACAATGTCCTCACAGGCAAATTCAGGAAGAGTGGATGAATGGACAGGGAAGTGGATTGAGAACTGGATGAACAGCAGATCCCAGAGTCACAATCAGTGGCACAGGCTCTAGCTGGAGGCCTGTCACTTGTGGTGTCTCCCCCAAGTAGTGGGCCCACTCTTGCTTAATTTTTCCATCACTGACTTGGGTGAAGGGGCAGAGGGCTGCTCAGCAATTTCCTGACAACACAAAGCTGGGAGGAGTGGCCGATAGCCCAGAGGGCTGAGCAGCCCTTCAGAAGGACCTCAGCAGCCTGGAGCGATGGGCACAGAGGAACCTTCTGAAATTCAGCAAAGGCAAGTGCAGGATCCTGCAGCTGGGGAGGAACAACCCCAGGAACCAGCACAGCCTGGGGGTGACCTGCTGGGAAGCAGCTCTGCAGAGAGGGAGCTGGGGTCCTGGTGGACAACAAGCTCTCATGAGCCAGAAGTGGTGGCTCATGAGAGCTTGTGGCCAGGGCCAGGGCCAATGGTATTCAGAGGTGCATTAGGAAGATTTCTAGGAGGTCAAAGGTGATCCTGAGACCCCAGTGAAGCCTCACCTGGCATGTTATGTCCCGTGAAGGACTTCTCAGTTCATGAGGGACACTGAGTTCCTGGAGTGATTTGAGGTATGAAAAGCATGATGAGACTAGACTGTGTCTTTTATGAATGGAAAGGCTGAGGGAGTTGGGCCTGTTCAGCCTCAAGAAAAGACAACTGAGAGGGAGCTTCATCAATGTCTGTGAGTATCTGAAGAGAGGCTGTCAATAAGATGGAGCCAGGCTCTGCCCAGTGGTGGCCCAGTAATAGGACTGATAGAAACTGATGCACAGGAAGATCCACTTGAACGTGAGGAAGAATATTTTTACTGTGCAAGTTGCCACACACTGACACAGGGTACCCAGGGAATGTGTGGATTATCCCTCACTGGAGATGTTCCATACTTGTTTGGATGCAATCCCATTTCAGATAGCCTCAGATGAACCTGCTTGAGCAGGGAAGTTGGACCAGATGAGCCACTGTGGTCCTGTCCAACCTGACCCATTTTGTGATCCTGTGAAATTAGGAACCACTATTTATTCTTTCCTGTGTAAAGCCAATCAGAAATTAACATGGATGAAATTACATTTTATTTCTTAATAACTCTTTCACACGCAAGTGTATCTTGAATATTTTAAAAAAACAACAGGCTATACCTGATCACATGTTGGAGACATGGAACCACCACAGACAGGTCCAAGTATACCAACCTGCTTACTGTTTACCTGGAAAGGTTATCCAAGCACTTATCTACCTGAAAGTACTATATGTTAAGCCTTGTTTAATAAAATGCACAGTATGAAAATTATCACCCCATATTCTTTGCCATCTTTGAAAATATACATAATACAAGGAGGCCTAAAGCTTCTTTAAAAATACTAATTTGAAATTACAGATTTACAGTTACAAACACAGAAGTATTAA
This sequence comes from Passer montanus, assembly GCF_014805655.1. Lineage (NCBI taxonomy): Eukaryota > Metazoa > Chordata > Aves > Passeriformes > Passeridae > Passer > Passer montanus. Next base: position 1,985,216 of record NW_024373590.1, read on the forward strand.
CCTAGCTCTTCTTCATAGACCTAGAGAAGACCTATCTTTTATGTGTCTTTTCCCCATCCCCCCACTGCTGCTAGATTAGCTGAAACACATTTACTTTCTTTTTCCTTCCCTTTGTTTTTCAGAGGCCTGCAAGGATCTCTTTTTTGTGTGTCAGTTCAAACTATAACCCTGCAGTTTGAGTTTATCTTGGCCATAAAATGCAACAGTAATTTATATGCTCCCTTACCCCACGCTCCTCTGAGGCATGGCCAGCTGTCTAGCCAGCAGTTTAAAGAAAGGGCTGTAATGAGCACAAGTGTGCAGGGGGTAAGGGGAAAGCACACACAGCACACAAACGTGTTCTTTCTTCTTTGGCTGGTAGTGGTGATGTCTAAATGGCATTACAGCAAGCTGCCAGCATAGAGAGATTCTCTGTGCATGTACTGCACACCTCCTTCTGTGGATTTCTCATTCCTTTCTTTCATTCCTCTGTAAAGAACAGATTTAAAGGATGAGACAAAGCTGTTATTTGATATGAAATGTGAGTTATGAGTGTAAAACCTTGCTTCCTCCTGCCTTTTCCCCCTTTATCAGGAGTAAGCTCTTTTTAGCAGCCAGACAAAATCTGATAGTGATCTTGATGTACTTGACACCAGCTTTGATTTTTGCTTGCCTGAGCCCCAGTTTTTGGTGTAATACTCTTGTGACTATTTCTTCTATAGCCGTGCAGCATGCTTATTTGAACTTTACCAACACTGTAGTGTTAGTGGAAAAAAAAGAAATTAAAAAAAATAGAAAAAGTATTTTTCCTGCAAGTCACTTCTGTCAAGGACTGTTTCCCTACTGTTGTCTCTAAAAGGTTTTCATATGCACATATAAAGAAAAAAATGTCATATACATACAGTCCATGTGTGTTGCAGAAATCCTTCAAATAGTGTCAATACTTTCCCTGAAGTCCATTCCAAAAATAATAATTTATCTATAATTCATATATAATTGATCTCTATAAGTCCAGTGTGAATCCAGCAAAAAATCCCAAGTTGTTGCAGTCGGATCAGCAGAATTTGTTTCGCATTACACTGATGCAACAGATGAAAACCTGGCTCAGTGCAACCCTTCCACTTATATAGCAAAATACTTTCTTCTCCTATAAGCATTTTATAAAATCAAACCACTGAATTTTTAACTGGAAGTTTTGAGCTCTTCCAAATACCAGGAGAAAAATATGGGGAAAATATGAGAAAAATATATTTTTCTTACTGTATAAATAATCTGTGAGTTAGGATCCAAGAAAAGATGCTTTCATTGCAAAGTTCCAGATGTCCCTCAACTACCACATATACTGACAATATATTAGCTATTTAGAGTTTAGCTATTTAGCACTACAGGACAGCAAACTAACTTTCTAAAAAGGCAAAGTCCCCAGAAATGCTGGAAGGACCTTAATTGTGACAGAAGACAAGGTACAGGTACATTCTTTCCTATGTGGTGTTTTCAATTACTGTTCCCACATAAAAGTGCCTTTAGAAGGGAAACTCCTCTTCAGTCACCATGCTTAACCTGTTCGAGTCCATGGTATTTCCAAGGCTGTTGGAGTATCTGAACCAAAAAAAAATGAGCAACTAATCTAGGCTGAGCTAAGATTCATTAATCAGAGGAATTATAAGTAGAAAATGCGTAAGTCTGTATATATTTTGAAGCAAAATTTGAAGTGAGAGCCCATCTGGAAGGTCTTGACTCCTATGCTGTTTATTTTTAATAAATCCTGGCTAAGTAGTTAAACGTAATAAAGCCCTCCCTCAAGGTACAATTTTCACTATGATTCAATAAAAATAAACCTACAAATGCACAGTCTCTTCTTTCATGGAGCCTAATAGGTTTGTTTGATCATAAACCAAAATATCTTAGAAGGGTCAAAAATATAGGCAGGAAGTCACAAAATGAGAGTCTTGTGAAAAAGGCAAGTTAAAGTGTTAGAGGGAAAATAAATTGAAACAGATACCCAGCAGGAGGGAGGTATTTGCAAAACAGTGAAGGGAAAAAAGCTCAAGAAGACTAGTAGGAAAGTCAAAATTAGCAAAGAACTTGTAAGTGGAAAATTGGTGGCAAAAGAGATCAATACATTTCATGAAACCATATGAAACAGCCATCATTTCTCATATACAAGAAGTGACAGTTCTCTGTATAGTAGTGGTGTGACTGAACTCAAACATCAATATTAATTTCTTGGCAACTCAGGTAAAACAGAAAGTTGCTAACATGTCAGAGAAAGTTCAGAGAACTTCCATAAATGAAGGATTAAGCAGCATGATCAAAAACACAGGTCCTGAGCTTTCATCTATGGAAATCAATTTCATTATTTTCACAGGCTTAAAATGCAGCAAGATCAGCTAAATACTGCTATGATTAACTGCAGGATGCAGGCACTAGGGAGACATCATAATTATTCAAGTCAAGGACTGACTAGAAGTGACCCTTCCAGCCCCTCTTCATTATCTACAGAAGGCAGTGAGTTCAGGAAGTACACGGTGGTCTGAAGCATGGAGCTGCACAGGCTTCTTAGTCCATAAAGTTATAACTGGGAGTCAGAAGGTGGAAAGAAGCCAAAATAAATGTAGACTGAATAACAGGAAAAAAAGACTTCCCTGCTCTGAAGTCTGTCCTGGAAAAATGTACTACCATCTAGCGTATCATTTAAAGCAAAAGAGTATAACACTACAAAATGCATATTTTTGCAATTTATATGATGATGTTCTCTCTACATGTCTCATGTTTGCTGTCTGTATACAGCACTTGTTGTTTAGATCCCTACCTGATACATTTGTGTGACAGAACTGTGGGTGTACATCTTCCTGCTTTGGCTGTAACAGTCTGCTGGCCTGCTTTGGATTTCCTAAGACCAAGTAAATTCCCCCACATTTTTCCTCAATAAAATTATTGTTCTAGGGCCCCTTTCACACTTCTGTTCACAGTCTTATTGATAGAGTAATTTCTATTAAACTGCCAATACCTCTTTCCTAAACTGAGATGGATGGGAGGAACAAGCCAATTCCTCTCTGCTGAGGGGACCTAATAAGTGTGCCTCATTAAGTAGTATAGCATGGAAAAAAATTAATATAAAACAACCACAGACCACATTTTTGATTCAGGAGGATGTGCATCCTGGAAAAGCCAAAAGACTATAGACTGCCACAAGCTGCTGGAAAAAAATCACAATAGCTCTGAAGCTAATTTATGTTTTTGAATTTCATCTGAGAAAATTTACTTGTACAATTTATGAAAATATGTATGAAAATGTATGCTTGTATGAAAATGAAGAAAAATATTTCACACAGTTAAGGTTTTATTTACCTTAGTTAATCACTTTATTACTTTTCACCAAAAAGCAATAAATGACAGGACAGAGCACTTGCTAGGGCAGTGCAAGAAAAGGAGAGACAGGATTAAAAGGAAGCTTTGTGGATACAGCAGTTTCATTAACATTTCCTTCCTCCTTCAAAACCTAAACAAGCAAAGATAAGACTGAACTTCAAAACCAGACTGACACAATTTTTTTCTTTCAGTTCATCATCTACTTTTTCTTTCCATATCTGTTCTTAGATCCCATAGCTTTCTAAAAATTAATACTTTCCTGAGTTTCCTCAGGCTCTTTCAGTTCCAAAGAAATATTGACAAAACTGCTGGAAACACTTCTGGCTACTTTAGATTCAGAGGTTCCTCAAGCTTTGTTCCATCCTCACAGAATTTACCTGCCAGGTCACAATGAAGAAATAACATAAATGAAAACTTTTAAGTGGTAGCTGCTTGCTATCTAAAAATGCAATATTGTTCCAGGAAAATAATACATTGTATTTTTTTTCCTTCACATTTTACTTGTTTTCCTCATTTTAGTCATGATGAGTAGATAAAATATGCATTTAAATTAGTTTTTGGGGGATGACCATAACACATTGGACAGGAAAGTGGCAGTTTTAGTAATAAGAGATTTAGTTTTCCTTTACTTGGCAAACACAAGCCAAAAATTACTGTCTTCCTTGGAAAGATCTTGTTCATATTTTGCAGATTTTTATACCATCGATTACATTGATACATCGTGAGATTTTTAAATAACTGCTTTTTAGAATCAATACTCTTTATGAATACTTTTCATGTTAAAAAATTCAAGGAAAAATGAGAAATATTTTTGTTTTTTTAGTTTTTTAATCACTGATCTTATTGAAAGTTTACTGGGTTTGGCTTTTAGTTTACTTTTTAAAATAGAAGTTGATTTATAGAGAAGATGGCAGTCAGCTATGTAATGACACATAAAGTCTTTGAAAGGAAGCCCCTTTTATTCCCTAGAAGAGCTTAGTCAAAATGAATAATTGGATGAAGAGCAGATGTCAAAACTAGAAACACCAAGGTTATGGCGGCAGGCAGAGGACAAAAGAATTAGAGGTATTTTTAAAACCATCAGCCACTTTTCAGATGCCCACCTGCTAAGTAAGCTCCTGTCCCCTGATAATTGAGACAATCCACACAAAGACTCCTGACCAGTTTCTGAAACAAAAACCAACAAAAGATGCAGAACCACCATTAGCTGTGCCTGATTGAAAGCAGATTGTGGCCTTGCTGTCCTCTTCCCAACTTCCTCCCTCCTATCCCTGGATTTTTCATCTTCTTCTGTGAGTCAGAACTTCTTGAATCCTCCTCTTCAGGACAGCTTTTATGAGCACTGAAAGACCTTCACTTGTTTCCAGTACTCTGCTGCACTTTCATGTTTCAGTCTTTCTCCAGTGCCTGTAGGTTTTGTTCAGTGGAAGCTGGGACCCTTGCATGCCAGATTTAAACTGCCAACAGGCTTGTTTTCCACATGTAATTCTTTGATATATTTCTAGGCCTATCGATGGTTGCAGATTAAAGGGCGTAAACTGCTATGACGGAGAATTTCAGATTCCTGCGCTCTTAACAGAGCACCCTCCTCTCACCAGATTTACACGACTGTTTGGTTTAAAATTCTGGAAACACACAAACACAGGAGTTGTGCCTGGCTACTCAGTTACTGCTCTGGAGGTAAACAAAGGGAAGGAAGTGAACAAATCAGGGGGAGACACAGACAGATTAAGTTACCAGAGACTCTGACCTCGAAGGCTCAAGAAATAAAGTCAGGGAAATCAGAGGCACTAGTTAGCTGGAAATTCCTTTGAATTCCTCTAATCCCTTAGGTCAATTTAAAGGGAAATGGTCTGACCATTCTGCATCTGTGAGTGATTGAAGGCAAATAAGAAGCATTGTGTGATTTCCAGTTCAAGAAGTATATAGTACACACAGCTTTTATGAAAGCAAATACAACAAATCTCAGTTGACCTAGGCTGACTAATAAACCCTGAGATGCCTCTAACATATGGGAAACTGATGCTGGTACAGAGTCCACAATATTATTAAAAAAAAGAAAAAGAAAAAAAAAGGAAAATAAAAGAAAAGTAAAGAAAAAAAATAAACTCCCAACCTTCCAAGTCTCTAAAGTGAAGAAATGAAAACAGGGAAATAATTTATTGCAAGAAGTGTTTTTGGCTGAAACACTCTAGTCCCCAAATCATCCTCAATATTTAGTCTGCTATAATGTTGATGGAAAAAAAAGCCTAAAATCACATCCTACTGGGCCTCTCAGATTAAGCCTTCTGCTACATGTCTGTAAGTGGAAGCAGTCTTCCAAATCTTGTTTATGTAATAACACCACAAAATAAGAGCCTAGCTACAGAGGAAAGCTTTATTGGGCCTTCTAATAAATATTCTTAATGTGTAGCACTGGAAATGGTCACATTTGAGTTTATAACATGCAGTGATTAAGGACTAGACCATGCCGGTAAAAGGAATAGTTTGGCCATGGGTGTCAATTAACACAAAAGCGTACTTTCCAGAGACAACACGTGGAAGCCTTCCTTTCCAGACTCACTACCTATTTCTCTATCATTCCCCTTAAATCCCAGAGATGCCATGCATGGCAGCCCCACAGTGACAATCTTCCCTTCCTACACTGCCCAGTCTGAGGAGGCTCATTTCCCAGGGCCTGGGGCTTAGGAAGTACCTTATGGAGATTAACATTCATTGAAAATGTCAGAAGAAATGCTTGCCTCTTAACACATGGAAAATAAAACATGTAGCTGCAAAATGGCGAACACTGAAGGGAAAGGATCAGCCAGTTGCTGGAATACACACGTAGGTATGCAATCCTTGTAATTTTTATTTTTTAATGCTTGAAAAATAATATTAAACTGAGCTCACTTCACAAAAAAATTCGGCTACTCCAGGTTACCAATTTTTTGCCCCATCCCCTACAAACTTCTGAAACACCATGTCTGTAAAATTTTTCTCCTACCTGGTCAGGTCTACCTGACCATCTCCTTATTATTGCCTATCTTTTCAGAATAAGAAAATAGATGGTAATTTTCCCCAATTGTATTTAGTTACAAAAGACTCTTCCATCCACATTTATGTATGTCACTTCACTCTGCAATAGCAATTTATAGAGCATCATCATACAAATGCATGAACTCTGCATAATGGCTGAGCTTGGATAGAATTTGGGTGTGTTGACCAGAAGAGGATACTTGAAGAAATGCACATTTTATTTACTTAACATTAAATTTCTGTGCTTTATTAAATATTAGTATGACCCTTATAATGTTTATAAATTTGAAGAAAGTAGAATTTTATATCAGAGTTGCTTTGTAGCAGGTTGCCTGTCCCCTCTTCTAAATACATAAATTTTGATTCTTTAATATGAGTGTTGAATTGCTAGGAATTATTCTAGTTACTTGCGGGAAAAAATTCTCAGTTCTTTTCCTGCAAGTTGAATGATTTTGACAAGACAGGACAAATAATGGCACAAACAATATGAAGAGGATTTGTAATGTTAATTTAAAAAGTTGCATTAGAAAAACAGATGGAATTTTTTTTCCTAGGGTTCCAAAAGCTGCACTAGTTCTTGGCAATGATCAAAATTATCCCCTTACTCCTTCATGCTGTGTTTCCTACAAATCTGCTGACATTTTTGCAAACTGTTCCAAAGAAAACAAAACAGTATGTCTGCAAAGTTTTGCTTTTTTTAAAACTGGCTTCTAACTGGACATCAGGATGGTATGCAGGAAGATACCTCTTTGAAATAATTTTGAAGCAAAGAAATTCACACACAAAAGTAACATAGAACTCCACAAAAATACTAAGAAAAAAAGTGTAATTTGCAACCAGATAGTCCTAAGTGCCAATAGTGGTCCACAGCAATATATTATCTCAGATACAATCAGAAAAAACTTGACATATTTCTGTACTGAAAGAATATTAAAATATTTAATTTTACAAATAAAATTCACCTCTTTGCAAAACACTGAAATAAGCATGTTTATTTGAAAGTTACTTAATGTAATATGCAGGTCATATCAATTACAAGATACAAGATATATCAATGACAAGATATGGTTATCAACATGGAATAAAACAAATAAAGATATCCTTAATACAGTCTTATGTCTAGAAACGTGGAGAAATGTATTTTCAGGAAGTACTTTTGAAAAAGAGTGCAAATATGTGCAATAAAAAAAAAGGAAGCATGAAATATGTCACTGTCTTAACTCTTTCTCTCTTTTTTGCACTTGGGAACACTGAATATGCGGTCAGCATTGAGCCCAATGAGGTCCTGCAGATTGCTGAAATCAGACACTAAGAGTGTGGAGAGGGAGTGAAATAAAAAGGAAGAAAACAGCGCAGATGGCCACAGAGGTGGATGTGTTTACAAATGGAAAGCTTTTGGACAACAAGAAGAAAAATCTGAAAATGTAATAAAGTTCTATACAGAAACAGCAAGAGAGCTGGTTGATACTCAGGGGTCACTTCCTTCAGGCTCAAGAACAGTGCATCCCCAGGGAAGAAATTGAGCAAAAAAATGGCTGAGACCTGGTTGAAGAAGGAATTCCTGTTAAAACATGGATGTAAACAGAAGATACACAAGGTGGAAGCAGGGATGAATATTGGGAGGTTGTCAGAGTATGCAGAAATGCAATGAGAAAGACCAAGGCCCATCTGGGGTTAAATCTATCATACACAGCAAGCAGGCCTTGTTCAAATACATCAATAACAAAACAAGTAGTAGGGAAAATGTGGATTTAATGTGAATACTAAGGGAATCCTTGAAACAGAGGTTGCAGAGAAGGCAAAGATACTGAGCACCTGTGTTTTAGACTTCACTGCCAAGGCAGTGATGAGGGAACCAGAGAGAAGGTCTACAGAAAGGAAGACTTTCCCATGTTGAGAATTACAGATCAACTCCCTGCCCCACACAGGATATTCCAAAAAGCCTCTGAGCATTGCCTTCTTGAGCTCTGCCAGGCTTGGTGCTGCAGCCACTTCCCTGGGGAGTCTGTTCCAGTGCCCAAACACCCTCTGAGTGAAAAACCTTTACCTGCTATCCAACCTAAACCTCCCCTGTGTCAGTTTCATGCCTTTTCCTTGAGTCCTGTCACTGGTTACCACAGAGATCTGTCTCTGCCCCTCCTGCTTGCCCTCATGAAGAAGGAAGGTTTCCCCTCAGTCTCCTCTTCTCCAGGCTGAACAGACCAAGGGACCTCAGCCACTCCTCACACGGCTTCACCCCAAAGCCCTTCACCATCCTTGTTACCCTCCTCTGGACACTCTCTAACAGCTCAATGTCTTTTTTGTGTTGTGGCACCAGAACTGCCCCCAGCACTCAAGGTGAGGCTGCCCCAGTGCAGAGCAGAGCAGGACAATCCCCTCCCTTGCCCGGCTGTGATGCTGTGCCTGATGCTCCCAGGGCACGGGGCCCTCCTGGCTGCCAGGGCACTGCTGGCTCCTGTTCAGCTGGCCATTGACCAGGATCCCCAAGGCCCTTTCTGCAGTGGTGCTCTCCAGGCTTTTGTTCCCTTGCTTGCACACACAAACAGGTTGCCCAGTCCCAGATGCAGAGTCTGACACTTGCCCTTGTTAAACTTCGTATGTTGGTGATTGCCCTTGTAGCTCTGATTTGTTGAGATCTCTCTTCCGCGCCTTTCTGTCTTTGGGGGAGCCAGTATCTCCTCCCAATTTATTGTCATTAACAAACTTTGTATTCCTTCAAGTACTAATCTATCATTTTATTTTATAAAACTTGAATTATGCACAGCATCAAAATCACCATTAAAAACATGGGTTTACTATCAGCTTTATTCGTGTTCTGTGAAACTTCCTGTCTTTCAAGAAATATGGAAAACCAGAGGAACAGAGGTCACCAGATAGTTTTTTTACATCAATCTTGTTTAAAATACTTTAAAACATTTCAAATGTTTTAGACCTGATTGTTTAACTGCTTAAGATCCTTCAGAATTACTTAGAGGATGGGAAAAAATATTATCATGTCCATTCCATCAGATGTACCATAGCTGATTCTGACATAACATTTATTGAGCACTTCCTCTACTTTATTACTGACAGTCACAGGCTGTGATTCTTGAGGAAGCCATGTGCAAGATTGAGTTGGACTCGATGATCCTTGTGTTTTCATTGTAACTTGGAATATTCCGTGGTATACTGTGATTTCTATGTGATAATGAATAATACAGTTTCTAGGCTTTATTTTGATCCAGTCTCTAAACACAAATTATTTAATTTGAAATACATTTCAGTCAATTTTTAAACAATTGTCTCTCCTAGTTGCTGTGTATTTTGAATACTTTTTATATGTTGCTGAATATTTAATGATCAACTCTAAATGATACTTCTACTTACCTTTTATTATTTTATAGTATAAACAGTCCTTCTTCTTGCGCTAATGCCAGATATGTAGTTTGGGAGAATTACTCTTATACTTTCATAGCAGTTACCACTCATATTTTTCTTATTTAAGGCACACAGATATTTTATTTAAAGATGAGTATTGGCATTTAGTAATCTTTTTTTTTTGTTGCTCAGAAGAAATGCATCAGCATTTAAATATGTACCACCTTTAAAAATCTGATAAGCTGATGAGTAAGTTTCCATGTGTTGAATATAGCTATTTTTAAATTAGCAATAACTTCTAGACCTGTTTGAGCAACTTACATTCTCACAGTATTAGAACCTAAATGTCAGTCATAGAACCTCAGAGGTCATCTAATTACACACACACACTTCCCACCATGGTGGGTAGGGACACTAGACCACTAGACCAGGAAAACCAAACTAGAGTAGAATCAAAACCCCATCCAACCTAGCCTTGACCACTTGCAGGATTGGGGACTCCAAAACTTCTCTGAGCAATTCCAGTGCATCATCACCCCTACATTAAAGAATTTTTTCATAGAATCTGATCTATTACCCTCATTCAGTTTAAATCAATCAGACTAAATTTTTCACCCCAGAAATGCAAGCTGATTTCTTCTTTCATTATCTATATAATTAAAATTAAAATGCTGCCATCTTCTTCTGGAAGGTAATTTGGTGGTTCGTAGCATACCTCCTGGTGTCTGTTCTACAGCACTGTGCCACAACTCTGCGCCACAGGTACTCAGTATCACCTAAAACAAAGTAAGCAATGTTCTTTGTCATAGATATCTGTTGGCTATCCCCTCCTGCAAATTCTGGATGGATGTGCTGGAGTGACCAGCATCCCTCCTTCCTGCCCTACAGAAGCAACAGAAGTGTTCTCTTTGAGAACACTTATTCAGCTATTAAAATAATTTCCAGTTTTATTTCTTCCTTATTTTATGTCCTCTGGATCTAGCACAATTGGTTACTCTTTCAATAGACATCATATAATCTAACAATAGTTCTTCTTCCTTAATATAACATAATAGCCTAACATCTCATAGAAACATTAAGATTGGAAAAGACCTCTAATATCATTAAGTCCAGCCTTTAACCTAGCAGTAACCTGTTCTCAGCCAAAACTGTATTCACTTCCTAATTCACGTCTTATAAAGAGTCTCTAGTTCATTTTCTTTGACATATGAACATTTTATTTTCTTCTGCTTCCTTTGGGATGATACATTATCTGATTCTTAATTTTATTAAGAAGGAATGAAAGTTTACCTGGCTCAAGACTAAATTAGATATTTTTTAACTTTTTAAGCTATGTCTAAGAGTAAAATGTTATACTATTTGAATTAAAAAACTTTTGGGTAGTATTTAAAAAACTAATGGTACTTCTGAAATAAATTGTATCATTTGGAAAATGTTGATGGAGTGTCTGAAAACTAAATCTTAAACTGAAATATCTTCCCTTTGATTCAGGTGTCGTCCTAAAAGAATTCAACCTTAGTAATTGATTGAGTATTCCATCCTTCCTCCCCATTATTGCCAGTGGAGAAAAATTCATATACATTATATTTCTGTATATTTAATACCAAAGACAAATATTAGCAAAATTATTATCTAGAAAACCACAGCAACAAACACCTTACAGCGTAAAGATGATTGCAACAAGCTATGTCTTTCCCTGAAACAGTAAAATTTTGATTGCCCTCAAGCAGTAAGAACAGGACATGCAGAAGTCAACATTTTAACCAAATATATGTGGATATGAAGAGAATTTGGTATCAGCATGACCATTCCCACATTTGCTTGCTATAGTCAATAAACAGATAAGAAATTGATTAAAAAATAAGGAAATAAATGTTAAGATTAAGTAGAATATTATTCCTGAGAGATTTTATGACTTCTCTGTTTTGACTTCATTCCTGATGCTCATCTTCACAAAAGTAAATCAAGACATTTTCAGGTTTTGGAATCTCCCTGATACTCATCCATAGCAGTTCATACCATCATTTCCTGGTATGAACAAGCCAGCTCTCATACATTGACAATGAGGAACTACTGATGATCAACTACTAGAAAACAGTCAGTCTTGGTTTTTAATGAAGGAGCCTTGCATCAACATAGCCTGAACTAATTCAGACCATAAAATACTATCTTACAGTAGTGTTGGTGTGCAAAAAAGATTTTGCAGTGTCCCCACAGACAGGTAATTATTGTACAGAGACTAATGACAAATTCTTAGAAAAACTCTCCAATATGGTTATTCAATAGCATACACTATTGAAGTGAATGTGATTTAACAAAAGACCCGAATGCTAACAACACTGCTATGAATGCCTCTAAATGGATCAAAAGTGACAATGAGGCTCAGAGCAAGGGTGAAGAAGTCAGAGGTTCAGACAGTATTTTCATTAATCCTTCTATCAAGGGTCAAAGGATCAAACCAGGACAGATTCATCCTACAGATGAAAGCAGGGTTGCACAGATGGTTCACCAGGAGGGCTTTAGTTTCCTTGACTTTGGGAAGATGGTCCATAAGTCATTGCTGGAGGGTGGTTTCTATGACATGAAAGGGGTTTACACATATTGAGTGACATTCATTAGCTTTAGAGAAGGATCTCTTCAGCTGTGACTGACTGGCAAGGAGAAACTGCAACACTCTGGATAAAGTCCCTTAAAAGCAAGAAGGATAACATTATTAGTAGCAGCATCATATAAAGGAAGTAAGTTCAGTGAATGAACTCAATGTTACGTGTTTGTGATTTCTGTGCACCAGTGGAAACAGATCAGGAAACAATCAAGAAGATGTATAAGAAGTAGTTTAAGATAAAAGCTGTGGTTTAACTGATCTAACAGACATTTGTTAGGAAGAGTGATATGATTAGAAGGAATGATTTAGAAGATATTTGTCTCAAGAAGCAAGCAAGTCCCAGCTTTGGGAAAATATAAACCTTCTGATGGTAGAAATCAAGGCAGAATATGGTAGCCCAACAATCAACACATTCACATGAATAAACTGCAGGATTTCTTTTTTTTTTTTCTTATTTTGCAGAAAAATCAAGGCAATTATGAAGGAAAATATCTTCAATTATCAGAAAAATTAAAGATTTTTAATATATAGTTCTGATGTGTTTTTCCTTTCTTTGCTCACAGGGAAGCAGAATCATCTGGGATCATGAAGAAAATGTGGAAAGTACAAAGGACACCAGTAAATGGTGCCAGACTCTTTTCATTGGTGCCCAGAGACAGAACAAGGTATAATGGCCTTAAGATAAAGCACAAGATCTTCCACACCAACATGAGGAAGAAATTTTTGTTCATGGTGGCAGAGCACTGGAACAGATTGCCCAGGGAGTCTCCCTCTCTGGTGACATTCAAAACCACCTAGACCAATTCTGTTGTAACTTGCTGTCCTGGTGACCCTGACAAGGTCCACTAAATGATCTACAGAAGTCCCTTCCAATGCTAACTATTCTGTTATTCTGTGATTCTACCTCTGTAAGCATTACTGAAGCACAGTGTAATATGATCAGTTTTGGCAACAAAGATTCAAGGAATCATTTAAGCTGGGAAGGACCACACAAGATCATCTAGTCAAGCCTTCCAATCAAAGGTTGTTAAAATTACTGATGAGTTTTGAAATTCTCAGGAATGGACGGTTCACTGCCTGTCGGAGTCTCTGTTTTAATGCTTTATCATTCTCACTCTAGATATTCAATTAAAATTTCAATTGGTTCAATTTGCGACCTTTGTCTCTCATCTGTTCACAGTGTACCTTAGAAGAATTTGTCTTCTCTACACATTGGTATGTCATTGAAGACAGCAACCATTTCTGAAGTGCTCAGTACAAGAGACATGGAGCTCCTGGAGTGGGTCCAGCAGAAGACTGTGAAAGTGATTAAGGGGTGGAAGTATGTCCCTTATGAGGAAAGGCTGAGGGGGCAGGGTCCATTCCACCTTGATAGGAGGTGACTGAGATGGGACCACATCAATGTCTATGAGTATCTATAGGAAGCATGTCAAGAGGATGGAGCCAGATTCTGCTTGGTGATGCCAAGGAGTAGGACAAGAGGCAACAGGCAGAAACCAATGCACAGAAGTTCCACCTGAACACAGAGAAGAACTTTACTGTGAAGTGACTGAGCACTGGAAGAGGTTTCCCAGAGGTTGTGGATTCTCCCTGTCTGGAGGTATTCAAGAAAAGCTGGAGACAATCTTTTGCAATGTGTTTCAGGCCTTGCTTGAGTGGGGATGTTGGACCAGATGGGCCCACTGTGGTCCTTTCCAATCTGACCCATTCAGTGATTCTGTTAACTATTTCCCTCCAGCCTTTTCTTATCTTGGTTAAACATATCCAGCTTCCTCAGACTCCTCATAGGGTATATAGGCATAGGAAGCATGCATACATATGTGTGTATGTTAGAGTCTGGAGTGGAGTGGTGAGATGTGGAAGAAAGGAAATCCAAAAAAAAGGTCTTAAAGGAAAAAAGGTTAAAAAGGTCAGAGGGGAGAAACTGGAAATAACCAGTTGTATAGAATCCTTCCCCCATGGGGAAGGATTAAAAGAACTGGAATTGCATGTCTCAAAGATAAAATTGATAGGGGAATGTAGTAGCAGTTTTCAAATATATCAGAAAAAGGTAGACAAAGGAAGAGGGGAATACCTTGTTCTCCACATCAGTGGCAGTTAGAACAAGAGGCAATGTACTTAAATTGCATGAGGGAGAAAGTTAGATTAGGAAAAATTTCCTAGGGATAAGGAAGGTGAGGTACTAGAACCAATTGAGTGGGGAGATAGTAAAATATTCCTTACTGGAGAGTTTTTGATACAGATCTGTATGGTTTGTCCTGTCATGACAATGTCAGAACAGCCTAGTATTCAAGTCCCATCTTCTGTGCTTTATGTACATGGCTGACTGAAGAACATTTTTGCAGCCCAAAAATTATGGCAGCTGAACAAGAGTAAAGGATACTTAGTCTGATAATGTGCATTAATCAAAGCAAATATGTGTTGCCTTCAAGGTAGGGACTAGAAAAATTTGAGGGGAAATAAACCATCAAGGTTTACTTTCTAGCTTTATAAATAATACAAGATGTTTATGATGAAGGCTTCACTTCTATCTTTCTGTCAGAATAAGCAGATACCATAAGAGGAGCTCCATCTGATTCCTCAACACATTGATGCTATTAAGATAAAGTGTCTGTACAAAAGAGTACCATATACATATATATATATGTGTGTGTGTGTGTGTGTGTGTGTGTGCATAACAGAGAGACAGAGGTGCTTCTGTGGGAACAGAGACACACTCCTAAGAGATGCCAAATCCATTCTGGAGTAGAAGTCTGTAGCTGGAATGCCACAGGCTCTGTAGAAGGGCCAAGTATGATCCCAAGCCAACTAGGGAGCAATTAAAATTCATGTGTGAGGATGTTAAAAAAGCAGATATTTAGTCACATTCACCCTGCCACAGTACCACACCAACCAATTCTGCCAAAGTAGGAATTGAACTTGCTGAGTTTCTATTAAAGCAAAAGAAGGTTTTGATAGGCTAGTACATCACTTGCCCATATGGCAGATGCATGAGACTTTCATCTATCTGTAGAAACAGAGCAAATGGCTGAGCTGGAAGGACTAACAAAATCAGAAATAAAGGTAAGGGAAGCGGGAGTGGAAGAAAGTTGGCAAGAGAGTGAGATATGATTAGAACTACAATCCATGTATCTGAATGACCTAAAAAAATTATTTATTTATGGCCACATCTATAGGCTTAGAAGAAAATGTCTTGTGATGACACACAAACACATATATTTAAGCAAAACCATACCTGCATTTATCCAGTACAAACACATGGCAGGAACTGGTGCTGTGGTGGAGAGTGACTTCTTAATTTGCATAGAATTATTCACAACCTAAGGAAAGAAAAAAAGTATAAGAAGTCCCTTGAAACATCATCTCTTTATCACAACTAGAGGAAAAGGAATCTCCTGCCATGAGAGGAATTATCCTTGCCCAACCTGAATTTTATCCTACCCATTGAGTGCTTTATGCAATATAACAGTGCACATTACAACAGGTTTCCAAATTCCCAAGGGAAATATCTGCTTTCTCAGAAATAATTACTTAGCAACATTTTATCAAATGCAGGCTAAAATCTGCTGGGATAGCTTTCATCACCCATTTTTGCATATGTTGGATAAGATTCAACAACTCTAAATGACACCCACATGGCCTTCATTCAAACTGTGAGCCCTCAGAGATGTCCCCTACTCACTGGTCATCACTGAGGGGAGTCATCTCACTGTTCACACCAAATCTGTGCCCTGTTCAAACACCGTGTAGAGGTGGAGTTTTCAAAGTTTGCCAGTCAGAACGCCCACTAAGTAGGGCTCAGAATATTTTCAAGAATTTTGTGAATCAGATATAGCACAGCAATAAAGTCATTCAAATTTTTCTCAACATAGATCAAGATTTAGCAAATATAAACTTGACTGTTTTTTCCTTTGTTAGGTAGTTTCAGCTGAAGCTCCACTGAAAAACAAGAAATTGCTTTTCATGTTGTCAGAGTCCCTTGAGACAAGGCATTACAAGACTTTTAAAATTTCTGGTTCTTTCACAGAAGGAAATGTCAGAAGAACATTTCTTTCACAGAAAGAAATATCAGAAGAATACAACATTAATATTGCTAGAGATAATTTACTGATTTTGATTGTAGATAGATACTTCTTGGCCCCCTACACTAACTTAAAAACCTGAAAATTTGCATTTGACATGGGTATTCTTATTAGAATGAGAATCACCTATTTAAAATATGTTCTAAAACACCACATCAGAATTTGGTGTATCTCAGATTAAGCTATTCAATATTCCACAGCATGAATATTGTGTCAATCACTGCTTAATTTTTTTTTCTTATATATATTTTTGTTCTCTCAAGTTTTGGGCAAAGCAAATGATCTTAGTTGCTGACTTGCCATCATGTTATCTCTCACTGCTCACACAATGATACAGAATGTTTTAAAAGTGCCAGTGTATACAAGGCAAGGCACCATCACTGTCTTTCACTGGTGCTCTCCCCCTGCTACATCTGGTAAATATGATTATTGCAATACACTGAATGCTACAATTCTTGAACAATTAATTTTCAGTAGCCCTTTTTCACCTGGATCTGAAATACAGCTGTTATCAGGCTCCTAGATGAGAGTCTAGAGTCTTTCCTAGAGTTTCAACTAAAAAGGTAAGCCTCTTTTGTCTTATCTGGTTGCATTTCACAGATTATATAGGTGATGATGAGGGAACCTGGCACAACTAGAAAAAAAATGTTTTGGATCTCTTCTGCATTTAAACTAATACACAAGAAAGGACAAATAATATGTAATTAGCACACTTAATCATCTTAAAACTTTCAATTATGCTTATAATTTAAATGTAAAAATAAATTTAATTTTTTGTATATCTTGCTAGAAAAATGTTAAAATGTGAGTTTAAAGATTTGACTTTAAAAATTCATTAAATCACAATGACTTTTACTTTATGCCCTAATTTTTACATGCTTGATGGGGGAGCTGGAGAAAAAAAAGAAAGGTCTAAGTAAAATGCTGTGAAAATCAAAATAGAATAAACAAATGACCAATGGTACACTGCAACTTCTGGTTGTGGAGCAGAGCTTGGTTAGAGGCCAATCAGACAGCCCTGCATTCAGAAGTTCGTGTTCTGGAAGGACATGAGGGAAGGAACATAACAGCATGCCAGTGTACTTACTTTAGGTATGGACCAATGTGAGGACATCTGGGGGTTCATTCCTTTGGTTGAGTTGCACCTCACTAATGTGGTTTATTCCATTTTATTGTGCTCAGCAAAACCCTAAAAGAAATACGTGACAGCATGATACTCATTTGCACAGGGGGAGAGAAGACACAGAACATCCACATAGATACTTTTAAAAGAAATTTTAATTAAGCCACCTGTATGATAAATATAATGGGAAGGTTATGGCTTCCAGGAATCAATGCGTACTTTTGATAAATAAAACCCTTGTCAGTTCAACATTAAGCATCTGGAAAACTAATCACTGAAATCAAATGTCACAGTGGTGTGTGTTAAATTGAAAGAATTTATAGTAACCAGATATTCCTTTGGATACACACATGCAAAGATGTAAAGGTCTTCTTCAGTAAAGGTACCTTAAATGCCACAAATCTTACATAAAATTTGCAAAGATAAATATTCTCTTTAAGCAGGCATGTAAAAAAATGCAGGTTTAGGTGCAGATTCTTGCATTTGACAATAATTAGTTAAGGTTTATGCCCAATGGATTTTGTTTCTGCTATAAAGGAAATCTAAGTATCAGCAAAATGAAATTTCTGGATGCTGTAAAGAGGTAGCTGACAACACATTTGGTTTTTCCACTGCAGAATTTCACCTAACAGCAGAGAAAAAAATTCTCAGATTTTGATAACGCTTCTATTCCTGTATAAATTTGTAGCAATATTTGCTCTAGGTTTTTAATACCACAGGTGACTCATCAAGTACATTTAAGCTTCAATTAAATTATGTAAAATAAACTTTCAAGAGTTATTAACAGGTTCATATATTTTGATGTTCATAGCTGTTCATTGATGTGCACCACTATTACATCATGAAATCATTAAAGGACTTTCTAGGACTGAGCATGTGCTTTCAAGAACTACTATTATTATTATTGCAATCTGAATGAAGACCATGCAAGATTTTTTTCCCTTTGTTTTGCATGACCTTATAGTACCCAGAGTAAGAGAAAATGAACTCAAGATAGCTAAAAATAGTAGGAAAATAAAAAGGAAGATTTTTTTTCCATTAAAAAAAGACAAAAACTCCAAGCAAAGATTTCCTGCATCTTCCTATCAAAAGGGCTATCACTGTAGGACCCCTTTTGCTTTTGATGTGAGTGTGGACTCATCTGTTTTCAACAGCCAGTGAGATATTGATGCATTTTTATGTAAATGAGCTCATTGCTGGTAATATGCTCTGACTCCTGCTCACTGTACAGGATACATCTTAAATTTTTAAAAATATTTAAAATTAGCAAATAAGTATAAGAAAAAAAAAAATCTAGAAGGCAAGTTAGCCAGTGTTTCATCAGATATTTTGTCTAATGAATTCAGGTAGAAATGGAGTTATAAAGCATGTCTAAGAAGTGGAAATAGGACAGACTGCTGAAAGATTTTGGTGTTGAGATGATTTGCAGGTATCTTGTTTGGGATTTGTTAACTCCTGCTTTACATTATCATTCTCCAGACAGGTGAGGCATGTAACTTCTACTGTAGGGAGTGGGACTAGACTTTCAGATTTCATGTGGACTAAATTCAAATCTAATTTATAAGACCCACACCTAGCAAGCAACCTTTTCTCTTTCTTCTAAACAGCCCAGGAGAGGTTATCCTTACAAAATGCAGAGATGCCTGGAGACATCCTTTTCACTGAAATCTTCCTGATCAGTATCACCTGAGATGCAAGTGTGATTGACATTGTGAAGACAGTGTCAGCACAAGTGGTGGGGAGTCCCATGCTGAGAGATTACAGAGAGTGAGATGAGAATAAAAGATTTGATATCAAGCTGGTGTCATGTCTGATCTGCAAGCCATGAAACAACATCCTGACATGAACATCTGCTGATATAGCAACTTTTCAACCAACAGTTAGTACTTGCATTTTTTTTATCTAGCAGTATTCTGTGTCTGTTCCATTGGCTTTTTTTCTGGTAATGTAGCAAATTTATAGGTAATAATGTTAATTAAAAACATATAAAATTAATTAAATTAATTCATTTTCAGAGGGACAAAAATAAATCCAAATAGGCTTCCAGCTTGAAGAACCCATGAATTTTGTGCAGAAACATAATTTCTGTTTCCCAGTCTGAAAAAGGGATCTCTCTATCATTGCTAGGTCATCTTGGTGTCATAAGACAAAACCAAACCTCCTCATATGTAGATAATAGAAATGTTCATCAGAGCTATACAAGGAAGCCCCATTTAATTTTTAAATATACATATAACAAGCTCAGATTACCTATTTCAAGTATTTTGAATTAAAACTACTGAATTCTATCTGAAAACATCAGACTAAATTTGAGCTCAATATTATTCTTGAAAACAAATTTATATTGAACAGAATTAGCTTTACACATTGCTTTTCATTTGAACTGAGAGACTTTGCTATGCTCAATGGGATTTTTTTTCTTTCCTTAATTTAACCTTTTGTTTGGTTAGTTTGGGTGGGGTTATTTTGTTTGTTTGTTTGTTTGTTTTTATTGTTGTTGGTTTTTGTTTTGTTTTGGGTTTTTTTGTTCTTGTTGTTATTAGTGTTTTGGTATTTGTTTTGTTTTTTGTAGGTGCAGCAGTCTTGCCATGACATCTGTCTGGGAACAATCAAGCCTGCAGTAGCAGCATTCCTCAACAAGATACAAAATTATTTGGCCCTTTTTTCACCAGCGCTTCAGACTGGGCTGTGACACCTATAGAGGAATGGCTGGTGGGGTGCTTCATCCCTCCAAAATGCTGGGAATTTCATCCTGAGAGGAGTCTTCTGGTTGGGTGGTTGGTGCAGTTTTCTCTCAAGAAATAGTGGCTGGTGAGTGGGCAAAATATGAGAGGACAGAAAGGAAAAATCCCAACAGTATGCTACCAGGGTGTATAAAACACCCACCTAAGAAACTACAAGGCTTGCAGAGTCTGTCAGGGGTTTAGGGAATAAAAAGTAATTTGATTACAGGTGCTCAAGTAGCATTCATTTTATTCTTATTAGGTGAGAAATGTCTCTAGGGGTTGCATGTTAATCTTCTCTAAAGCAGATAAATGGCTCTATTAAAAGTAGTGTAATTTGTTCATAGCTCTGTAGCATCAAACTATTTTATGAACACAGGGAAACTGTAAATACAAGACAAGAGAGAAGAAACTTCTTCAAACATTGTATAAACAAGTGTATATAGAAGCATTTCATGATTTATAATCCTGAAAAGAAGTTTATAGGAACATATAGAAAAATATTGAAGAATTGTGCAAATATTTCCCTTTATTTGCTTCAAGTTTCACAGACTAAAAATACAATATGAAGCATCTTTATTTTTTAAGATTAAAAGGAACAAAAGACTTGAAACTATACCTTAGTCGGAAGGAAGGAAGGAAGGAAGGAAGGAAGGAAGGAAGGAAGGAAGGAAGGAAGGAAGGAAGGAAGGAAGGAAGGAAGGAAGGAAGGAAGGAAGGAAGGAAGGAAGGAAGGAAGGAAGGAAGGAAGGAAGGAAGGAAGGAAGGAAGGAAGGAAGGGTCTTTTCTATAACCAAAAAATCAAATCTCTTTTTAGTTATACATGGTGAATTACATAATTTAGATGTACTTGTCTAATCAATCAAACTAACTTTGTCAGGTTTTTATTAGTTAAAATATTTTGAAAAGAAACAAAAGGAAAAGAATAGTCACGTTTTTGTAACAACGTGCAGTGTACAAACACAATAGGGTGCACAGCCAGAGACACAGTACAACGTACTCTGAATACAGAGCACTGACTCCAGTACATTTGCACTTGAAGATTGTTTTGAACTTAGATAACAAGGCATAAGACTCTGGTTAATGTAGGACCTTAGACATGTGTGTGAAACTTCCATGAAAAGTCTTAATGAAAACAAAACACATATGTCTAACGCTAAAAGTAGGTTTTAAAGGCCAGATGTAAAACCTCACTGAAGTCAATGGAAGTCTTGACTCAAAGGAACTCTGGATCAATGCCAAGAGTTTACTTTGTTAGTGTTTCCCCAAGGAATGCTTGGGGTGCAAAATAAGCATTTCTATACTATTTTAGAGTAATAAGCAATTACAAAGGAAAATTAAAAAGGTATCATTAGTGGGCAGCTTTGCATGGAATTTTCTTTCTTGTAAGGTAAATATAGGTTTCATTCTGCAAAAAATGTCATTTCATTAGTTGCAAACACCAGTTATACACAAAACACTATCTGATGGCTGAAGAAACTGAGCCAAGAACATAGATCAAGGGTAGATCTGTTGAAGCTGTTATTTTACAAAGGGTAAGTGGAGCAATGCCAAAACCACAAAGCTGCAATCAGGCTATGAACTTCTCTGAAGTTCAAGGTCGCTTCAGCTGGGAGGTTTGACTAAACCCAGCCCTGCCAGTAGGTCATTTGTTTCTCACACGACGTTTGGAGGTCTAGTAAAAACAATTTGCCGTTTTAGGGACCTAATCATAAGCATAATGTGCATTGGTCCTTGTGTGCCAGCACAGCTAGAGCACAGTGACCAAAAGTCTGTGGCTACCCCCACACATCTTGTGAGTCTGTGGATGGCTGCAATTACATGTGTCAGCACAGCTGCATGTTCTTTTTTTAAATGCTTCCCTGTCTGCTGGCAGTGACTGTAAATTTAATGAGAGCACCTGCTGCCCTCTTGCCTAGTTAATTCATAGTGATCTGCCTGAACTAAAGGAAATTTCAAAAAAGCCTCTGTTCTTCAGTAATAAATTACCAGTCTATATCATGGCCTAAAGGGCCTTTGATTCATGTAATATTACACTTACACTAAGCTCTGCTGGCAGCAGGAACATTTAGTTTCCCTGAGTAGAATGGGGGAAGGGAAAAAAGACAGAGGGAAAGGAGAGGAGAGGAAGGGAAGTGGCTGGTGAGATTAAATAAAAGGAGAAGATCAATTGCCTGAATATTGACAGCTGAGGGAGATCTTTGTCTTTGACCTCTTACCCTGAACCATGTAAAAAGCCCTGCCTGCTAAAAGTTCTTCATTGACAAGTTATGGTGTAGGGCATTTAAAAATATTTTTCTCAAACAAACAAAAACAACAACAAAAAAGTAATGACTTCTTTATTCTAAATTTCTAGTTTACTTCATATTTATCAGCAAAATGAGTGTCATTCTAGTTAGTAACATTGTAAACTGAAAGCAGTAATGCCTTCACCAATTATCGTTTTATACATTTCTTTAACGTAGAACCAATAAATCTGGAAGCTTTTGAGAAAAAAAAATCTGCAATAAAGAATTTATTGGGGTGGAGGAAGAAAGGCAGGCAGCTAAAGTGAATATAAAATACAGAATATTGCAAAGGGGAATAGATCAATTATATTCCCCTGGAAAAGCATGTGGTGCAAATGAAAAGTTACAGTCACACTAAAATATCTGAAACCAAAAACATGAACAGTATCCAAAAAAGATTTATGTGAAAGTAGAAATAGTGGAAGTGCAAACCATTACAAATAGAGTATTGTAGATCCCAGAAGGAGATACTGACTCCATCAAAATTTGACTTTGAGGGATTGTGAGGTTCTGACTCCCACAATTTGGATGACTAATTTATGTTGGAAGCATAAACCATTTTGTTAGATAAGTGGTAGGCAGTATGCAGCTCCTGTTCTCTTTAGTCACACCAAATAGTATCTCCACACGTAGTAACTGAATGCATGCACTTATGCCTCAAATTTAAACATATGCAGAAAGATTTTCAGGACAGACTGAAGCCCAACTAAATGTTCTGAAACAAACACTGAATATGGAATTATGCCAGGTATGGAAATGTAATAGCGACACAGACATATTAAAATAAAAATGTTTAAAATTATTGAGTTCCTCAGCCTCATACTTCATGCACTGAAAACACTCATGATAAAAAATAAATTCAAAGAATTTTATCCACTGAACAAATTATTAATCCTCAATTGATCATATAGTTATATGATGTTGCATTGTATGCAGCTTGAAAGTCATCTGAATATATAGTTCATGTAAGTTTCTCCATTGGTTTTCAAGAATCTTTTTATAAAAATAAGGTTTATAAGTCTTCTTAAATAAAAGTCAAGTTTCTCACTTTTGACACCATAAGAAACAAAAAAGCATGAAGCTCAGTTACGTCTCAAGAATTGGCAACACTACAACTTTTTTACCTTCTGCTGTTCATAGGTGCTTCTATTATAATAATGCAGGAATGAAATATTATTCGTCTGGGCTGGTAACATGCCAAATCTACTTTGCACTCAGAACACGAAGGTGCAAACATTGGTAGCAGAACATTGTCTCATTTTTCATAGCACTCAAACATCTCATTCTCTTGACTCAGAATGACAAGTGCTTTGTGCATACACAGAACAAAATGTGCATAAATATTGCAATATTTTCAGGCTACTCTAAACCACGCCCCAGACTTAAGACCCTGACTTTTCCCTCTCCTCTCCTCTCCTCTCCTCTCCTCTCCTCTCCTCGTTGCTTGCAGGAGGATTAAGTCTCTTTTCAAGCCAGAATGGAGATGCCATAGCCATGGGGGGGGGTGAAAGAGCTCAGACTTGTCCTGTCACCACTACCCAGAAAAATGTAGTAACATTTACCAGAGTGGATGTGTAATGAGTAATTGCAAAGTGCAGTGAATTTAATCCAGTGCCCACATGCACAACATCATAACTAGATGAGAGTCTAAATATTAAAAATCTTCCTTTTATTTCATATAGAAGACAGAAAAATCTCACTTTGTTTTTTTTGCAGTAGAAATTTTCAATGTCCTTGGTGCCTCTTTCATGAGCAAGTGAATTGTCAAACACATTTCTCAACTGATATGACACCAGATATCTTTCCCTTGAATTGGATCAATATGCTCATTGATTTTAATGGGATCATTTCTGAAGCAAACCAGGAATGCAATCATAAATACTTGTCTCATAGATAACATCACATGAACACAATTACAGCATTTATCCACATTACAGTTGTACCCATTCATCCGCCTACAACTACCATGTCTGGACAGCAAACACCCAGACAGAGATGGCATGTCAGGTGGGCCACGTTTTGATGCAGATATGAGCTTTCACAAAACATGTGGCACAGCTTGATAAAATGAGCTCTTCCCTCTGACTTCTCCTACTATACCACAAATTTTCAGCATCTTGCTTTATGATTGTTCTTGCAGCATGGATGTCTATCTATGGTCTTCTCTTTTGCTTAGTTATGCTTACTACCTAGGTGAAGCTAACCTGCAGTGGAGATGGTGGTTTTATTGAGGCATTTCAAGCATTTCTCCCTTTTTTACCAAACTGCCTTCTTTGAGCATATTGCCTTATATGCAACTGAATTCCTTGCTTGAAGGCAGTCCATATGTGACAAACATCTCTCCAGAAAAAATGTCCTGCTGAGAGACTCCAGCAGTGTTTGTAAGGATGATGTGACCTA
This sequence comes from Passer montanus, assembly GCF_014805655.1. NCBI lineage: Eukaryota > Metazoa > Chordata > Aves > Passeriformes > Passeridae > Passer > Passer montanus. Next base: position 2,010,163 of record NW_024373590.1, read on the forward strand.
GGGACTGTTATGGAAAGAAGGAACATTTAAAGCAATTAAAATCACTCTTCACTGTCACTGCTGTTCTTCTATTGTGTTCATCATACAACACAGGCTTTACATAGCACTATTTTCAAAAGCACTAAATCTCTGGCATTTTGCTCTTCAAATAAAACATATTGGAATAGCTGTCATAAAGTCACTGACCCCAGCCTAATCTGCTTTCTGTACACAGACAGTACTTCCTCATTTTTACAAGGTGACTAGATCTTATGCATACACTTTCTCTTCTGAAAGAATAAAATCCCAAAGGACTAGGTAGCATCATGCTCTGTAATTCTACACAGATAACAGATAGAATTTATAACTTGGCTCCTGTGCAAAATCATACAGTGCATGTAGAATATGTGCAAAACTTGAGAGATTCTCAAGAGAGACTCAGTCTGGCTTATTTTAACAGAGAAGCTCCCTTTAAATATGTAATTACCTCATTCAAATCACCTAAAATCCATTAAAATTTTGCCTTGTCTACTGGATCAATTCTCCTTCTCTTCTCTTCTCTTCTCTTCTCTTCTCTTCTCTTCTCTTCTCTTCTCTTCTCTTCTCTTCTCTTCTCTTCTCTTCTCTTCTCTTCTCTTCTCTTCTCTTCTCTTCTCTTCTCTTCTCTTCTCTTCTCTCTTCTTTCTCTTCATTGGAGCTTGACTGACATTTAGTCCTTTTTTGCCATACTCAGAAACAGTGGTAGTTGCATTTCATTTAGAAAAGTACCATCATTCTGGAACTCTGGAAACCATTAATTAAGTAACCAAATTAGAAACTAGAAACCAAGAATTAGTCACAGTACCTAAACAGTAAGCCAGTTAATAGGAACCTAATACAATGGGACAAAAGAATACTAAAACATTCATTAGGAAAACAGATTTTATCAACATCAGAATACATTTACTACACACCGAAACACACAAAGGACATGTTGAGCTGTATTACAAAAACAATTTTCCTTTCAGAAGAAAATCAAGGTCTGATTTTTTTTCCACATGTTCCTCTTTTTACACAGTAAATGCAAACTTCACTTCCCAGCATTTTCAAGAAGTAGAAGCTATCCCTCTCTAAATAAAAGTACCAGCTTTTCAGATCAAAAATAAAAAAAAAAAAAAATCTTCAAACACAGAAATTATTTGAAAGAGTTCAACCTCAAACTTTTCAGCCTGGAAAATCAGTTTTTAGAGGACTAAAACACTCTTTGCCACAATGCACAATGAGTTTCCATGTGAAACCAATAATCAGGTGCATATGTACACACACACGTACAGATGCAAATTACATTTCTCTTTCTGGCAGAAACATCTCTCTTACCATATATGTTTTCTTTACAGCACAAGGACTGATGTATGTAACAGTTTTGCTCTGTAGCACTGGATGGGTTCTGACTTAATTTTTCAGGGTACTTCACAGACACAGGGTTATCTGGAAAAACCTGTAGTCAAAACAAAATAGGTAATACCTCCTTCCTACTCAAACTGCAGCTGGCATCTGTCCAAAGCAGACATTCCCAGTCGGAAAATTTATGCTGTAGATTGCTCTGTAAACCAATCCTGTCATGTAGATTTGTTGCAGTGTGCAGTTCCTGTACTTGTGGACCCTTTGCTTTTAGAGATATAAGCAACACTCAGCCATCCTGAAGAAGTTAGTACCTAAAAAACACCTCAGCAGACAAGAGAAAAAGGATCTGGCATAGATCTCTACAAGGAAAATCATGCATCTGTTGGAGAACTGAAAATCCCCACTGTCCAAGTCTTTCCTGTTTTCTTAATATTTTTTCTCTTAGGATAAGTATGCATTAGATTTTATTTCATTTCAAAGGCAATGTATACATTTAAGAAACACTCCAAAACTTTAAAAAAAAATTAAAATCTTTAAATTGTTTTTTTAAAAATTTGCCATTTGAATATTAAAGTAATTCTCACAGAGCAGAGTTTTGACCTAAAACAGAACTTATCTATTAAATGGGTCAAAATAAAAAACTGGCATGGTGAGGTTTTTTGCTGCTAATTTTTCATCCCTTGCATTAATCACAAAGAAGTTTAGAATAGAATCTGCCAACTACATGATCTGATCAAACAGAAATTCTTGGAGAAAAAATTGTAGATGGCTGCCTCTATCAGCAATCAAAGAGCTCCTATTTTTGACTTTTGCCAAAGAATACTTTTCCAGCTACAAATGTGGCTACATTTTTTATGGGTTTTGTTTAATGATTTGAGGGGAAATAAAGCCACTTTCTTTGGGACTTAAAAAAATTCTAAAAATAAAACCCCTTTTCAGATTACTAAAATTGCTTCCTGAAAAGCAAGTGTTAGCATCTGAAAAATGTTTGTAGTGCTGCTAAGCCATTTAGACATCAAGAAAAGTATCCCTACAAACTTTTTCACCTGCAGTATATGAGAGAAGGCTAGCATTGCTGGCCTTGAACTGCAATTCCAGCTTTCATTCATGTATCTTTGGCATTCTAAAAATTTACATCTACCACAGAAAATCCTACACCACCACTCTTCCAGGAGAATACCATGCTGCTGTAAGCTTTTAAAACAGACCCAGTGGTATCACATAAAACAATTGGAATCCAAAGAATGTTTTCACAATGTTATGAGAAAACATTTAGCTTGTGCAATGAAAAACAATAGAAGCAACAATCAAAGAAAATCATTATTGTCAGCAATGAGAAATAATGTTTCTTAGCAACTAAGTTTCAATTACTCTTTGTTTGCTAACAATTACCAAGATATTTAAGGCTAGTAACTATATTCCAGTAAGGAATATATTATCAAACACCATGATAAAGAGCTCCTATTTTAACTGTTTCTATTTTTCAATCAAGCATCTTGCAATTAATTTTATTAGTGTTTTAGAACTAATTTACTTTGAATGAGCTGTAACTACAATTTGTTATTGTCATGCAGTAAATGGAATTGTAATGTGTAATAATTATTTGTTTAAATAATAGAATCATTGGCATACAGATGATAATCCAAGCAAGAAAAAAATTATAACCATTAATAATAAGATTAAACAAAATTGTATCCAAGAATAGACCCCAGGAGAACCCTTCAGCTATTTTAGGTGAAGTAGAAATAATATTACTAATTAAGACAGAACACTGCCTGTCATAAAGATAGCTACAAACACTGCTTCCTAGTGAAACAATGAGACTTTATCTTATTGTTAAAAATGACCTGACTTCAATCCACTGTACCTGTGGCTGTTACCAAGTCTCTGAAAACATTTACCATTATTAGATACCCTACTTGCTCTATTACTAGTCCTCATGATGATCAAAGATTGATATTACATAATTTTTAAATTAGGTATACAATTTTCAATTTCTTTCTTCTTTTTCCCAAAAGAGGTTTCAACCAGACATCCAAGCATGTAATTTTCCTCTTGATATAGTGGCTGGAGTAAAACCCAGGTACCTCAGTACACAAAGCAGCTGGTCCATTTATTCCATCTGCTATGCCTGTGTGTGTTAATGAAAGGAAGGGGTTCCCACTCTCCCCTTTCTTCTTGAGCAACATAGGGTTTTATTTAAAAGTCAATTATTTGAGCAGCACTGTGTAAGAAATCAGAAGAATAGTGGAAGTCAGAGTAGGAACAAGTGCTGATGTCGAACAGAGCTTGCAGGTCTACACATTCACCAGCCCTGGGTGGTCCTGCTGGGCTGCAGCTCCCATTCTGGAGGACGCACAGACTCCTGGCCATTCAAGGCTTCCCAAACAAAGCCCTGTTGACAGGAGAAGCACATGGCACTTTGAGGGTGCTGGTGAGAGCAAAGCACAGGACACATCATCCCACGTGGCAGTGACCATGGACATCATTGCCCAAGGCAGCTGTTTCCTCTGGAAGCCATAATGCCCCCACCCTGCTGATGCACTGCTGGTCAACCACTCTTTCTGCCCCTTGCTGCAAAAATTACTTACATTTTCATTTCTGCAAATATGTCTGGTTCTCAAAGCTTCATCCCTCTAACCTGATGATCTATTAATTTGTTTTACTTATGTTTTCAAAAACATTGGTGTCTGGGGCTTCTCTGGAACGGTCAGACATTAAAAGAGCCATGCTAACAAACTGCACAAATTGGCAACAAGAAATTCAACTGCTTCAGCTTATATTTTTATACTGCAAGAGTGGGTTAGACCTTATTCTACCTTGAGAAAACCACAATTTAAGATGGCCTCAGCCAAAAAATTATTTGAATTGTACTATTCTTGCCCCAATACAAAAAAAATTATAGCTTTTTTTTCTTATTCAATAAGAACAAAATAAGTAAAATGATAATACTTTGTGCATTATTTGTTTAAAAATTTATTAATAATCCTCTTAAAGATTAGATTCAAATTACAGTAAGTGAATTTACACACCTGCATGCCTGCCCGACACAGAACACAAAATTTTGTGGGTTTTTTGTGATTCTTCCAGCATCTGGCAGAGGGAAGCCCTTTGCTCAGTCAATGGTGGTATTGTATCTCTTCTAATTGCTCTGTTCACATGCCTCAGTCAATCTGGAGCTAACAATTCTAATATCCATTTAATCCTTTGTTTGAGAGCAAATTAAAAAGGTCTTTTAATAGCACCAATTCAAAAGATTTTTTGGCCCCCAGGAATGCAGAGGGACTGAAATGCCTTCAGTATAGGCTGCCTATACAGGAGATAGCTAGAGAATAATATTTTTAGACTAATATTGATTCAGAAAATCCATGCTGAGTAGTGTTAGTGCCATGGACTTGTGCTTGTAAGCTGTTTGCCATAGCAACAAAAAATTTTGTGAGACATTGCCACAAAAATTTCTCCTAAGGGACACCCAAGGAAAGAGAAAATAAGGGCTTTGACCACATAAGAAACCAAATGAGGGACTAACAGGAGTCCATGTGTTTCCAATCCACTCTGTGTTCTGCACCCTGGTATGATCAAACTTGTTATGTAAATTCAGGCACTTGCTGTTTCTGATGTAGTGAATCTACTACATAATTACTTCAAGATTTGTAAAGAAAGAGTATTTCTCCCTTGTCTCAGAAACTGAACTGATTTAAGGTTTCGTTAACAGTGTAGTCAGGTCTGAATTAGTACAATCTCGTAACTCAGATCTGCAGCTTGTGGTTCAGAATAATAACACTCTTTAAGGAGGCACAAGGACTGCTTTTCATTTTAATGGGATTTTGGATCAGATGCTGAAGAGCTAAGAATCCCTGGTATCCCAATCACACTGACCGTTCCCTGCCCCTCCTGCTGACTATTGTAGTAGCATTTTTGCTTTAACTTTCCTTCAATGTCTTTCAGCTGTTCTCTCAGCACTACAGGGACTTGAACTTTTGACAGTGAATGAGATGTGCCAAGCTAGGAGTAATTACTTTATTGACGTCACTTCAGCTTTCAACCCACTTTTACCCAAGCTGCTACTGTTTGAAACAGTAGGTCATTTGTAGCACATTATGCAAATCTTAGAACTAATCTTTTGCATAATACATAAGATCTCAGTTTGTGCATTAACTAATTTATCTGACTACACAGAAGCTATGAATGCTGATTTTTATTAAGCTCTTCATTAAGTCAAAATGTATCTGAAGTATGCACACATATATATATATATACAGTTACAAAACAGAATTGCTTCAAAGGTAGGAACAGTCACTTGATACATGGTCTTATCCATTAATAAATGAAGATTCCTTTCACTTGAGATAAGCACAATCTGAAAGAAAATTGATTCTCCTTTTGCAAGAAATGGATGAATTAATGCACACGTGCATATCCTTTCAATAGATTTTGAAATTGTATTTGTATATGATGCAAATAGTCTGTTATAGATTACCAGCTATCATACAATTATTCCCTCTATGAAGTCGTTGCAGATTGGATGAAATACCATCCATCTCATCTGCAGGATCTTTCTAACATGGAAGAAGTAGAAGAAATTGAGGCATTTCTTTTTATTTTAAAGTTAGTTACTTAAATTTCCAGAAGAAACCCCCAGTGTATTATTGAAATATTTATCATAAATGATATTATTAAAATAAATTATTGTTTCTAGGTGCTGTATTGTCTACAAACACAAGTCACTCTACACTACACTCTGAACAGTTACATCACTCTTGGATACCTACTCTATTAATACTGATGGGGGAGTGTTGCACACACATAGGACTGTGCTGAACTGTGCTGTGCTGAGCTGCACATAATGTGAGGCCTTTGGGGCTGTACTGTGCACCAAAAGTCCCTTGGCTGCAGCATAAACTAGACCTACATATTGCAAGAGAGAAATTTTGTAGGCAGCTTCCACTGGGTACTGTTTATTGGACCACCTTCACGGTCTTGCCTTTACCTAAAAGGGCAGCAAGAAGTTCTCATTAGAACAGAGTTGCTTGCTCGTGCAGGAATTATATGACCAGAAGGGAGAGCTTTCCCTTGTGGACAGGATTAGCTCTGAACAGAGGGATGTGTGGAGGTCTACCTGGGCTCCAACTGATGCTGCAGAAATGCAGGTTGTCCAACAACTGAAGGGACTTAAGATTTGCTGGGTATCTATATTCCTCTTCCAATTAAAATAGTTATCTTATTACAGCATTAGTTGTTGGACCTTCCTTATTAAGATCTGGACAGAATTCTGTGCTGAATCTCTGACTCCACTGCTGCCACCATCCTGTGCTGTACACCTACTTTTGAAGAAGATCTCAGATCTTTCATTATGTTACATTCTACTTTCAGGACAGAGTGTGCCAAGGCTATGTGCAAAAAAATTACCGCAGATAATTTTCATGGTACCATTTCAGAATCATAGTTATGATCAAAACATAGTAATAATAATTTTTTTTAAAGTAAGGAACACACACACACACACACACCCCAACTGCAACAGCTCCTTTCTCATTCTGTTCAATCTCATCCTCCTTCAGGAGAAATAAATTCACATTTTTCGCATTTGTTTCCTTCAGGGCAAGCACTGAGAGATGAATAAGAGCCTTCAGACTCCCATAAGATGAATATTGACATTGCAGTCACTTTGCCAAGAGCCTAAAAGGTCAACATGCTTCAAGAGAGGTAATAAGTGATGCTCTCTCCTTGTATCTAACAGCCTGCAACAGATGGAGAAAAAGGAGGGGGATGACAACTATCCTCCTAACTCCTGCAAGTTCTTAGATGCAGTTCATTAAAACAAATGACCAATCACCATGTGTTATGGATAAAAACAGAACACTCTTCCAGTATCTAAGTAAAGAAAAAAATATTATATTACTATTGTAATACTCTGTGCACAAACCACTCTGAGATTTGGCTATATATCCCACTTTACAGCAGTGGGACAGTGTATTTATTAAATTATTAAAATTTGTGGGTTGAAAACACTCTCAAACAATTTATTGTAGCTGTAAAATACTTTATGTTTGAAAACACAAAAAAGTTGATTTGATAATCCCCTAATCTTATACACAACTTCCTCTAGACTTTTTTCAGTTACACCTCATAAATTATAATTTACTGTATATTATAGCAACCTTAAAAAATAAACGCTTCATGAGAATTTCACCAGTTTCATTTATTTTGTTGAGTTAACCAGAAAGCATAACAAATTCACACATGACCTTTGAACTCTGAGCACAGGGCCTCAAATTCAGTCTACCATCAAGAATATCCATCTGCCAAAGATAACAACTAAATGTTTTATTTAACTTGAGCGAAGATATTTGCCCTAATGACTACAGTATGGAAAAAGCAAACAGAAAACTAGCATAATTCTTACTGTTCTATAAAAACACCATTGAAGTTCAAAGAATTAAAGAAAAACAAAAAATCAAAACACTGTCTCCTCTCTATGATGCTTGTTTAGCAAGGATGTGTCACTGAAAGTAGGAGCAGACAGATCTAGTAAAATCTAAATGCAAATCATTTGTACTATATAAGTAAGAGATGTCATTCCAGTGTCAACGGCATCACTTTAGTCAAGTACCTTATTAAAAATAACGCCCTGATTTGTTGTGGTGGTGTTTGTGGAATTGTTCGCAGGCTTGCTGTACTGTGTTGTTTTACACTGCACCTCAATGTGCCACTGCTTTTAAAATGCTCCAGAAGAAGCCATGGCAAGTTTTACAAGATTCAGAAAATGCAAAATGTGCCACCTCATTTTGGCAGAGCTAGACTAGTAAAGAATTTATTACAGAATAGTGATTCCCAAAGAATCCTGTTAGGCCAAATGATTCCTAACAATGATGACCATTGCCTGATAGAGGATAGTGCTCCTGATGAGACTTGATGACTTTATAAAATTTCACAGTATTTAAGCCACCACATTTTACTTATATTCACCCTGGATCCCTGTTCTTCTTTAGTAATTTTTCCCTTCTTATGTGTGACAATATACAATTGTATATGATATAATACACCAACTTCTGTCACTTTTGGTTTAATTTCTCTTTGTTGCAGTTACCAGCCATTCTTAGAGGACAGAAAAACTCTAGTTTAAACCCAGAGCTACTACATCTTATAATGATTATAATTAACCTTGTTGACTTTAATAACAGAGAATCACTCAAACATCCCACTCCAGCAAAAATGACATGATAATCTTGTTGTACCTATGCCTATTCCCAGCAAGATTAGACAGTGAGGTAGTTTTGCCAGGCGGCAGAAAGAGAGGTTTAAAGCCATGAAAAAGAGATTGGAGTTGCACTATTTCAAGTGTGTAGCAAACAAAAATACTTTGGCATCATGTCCTCTCTCTCCTGCCGGCTGAGAGAGTTGGGGTTTAACCTGGAGAAGACCCAAGGAGACCTTATTGCAGACTTCCAGAAAGGTCTAGAAAAAAGCTGGAGACTGAACTCTTCCAAGGGCACAAGGGAAAATGTCTCTAAACTGAAATAAGGTAGATTGAAAGTAGATATTAAGAAGAAGATTTTTCCTGTGGAGGTGGTGACGCACTGGAACAACTTGCCTAGAGAAGTTGTGAATGCCCCAGCCCTGGAAGTGTTTAAGCTGGTTGGATGGGGCCTGGTCTAGTGGAAGGTGTCCCTGCCCAAAATGACGAGATGGAACCATGATTTTAAAATTCCCTTTCAACCCAAATCATGCTATGATTCAATGATTCTATCACCATACATGGGAAGGCCACCTCATGATGGACCATGAACTTACTCAGACAATTGAAACAAACAGCCTTTTTCCTTTAACAGCAGCATGGGAACTGAGCACAGTCCAAGGGTGTCACCATATATTATACAGCATACACATGGCCTTCTTACAAGAAAAACCCTCCAGATTTTCACTTATAATTCCATCTATTCTGTTTGTTACTGTTTTGTTTCATGCCCAGTGGAGCACAGCAAACAATCTGGCAAATGTCACAGATATGTTCACATTTGTTGCTAAATTTTTCAATAAAACCCTTTAAGGTAGTTGGCTTTCTCTAGAAACTCCCTCAATAAAGGCATATGGGAGAATGCACATCTTTCTACCCACACAAATTCATACACATTTCTGTATCATACAGATACTTCCAGTTTAATATTAATTTTAGCAGCTACAGAAAATATCTTAGCTAACAATTTATTCTCATTTGTCTTAATTAAAGAAAATATTAACTCACCCTTTCACAAAGAAAAACTCAAAAATATAAGAAAAATGTGCACATATAAACAGATTCTGAAGTCATTAATATACAAATTCCAAATTATGCAGGCTTTGGAGATAGTAGAAAAAAATTACCACTGTAAACAAGCAGTGTTATTAATAATGCACAGTCATCCCACTGCAAGGTTCATTGGCTGCTACCTATAACTTTAATAATATTTAAAAATATATTCTTCTGCTGTGTTTTTCCCCCTCCTATCAAAACTTCTTCACTGTGAAATGTGATATTCCGCAAGATCTGTTCTTTTTAGTGATACACTCTTGCTGCAGTGTACAACCCCAACAGCAATCTGCAACAACTTTGGCTGTCTATATGAGTCCTCAAAGGAACCAAAATGCTCTGTGGAGCTGTAGCTGATGGCAAGAACCTGAAACACACACAACATACATTTCAGGGGGGTTTGTGTGCTCTTTCTTTTTCTTTTGGAAACTCTTTCTCCTGAGCTGGGGCTGGGATGCATGAAGTGGCTTTTCCAAGTGTATTTCATTTTAGTTTCATCTGAAAGAAAACCATACTGAGCAAGCTGATGTCTGTGTGCTACGAACCAAAGTGCGGTAAGTAGAGACAACCTGCAGATCTGCTTCAAAAGCACACTCCTGATGAAAACTAAATGCTCATGTAGACACATTCAATGTTTCCTCAAAGGAATACTGAACCTGTCTTCTCTGATTTGTAAAGTCATTTTAGGGAACTCTGCTGAATTTATATGAGTCATGTGTTTATAATGCCTGCCTTTGTATATATATTCCCTTTTAGGAAATGGTGTTTGTCTTTTGGGAGCCTATACATTGTACAAAATCTGCCGCAGTGGTTTTCTTCCATGAAGTACCACTCCAGGTTCTTATACTGTCTCAAAGTTTTCATAAGTAATGAATGTATTCAGTTCTTTCTGAAGCTTCTGCCTTAGGGCAAAATCAAGTTATTACAGGAAGCAAGTTTGGAGATGGCTGGACTCTTTCAGGTCTTTTCTACACTGTGCTGAAATTTCCTTGAAACACACTATACGTATTGAAATCTCAGAATAAGTAGTATTTGATCATTACACTTAAGGACCGTATTGTAATACACAGGTAGAAGGAATCCTTATTTATGGTGGTTTTTCTGTAATGTTTCAGCATATTGCTTATAATCTTAATGGCATAGTAAAAAAACATACTTGAAGTTATATAAATAAGGACAGATAAGGCTATATTTCAATTTGCCTTTGTTTTCTATACAAACATGAAATGTACTTCTCTAAAACAATTACTTTATTCAAGGAATAAAAAACTACATTTCAGAACTTCTACACACAGTGCATGCCTGATTTTATAATAACATCTTAACTATTCTTCCATGGCTAGGAGGAAAATGGCTTTGAGTTTATGAATATGAAAATCCCTCATTATCACCTCTGTTTACAAAATTTGAAAATAATTTGAGGTAATAAAAATGTCAAGGCTAATCCTGGTTTTGATTGGCAGCACACTAAGACCATGGAGGGGCCTCAGGAGGAGATCAGCCCTTGGTGTCCAGTCTGAGCACATCCCTCCTCACAAAATGCAAGGGACCTGAGCTCCTTTGCCAGGACCAGGTTTGAAGGAAATGTTTTGAGTTGACTTTAACTGATGTACAAGGATAAAATGTCAAAGGAAGATGGAGTCATAGAACCTTCACTCTTCCCCTGGCTAGGAATAAAAATGTTGCTCCTCTTCAAAACCTGATAGATTACACATGCCTCAGACCACTGAGTTTCCTCCTCACTGTCTTCAAACAGCAGCATCACCTCATGCACCCTAGCCTTGTTTTCACTGATTGAAGGCTCTAATGAGACTCATAAAATTGTAATATTGTATCTCATGTATTAATGCTTTAAATATTTTAAAACCAATTAAGACAATAAAAATAGCTGGATGTATTTTGAAACTATGATTGCAGAGTAGTTTCTATTATGTATCACTCTTTCCCATTTTAGATTTTAGTTATGAATATTGACAGTTTATGCAACATGATAAAATAATAAGTAAAGCATTTAGTAATGCTGAAGGAAAATGTAATCAAATGAAATTATATACAATGTCTTTTTAAGAACTGTTTAATGATATGTTAAAATATCACAAATACTTTTTCAAATAGGACTGCTGAAATCATTTTTCGTGCTAATCAAATACAAAATCATGAAGGAAATAATCACTGCATTTCTAGTGAAAACTATTAAATACTCCTGAATGAAAAAGACTGGAGGCATTTTTCATCTATCTAAGAAATTATTAGTTCCAACAATTCCTTCATAAGGAAATCATCAAGTTACATATTAAAATAATGATGTAAACCTCTATGACATAAGAAAGTTGGGTTTTTTTTGTACCACAAATCTCATCTATTTTTCTAAGTACACAAATAAGCCTAACCAAAAAGGACACATCACTCAAAATCTGTCCTTGTACAAACTATATTTGTTTAAAACTTAGTAACCCAATCTTTGTTTCTTGGCAAATGTTTCACTCTTGTTGACCAGCAAGACGTTTTTAAATCTTGAGTACATCAATATACAAAAATCTTTTTTATCTACTGGAAAAGAGAAAACTAATATTTTAAAAGTCCCATTTGAACCATTCTAACACAAATAACAGGTATTAACACTTTGCCATGACAATATAACACTTGGGGACCATGTTTATAAGTTTATTAAAAAAAAAAAAAAAGACTAAGAAAGAAAAAAATATCACTAGCCTTTTCCTGAGAAAAGGGAAGGCACTTATATCCCTAGGTAGCTCAGAAGGCCACATTAGGACATAAGGGTAGCCACCTGTGCAATATGCACATCACAGGACAAATATGAATATGCAAATAGTTGCTCCCAGTCAAAAATCTGCATTATAAAATGAACAAAGTTTCTTCACATTAAATACTGTCATGAGATTCCAAACAACAAATGATAAAAAAACTCATTAGCAAATAATTTGTGAATAAAATCAGATTATAAACAGATCAAAACAGTGTTGTGATATTTGCCTGCTTAGGAGGCAAATGGATAGAATACTACTATCATATTAGTAGTATTCAAACTATGGCAGCTTTATATACAGTGATTTTGTTTACAAATGTTTCAACTTCCATGTTCACTACAACAGCATAAGAAATGTATAAATATTGCTATCTCTCTTGTTCATATTCTACTAGAGAAATATCTAGCTATTTCTACTAGATATCTAGATATTTCTACTAGAGAAATATCAGCCCTAGACTAAGATTCCTGATGAGAACACCTTTCCAAATTACAGATGTAGTTCACGGTACAGATGTGTTCTGTAAAAGACATAGATAGTAAGATGGCATTTCTTCTGCTGTTTCTATCATTATTTTATCTGGGAGAACTTTGATTTATGAATAAATACTTGGCCAACTTCTTTTGTATTTAATACTTGCAAATAATAAATACTATCAGAGTAATTTTGGCATAAATGGATGCAGAAGTGCTGGGGTTGGCTGTGAGTTGTCTCTGCCCCAGCACGGGAAAAGGTGGTTCTGGGCAGGCCGCGCTCTCGAAGAAGGAGTCTGGACTCTGTTTTTCGGTCTTCAGTTGAGTTTATTGTTTCTTATCTACAAAGTTTTTCTGTCTGTCCAGCCGAGGTCTGATCAGCAAGACAGCCAAGGGCACTCTCTCCCGCCCACAGGGCAGTTGTCTCTTTTATAGTGAAAACTACGTATTAGCTATTTACCTTTAATTTCCAATACTTTCTGCCCTTGTTGGCAAGTGTACCTTCACCATGAACCAATCCACACATGCCAACATCATCCTGAACATGGATGCCAAGGAGAAGAAAGAAGAAGGACAGGGCACACCCAAATCCCTCCATCTTAGAACCCTTGACCCCCATGTACAGAATTTCAAACCCCCCTGTACAACATACTAAACCCCCCTGTACAGTGCTCCAAAGTTTTTTCCTTCGCCCTGTGATTGCTACTACTGTGCTACTTAAACTTTTGTGACCTCTAATTCTTTATATAAGGTTGGCAATTTGCTCCATGAATTAAGATCGAATTTCCAGGTGTCTTCGGCTTCCTGCCGGGGTCTCCAAGCCCCTGCCAGGTCGTTGAGACATCCAGGGCATCCAGAGATGTCCTGGGTTCTGACACAGAAGTGCTGAACCATCAGCACAATTGAAGCTTGATAAAAGCTATCATTGAGCTGTGGTTGATTTTTGTTCTGACCACATAAAATTGGTCGTTAATAGAGAAGTTTATATGTGCTTAAAAAAAAGGGGGCCCAACAGACAAAGTAAAAAGTACATCTTATATTGAAAATAATTGGAGTAGGTTGGTTTTTTTTCTAGATTATAACACTTTTAATCCATTTTTTATACTTTCTATAAACTAACAAACTCAATAGCCTTCATCTCCTCTACCCTCCAGCTCTTCTAGAAATGCAACAACACAGCTTCTCAATGCAGTTATCAATCGGCTTCTGGGTTAGAAAAACTATTATTGCACATGAAGACCTGTTCAGACGCTGGCCGAATTACAACAAACCAATGAAACTGCTGCTTGAACAAGAAAGAGAAGAGAATAATCACCCCAGGCCCATGCTGAGTTGCCTGTAAGGGAAAAGATGATGCCCCCATGAGCACTGAGCACCCACAGGTGCTATCCCTGCGGTAGCCCAGTGCCATAGGGAGCCACTGGCTAAGTGGTTCCTCTTCTATCAGGCTTCTTGTGTTTGTACCTGGTTTCTATGACATCCCTACAGCTGCATCATTTCCTGGGCAGATCTTCTCCCTTCCATGCCAGAATTTAGCTCCATATATTAATTTTTCAATCTTAACATACGTGTCTCTGTCAGACTAAAAAGCCTATACCTGTTAACAGCATATTAAAAATGTGCAAAAATACTGCAAAATACTTAAAAAATACTTCAAATGAACCAGAAAAAACACAGAAAAATAAAAATTATATTAATGAAACATTGCCTAAAAACACCAGAGTGACCAGCCAGCATCACACCACAGCACGACGCCACAAAGTACACAGAACACCATGAGGAGTATGGTGTTTCAAGTGAAATCAAGCAGGAACCATAAAAGTGTCTATACTTAACAATGATTTTCCTGCAGATTGTTCCTTATTGCAAGTTCTAGATCTGAAACTGCATTTTAAGTGTCCTTTCATCAGCCAAGTAAGGCTGGAAAAGGAACCTGTGAAAAGTTTCACCAGTCTAGAGGGATGTGGCAGCAGTCAAATGCATTCATAAAAGTGTATCATTCATTCAAGGCATCCTCACACTCCCAGCCTCTGTTACTCAGCACTACTTTGTCCCACTCTTTGTCACTGCCCACATTAGACTGACTTTCTGAGAAAGTGGTCATTCCTGCTCTAGTTCTCATGTCTTGTCATTCCTGCTCTAGTGCCGTTCTTTGCAGTTTTATTTCTAAGCCTGCCTGTGAGCAAGCTTTGGAAGATCACTCTCACTGCTCATGATTAGAATTAAAAGCTGTTTCTAGAACCATGACTGAATTTTTATTGTCAACATAACCCAAACAAGTATTTAAACCTGGAGATGACTTTCAATTTCACCCCTAGTAATGGGTTAAAAATATCAGAAATTGGTTTCAAGGCAAAGTAATAATCTGTGGCATGAAGACCAAGAAGGACCAAGCATGTCCTCATATCTCAGATGTGTAATTTATTGCTGTTAAGATGGACCTTCTGTCTTGGACAAGAGGGAAAAATCAATATTAATCCACTCATACTTGTAATGGAAGGATGTGGTTGCATAAAGTATCACTGAGTAGTGTAGGACTGCAGCCTGACTTTGAAGACAGATGTTATAGCTTTGCTATGGAAGCAATAGACCGTAACAATGTATCTGATATGGAAAAATCAATCATGCTGCTACTAGCTGGAAACTGCATCTCTTTGAGGAAAGAATATAAAGTACTTCAACTAGTTGTTAAAGAAAGAGGTTTCATAATTATTTAATCACTTTAGAGGTCAAACAAATTAGAATACCGTTTGTCAGTATTTTCTCTGAGATTTGTTTTCAAGACAGGGTGGAAGGAGATTAATGTTTTCTCAGTGTTCTGAGAAAAATTGTCTTTATTTGAATGGTGACACATGGAGTTTACAAAAAACACTGCCAGCCTAGATGTGTTATGGGTTTTTTCAGCTAGAAACTATGTAGGGTTTCTATTTGGAAAATAAAAAACACTTTAAAAAAAATCTAGCACCACAACATTTCTTTTCTTCTGACTGAGAAAGAGTTACCTCTGAAAATAGGTATTGCCAAATAACAAAGAGTAGCTCTGAAGTCTCATGGGTTCCAATGTACAATGAATTCTGATATCTACAGTCTCTCTAGCTGCAATAGTCTTGTTACCATATCTCCTATTGTTTAATGTCAATTACCATTTCTTCTGAAAATAAAAATAGATAAAAACAATGCTTGTTACATAGCTGTTACACAGCTGCCATTTTAGTCATGGCAAGCCAAGTATTAGTGACAACATTTACCTTGGATGACCTCCTCTGAGGGCATGAAAATATCTCCAAAAAGAGCAAGAAAAGGACACTGCATTTAAAATCACAATCATCTATGTAAGATAAACAATAGATCTTTGTCTATTTCTGAATTATGCTTTTTGGATCACAGTACAAATTATACTATATCAATAGTGATGTCAGTAATGTGCAATTTAATAGAAACAAATTGTTAGTGACACTGTTCAAGGTCTTTTTCAGAATGTTGTTCTGTAATAGTACTGAGGCTGAATTACAAATTTTAAGAGTCAATAATATCTACTTAAACTATAGCAGTCCTGGGAATGAGTTGAAGATCACAGAAGCATAGAATCATTAAGGTTGAAAACATCTTCAAGGCCATTGAGCCCAACCTTGGACCAAACACCATATCAACCAAATCATGACACATAGTGCTATAGCCATAACACACTTGTTTCTTGAACACTACCAAGGATGGTGACTACTGTCTCCTTGGGCAGTCCATTCCAATGCTTAAACACCTTTCATGTGAAGAAATTCTTCCTCAATGTCCAAAGTGAACCTTCCCTGGCACAACCTGAGGCTCTGTTGTCTTACCCTGTCACTAGATCTCTGAGAAAAGAGGCCAATTCCCACCTGGTTACTACCTCTTTTGAGGCACTTGTAGAGAGTGATAAAGTGTCCCCTGAGCCTTCTTTTCTCCAGCATAAACTCCCCTAACTCTCTCAGCTGCTCCTCATCAGACTTGTGCTTGTGATCCTTCCCTAGTTCTACTGCCCTTCTTTGGAGACACCCCAGCACCTCAATGCCTTTCTTGTAGTGAGGGACCCAAAACTGAGCACATAACTCAAGATCTGACCTCACCAATGCCAGTACAGAGAGAGAGTCTCAGCCCTGCTCCTGCTGGCCACAACATTGCTGATACAGGCCAGGATGCCACTGGCATTCTTGGCCACCGAATGGCACAGCTGCCTCATGTTCAGCCACTTTCAACCAGCATCCCCAGATCCTTTGCCACCAGACAGTTTTCCAGACACTCTGCCTTCAAGCCTGTAGCTCTGCATGAGGTTTTTGAAACCTAAGGGCAGGACTCAGCCCTTTGCCCTATTAAACCTCATTCAATTGGCTCAACCCATTAATTAAGCCTTCCAGATCCCTCTTCCAAATTTTCCCACCATCCAGCAGATCAATACTTCCTCCCAACTTAGAGTAATCTGTGAACTCACTAAGGGTGCATCTGATCCCCTTATCAAGTTGTTGATTAAGACAGGGCTGTCCCCAGGACTAAGACTTGGAGAACACCCCTCATGACTGAGCACCACTTGGGTGTAACTCCATTCACCACCACTCTCTGGACCTGGCCATCCAGCCCGTCCTTATCCCAGTGAAGTGTGTACTTGTCCAAGTTGTGGGTTTACAGCTTTCCCAGGAGAATGATGTTGGTGGCAGCATTGAATGCTTAGCTGAAGTCCAGGTAGATTACTACATGGTGGATTTCCTCATCCACTGGGTGTTTTGCCTGGTTACTAAAGGACTTCAGGCTGGTCAAGAAGGTTACTTGCAGATGTCTGAGGATGGCCCAGATACCCTTTTCACTAATGCAAAACATTGCAATACACAAAAGCCAAAGCTGCTTTTGAATATATTTTTATACATAATGGTGTTCTTGCATACCATGAAATCGTCTATTAAAATGTTTACATATGTGAACCTGGCAAATAATGAAAGCATGATAATGAAGTTGCCATTCCTTCTGACTCCTGAAATGAGAGGAGCTTAGTATCAGCCTAGTAATGATTATACAATGAAAACCGATCTGAAAGATTAATTATTTATGGTCTACTACCTATTGTGTTCTTTGCACTTTGACTTTTTAGTCAAACACTCAGAGAGGAGAAAATTATCAGCTAATATAATGTGAGCAACCAAAAGAAACTGTAACTAGCAAGTAGTCTTGGAGAGCATATCTTCATATCTTCATATCTTCACTGAGATCTTACTACCCAGTGCATGTCTGCAGTCAGCCAAGGGAATATAGATTAAATTATTTGTGACTCCCATATTGTTTTAAAGAGGGCGATAGAAGATAAAATACTTCAATGTCTTACATTTCTAGCCGATTGCAAAAAATGTTATCATTTTGGCATCATTACATGAAACACTCAAACATGTTATATATATATAGGTACATGTCTCATTAAATAGATGTACATATTGTCTCCTGTGTGCACTGGATTTCTCCCCAGTAAGTTTATTAGCATTTTTCCCACTCTCGTCTCAAATATTTTCAAGCACAGCATGATAGAGTGGTTGATCTCAGACTAGATTTTTTCTCTTTGTTTTGGCACTAATGTGCGCTCCTGGTAAAGTTCACTCTCAAAACATTGGAAACAGTTTGCACAAATAAACAACAACCAGTCTCCACTCCACTTGTAAAGAGGGCTGAAAGCAAAGTAGGATGTGGTATATGGTCCAACTTTGTACCCTGAAGAAGATGTCATTGCCACTGAAGTCAGCGGGAGCTGTGCATGCTTTTCCAAGGACAGAGTCTGTGTACTCAAATACCTAATGTGTCTGGAGTGCTGAAGCTGACACTTTTCCAAGTAAAATGGGATAACCATGTTTTCTTTGAATAAGTCAGCTAACCAAATGGACACCAACATTTAGGCCCCAACTCTGAAGAAGAAAACAGGAACAGTACTTCCATTTCTTATTATGATACCCTTTTTCTATGTCTCTAAGAAGCAGGAACACATTGGAACTCCTCTATAAAGTTGTTCAAATATTATGGAATTATGGTCTTTATTATCTGGAGTTGACTGTGCAGCAGAAATAGATAAAAATAAGCATGGATGTTCCTGAGATCTTGTAAAGAATGGTCCTCCTTCTGACATTAGCTGAATTTGGATCAGTCAGTGATACACCTAAAGGTGCCAGCTTCTAATTTATTTATTGCATTTCTTTTTTTACTTATTTATATTTGCTTGCTAGGCAGGTTTTTCCTCAAGCTCTTACAAGCCTTATTTATTATTCATTTTCATCCCAGGAAGAGAAACTTGAAATATTTATCCACAGGATATTATTTTTTAAAAATACTTTCCGTGAGTGCCAGATATGCTAAATGGCTAAATCCTTTCTGAAACAGCCAGCATGATTATCTGCTCCGAAATCTCACTTTAAAAAGGTTAATAATTAAAACATCTTACTCTAAGCCAGGCAAACAGTTAATAGAATGCAATAGTTACTTGGACAGAAACTGTGAACTGAATTTCTTTCATTTCAGTAGGCTTTAGCTTTAATTTTGTTGGGTTTTATTCTAGGTTTAAGAAAATTAATCATTTCTGGGAAATGCTAACCACAGTGACAGACCTTGCTATGCTGAATGTTTTACAAGGAAGCTGTTTGGAGCCATAAGCTGCCACCACGAGCAAACAACTGATGGCCAGCAGTGTTTTTGTTAGACTCTGACAAGGGAATCAATAAAAAGACATGGAAAAGGTTCAATCAGAACAGACACCACTAATACGAATGGCCTTTTGGGACCCACGGAAGCGTGGAACTGCTTTTCCATGTTAATTTCTCCTCACTACCCTTGGGGTTATCACCTTCTTTGGCCCCTGTTAATTAAAAACTGCCTCCTGTTAAAGTTCTTTGGCAGGCATTTGCCTTGTGTCAACTCATTTTGTTGGCTGCTGAGAGAGGAAATTAAGGGAAGGAGAATTCAGAAACTGCTGCATGAAATGCTGCCAAAATCCTTTCTTGCAACTGCCACTTGACACAAATCTGAAGATTTCTTTCTCCATCCCTTCAGATACTGAGGCATACTTATACATGATATTTAAAAGGCAGATTTTAAATACTCATTATTCAACTGTCTCTTTTTATGAGGATATGCATACAGTAGTACCTCTGATTATGACTGTGCAAAAAATTGATTTTTCAGATGGGTGGCCAAACAATGAACCAAAAAAAACCAAACAAAAAACCAACAACAAAAAGCATTTGTTGATACATTGATACATTCACATAAAATTAGGTACTATTTTTACTTTGTTTTCTATCCTGCAAATCTGCTCCTCTGCTCCCACTCCTCCCATATGTCTCCATGCTCACAGTATATTTTACCGTCAGAGAAACTTATAATTTCTGGCCAGTTTGTAAGAATAGTAAGGGCAATTAAATGATATAGTTTCCAAGAATGGGAGGGAACTGTAGCAGCCCTGTTTTACTTAATAGTTCAATGACTAGGACTTCTGTCCTGGGTGGTTTCAATCTCAACCCTCCCTGAAGGCATTTAGATCCCTCTATTCTAAGGGATCACAAGGGTATTCAAAGGGGAGAAGCCTTTCAAGTCATGGTGTCAGTGTTCTCTCCTTGTGTATAAAAAAATTAAATACTCATTAGACTGAGGACCCAGCCACCACCACAGAGATTCATTTCCTCTTTCTAATTCAGTGAGTATTTCTTTATTTTATGCAAAGGTGGAAGGTCTCCAGCCAAAGAGGCCAAGGGAGCCCTAGCCAGAACACCCCATAATGACAGAGTTCAGGCACACCTACAAGGGAAGGGAACTATAAGCTCAGATAGAGTTTTGAGGCAGGGGGGAAGTGAAAGGTCCACTCTTGAAGCTTCCAAGGCCATGGATATATATAAGGCCATGGCTGACTTGCTGAATCTTGCTTCATCTTTCCTAGCTATGAGTACCAGGCCCCTAAGATTCCTAGATCTCCTGTGTCCCTGCATCTCCCTGGAAATGCCAAGCTGACCAACATTTTTGAAAGATTTCTCTGTTAATATCTCAAAACTTCATCTTAAAATCTTTCTCTAGAACTTTCCTGGGCTATTTTTCCACCCAATTTCTTTCTAGGTTAAGAATTCAGTGAGTTTGAACACTCCTTTTCCAACACATAACATTGCCATGACTTCTAGTCAATTAATATTTAATCCATAGCTATTCTTTAACTTTAAAGGTTTTATTTTTGATATCCAAAAGACAAGTAATATATCTTCATATGTTATTTGATACATGAAAAGAACAATGTCAGATTTACACCACCTGAGAACCTGATCTCTTGCAATAAATTTTGTAGTTGACATCAGCTGTCCACACCATCCATACCATTTTGATGAGAGTGTCAAGAAGGTAATGCTGGTAAACAATTATTCTCTTAAAAACTTTTTTTTTTTTTTTTTGCCTAATAAGCACCACCACTGTCTGAGTAGGTTTCATTATTTGATTTCAGAGGCAAACATGAAACAGTTTATCGTTAGGAGGAGGAACTGTAATATCAGACGTCAGTCAGGTGGTCACAACACAATGGCTGTTAGTCCTGCTTCTTATTTTAATGTAAATAACAATTTTAGTCATTATGCATGAATCAGATCAGTCAAAATAAACACCTTCCAGAATCATGACTAATTTTTAGCCATGTTCTTTTTTTTTTTAAACTTCAGTAATTTTCAGCTAAAGACACATCACTTCCTCCCACCCAGAAATTTTTGATTAACTTATAGTGCTGAGTCCTCGATAAAGGTATGATCTAAACACTTCCCACACAGTTTTAACACTGCCTATTAAGTGACATTTTCAAAGATAACTGCACACATTCATTCTGTAAAACCTTAATGTAAGGGCAGGATCAGCAGCTCTCCAAGTAAAATAAGTCCTGTGTCAATGTTAGTGCTTTTATTTAAAAACAAGTGGTTCACATAACCATGTTTTTTCAGTTTTCCAGTTCCTCTTATGTACACATATTTATGCTCATTTTTTGATATGTTGTGTTGGGGAAAGTCAAGTAACGTGAAGAAAAAGTATAAACTGATTTCTAAATATGTGTAAAAAAACCCCAAACTTACCTATGTCTTTCATTTTCCCAGGTATGGCTTCACTTCACCCTTAGGGGGAGTAAAGTATTCCATAATTCTTTTTCTTATTTTCCTCCTTTTTCTTTTCAGTGAAAATGAAAGAACTTCAGAAATAAAAGATTTTTGTTGTGCAGAATGAAGACCAATTGCTTTTTTAGTACTGCTGTATGTTGTACATTCAATGATTGCTGCTATTAAAAATATGTTCAAACATGTAGCTGTGGTAAAATTTAATCTGGCCGTACTAGCTGGATTTGGACAAAAGTCTCATGAGAGCTTTCTAGAAGTGATCATAGCAAGCATACATTACCTCAATCACACAGTATCAGTTCCAGAAGGGAAAGGTCCAGTAGTCAGTTGCCATTTCCAAGACAAAACTGGGAGCCACAATTGCTCTTGCAAATGAAAAATGTATTGTAGGAGTGACAAGCAAAAGGAAATAGCTTTGAGTAGAGGATCCTGTTTATCCATCAGTAAAAGACAAATGATGGACTCTAGCAAAGTTGTTAAAGACTTGTCAAAATAGCAGAAATAAGTGTTACAATTCTGTCATGGTATGTTTATGAAAAGGTTGGGAGGATGATAAGGAAGAGGATATGCATTTTCTGAAACACCCACCCCTGCAAGCATTTACAGATGCAAGGCAGAAAGGCAAAACTCTGTGGCTCTGCTGGTTACAAGGCTGAGGCTGCAGAAGCATTTCCACATTGTCCAAAACTGGCTCTGTCACAAAGAGCAGAGCAAAATACAATCCTAATACTCAAAGTATGATCATGTCCTTGTCCCATTTTATCCTGAAGTTGAATGAAAAGGTTCAAACCTGTTAAAATACTCTGGCTTTAAATACCATAAGATTTGACTATCTGTAAAACCTAATTATACACTATCATTGCTGGAACAAAACAGTAGCAACACAATGAGCCATATATTTGTTGATATCTCAGTAAGCTTTGGATTTAGTTTGAGCAGTAGCTAAAAGCTGATGCAGTGTTTATTTAAACTGACTTGCTGCAAACTTGTAATATGTTATATTCAGCCCATATATTTGTACCATAGAGACCACTTGGGGTTTTTTTTTGCATCTTAAAACAACTGTGTGTTATTAAATTGCATTACAAAAGCATACACTTTGAGGGAATACGTAGGTCTAAAAAGTAGATCTATGAAGCCAGAAAAATGCCTGAAAAAGCAGATGGTGAGATTTGACCGTGATAATATTCTACATTTTATAAATTCTAATATCACAATATCTGCAGCATGAACCACAGAGCACTGCAATAAGAACTATTCATCATTTTAAATAAGTGTCTGCAGGCTGCTATACATTTTAAATGAATATTCTTAACCACAGCTTGCAAAAACAAGTAGCACATATCATCACCAATCACACATCAAACCAAGTTAAATGTTTGACATTGCATTCACTACAAGGTAAGTAAATCATTCTGATGTTAATAAACAAACCAAAAGCTTTCCCTATTCAGAAAGGTAAATTAGGTTATATTACCTCTAAATATATGGCAATAATATATAGGATGAATCCTGTTTTACTTTTTTTCTTTAGAAGTTTAATATTTTATTACAGTAGAAGGGTGCACAGCAGCTAACTCACCCCCTTCTGACAACCAGTTTCTTTGTCTAATTTCCATTCGTTTCTTTGGCAGCTAAAACACCTTGAAATTACCTTCTGCAGCATGGAAGAATGATTTTTTTCCCCCTAGCTCTGGCTGTCAGAGTGATTAGAATTTTAATTAGTAAAGCAGTAAGGAGGGAGGAAAATCAGGGAGAAAAGCACATGAAAGATTCACTAGAGCAGGGAAGACAAAGAGGCGTCAGAGGCAGCCTCACAGCTTGCTTGTTACAGCAGCAATTGCAGGGCCAAACTCAGGTCTATAACACTAACACAGCACCATCCTTTAGACCTCTGACAATGTCAGGCTTCTGGGGCATGAGAAAACATTTTTCTCAGTTGTCACTCAGAGCAAGACAAGGTTTTTAAAGCACTCCAACTAGGAGCTGCTCCACCACTGGGCTCATTTTGGCACTTTGATCTGCACTGCAGGACTCTAAGCTCAGAACTCAAGCCATGGAGACAGGATTGTCAGTTAAACAGAATTTTGCCATCCAGCTATTACACCAATTAATATTGTAATTTTGATTCAGTATCTGGGCTTTTTATAAAACAAAGAAAGCTTTTAATTGCCAAAGGGCTGATGAGAGAAATAGCAGAAAGCCTTATGTTAGCAATTCAGCATATTTTAAGCTGAAATTTAAAAACAAATCATTTTAATGGCACAAACATCATGACTCATTCTTCATCTGTCTGTGATCAGCATGGGCATTTTACCTTGACATTGTGGCTCTGATGCTGCAGCTCAGGACAGGAGGTAGCATGGACAAGCAGCACAAGCCTGTTAAAGGTGCAGGAGCTGAACACTGAATTTGCATGTGGCTGCATCACACCTGGAGCTTGGGGAGACACAGATATTCACCCTGGGAGCCTTCACAGGCCACCTCCACCCTATCCTCATCCACCCTGACATTGCTGCCCATCTCTATCTGGTACAGAGCAAAGGACAACCTGCTAGAGGGGACCCCTGCCTCTCGGGCTCTGCTCCTCACGAGGTCTGTCAGCCCTATTCCCAACTGTTATTGCTATCAGTGCTGTCACTTGTATTATATCAATGCACTCAGCTGACAAGATCAGCAGCACACTGTGCATGGCATGGTACATGCACGTACTAAATGTAGGGATGAATGTGTGCTATTATCTATTCAACAGTAGGAGAGCCCAGGAACTGAGGTGCTGAGTGGCAGAATGGGAAATTTAATCCCATTCCAGTGCCTGAACAACAAATTTATTCTTTCTAAACTCATATCCTCTCAACCTAGTCCTTGTACGCAAAGATATTTTAATCAGCTGAGAGCAAAATAATTTTCTGTCTCTACAGGGTCTGATCCTGAATTCTTTGTTCACATGACTGGTTTCCTTCCAGTTCATAGAAGCTTTTAGCAGATAACAACAGAGTAATAACAGAGCAGATTTAAAATGTTTTAAAAGAGGATTATCAATCAGTGCCACTGATCTCTCAAAACAATTGTGTTTGTGCTTCTATTTCACCAGTTATTGCAAAGGTTAGTCATTCACAGCATGTCCACTAGGAATTGCTGGAAAATTTTGAATGCTTTTTTGACAGGGTTTTTGATTCTGTTTCACAATCAGCCAAAGCATTATTCTGCCTAGAACAGAAGACAAAATTTACAACAGCGAAGTCAGATTTTTGCAGAGGGTCATTGTACAATCTCTAGCAAATTCTGTAGTAGGAGAAAAAATTGTCTTGCTGATCTTTTGTCTGATAAAATAACACATGACATATTTGTAATTTATGGAAATCAAACTATAGAGAATTTTTGGGTTCAAGTAATTATATCTCAGTGCAAGATCTAAATAAAACTGATGAAAAGGTAATTAGGAAAGCAATATAACAATATAGATAAATGCCAAAAATGAGGTTCAAAGCACCAATCTTAACTATACAGCTGCAAATACTGGTAAGAAGCCAGTAATTACAGTTAAAGTCAATTGCCAGCTGTTTTAAAGCACATCATTTAAATGAGCATTGCAATTGCTATCTTCCAGTCTTGGCTGCTAAAACAGCAGACAAGAAACAGAAAATTAAAATCCAGACGTTTAAAAATAGCTCACCATTTTTTTTCTTTAATTGCTTTCTTGCTCTGAAATCATCTACATTTTATAGTATATTTAGTGACAAGGAAGATTTTGTGCAATGCTTTTGCCACTAAGATGATCTCATTCTAAAATATCACTATGAAAACCACATGTGTTTACAGAAAACCGTAGGGGCTAACGATTGAGACTTGCCTCCAGCACCCAGAGGACAAAAGAAGAAGAGATAATGGAAATCATAAGAAATCACATCTTCCTCTCATCACTTAGCAGATCAACAAATACACCAAATGATTGGATGTTCCTGTGGAACTGGATCTTCCAACTTGTGTCGTAGAATCAGGGATATATTTTCTACTATTTTCAATATTGAACTGAAGCCACCATCTCTCAGCTGTCATCACAACACCAGCAGAAAAAAGTCCCACTTTGGGAATTTAGGAGGAGAAGGAGTCTTATCAGCAAAAGAAAGTACAACTTATTCTGCAGAGTTGGACTCAGTTTGTACTTTTACCATGGCAGTGGTATTAAGAGTTCCAAAAATAAAAAGGAATTTGATTTACACATTTTCAGATGATCTGTTACTGCAGTAACTTGAACTTCATACTGCCTTAAAAGTTCATTCTATGCTGTCTTGAATAAAGACTCTGTGTTGGGAAGCTCATCCAAAAAATCCCAATTTACATCTTAAAATGCACCACTGAACTGTAAAACAAGGCACACCAGTGACCCAACAGCTGTTAATAAGTGGTCATAATCATGTCTCTGTATACAATCTGTATATTGAGTGACTTAACAATCACATTGACTTAAATTCCAGCCCTCCCCTGGCCCTTCAGTCACACAGTTGCATCACTGAAAGGATACCATCTCAGGGTAAATGAACATTATCAAGGTAAGAACCAGCCCTCTTTAACACTGAAAAAAACAATAAATAGTACAAAAGCTCTCTATTCAGAAATATGTTTTCACATCCCTGTCTCTAAAACATCCCAAGAAAGAAGGAATATATGAAATTAAAAAGATGAAAACTGTGAGTGATGTGCCAGGAATATTAGATTTTAAAAGTTGCCTTAGGAATCTTTTCTAAAAAAATTTTGAATATCCTGAAGAGGGAAATCCCTCACAGTTATGTCTTCTTCTGCATTAGCTTGTGCCTTCCCAAGCTTGACATATTTTCTCATTTCAGTCATA
This sequence comes from Passer montanus, assembly GCF_014805655.1. Taxonomy (NCBI): domain Eukaryota; kingdom Metazoa; phylum Chordata; class Aves; order Passeriformes; family Passeridae; genus Passer; species Passer montanus. The sequence continues at coordinate 2,037,039 of NW_024373590.1, forward strand.
GATGACAGCATGCAGAGAATGTTAAAGTTCAGTAAATGGAAACATAAGATATAACCCTAAAAGTCAAATAGTGATTCTTAGTCGGACTATCTTCAAAGCCTTGACAAAGATGGGGGGTACACAAGGATAAGAATTTGAGGGAGATCTTCTGGATACAACAGCAGCAATAAAATGTGTTAAGACAAAGGGTGCTGTGTTGTTTCTGAGACTACACATGGTTCTCCCAGAAAGATTCTAATATCATGCACAAAATAAGAAGTACCTAACCATCAAAATATTCTGAAATTCTAGACCTAGGGAAAAAAAAAAGAAGAAGTGGAAGAAAACAGGGGAGAAAGCATAAACTAAGTCAACATTTCCACACCTGGATTTTTTTCTTTCTTACATGATTTGAAGCTGATAAATCTGAACTCATCCTTTCAAAAACCTAATAAGAGAAAACAAAAAAAAACAAAAAAAAACCCGCCCCCCAAAAAAAATAAAAACCAAAAAAAAAAAAGAAAAAAAAGAGGGAAATATTAATGACCTAAACAATCTCTTTTTTGTGGTATTCCAGACTGAAGATTTTTACTCAAAATGAAGAATTATCCTCATTTTCCAGTGAAGTCTCCATGGACGTGTCCTCCATAAGCCTCCTTTATTGTTGAGCTTTTCAAGACTATGTCTCCCCTCTACTTGTATTCCTGTTTTCTTTTCAATGCAGTGAATAATTTTGACATGTTAGGGAAAAACACTGATGTCAGTATAAAGGAGAGGTCTCCCAAAGGCTAATTGAAAATAAGATAATTTAAAAAGAAAATTACTCCTCTCTCATACTTATTCCTCTCTGCAAAGATATAGCTAGCATAAAATAACTGAAGTTGAGATCATGTGTTTTGCAATCTGCTTTGTTGAAATACATCTTTACACAGCCTGCCAGTAGATAGGAGACAGATGTTCAATATTTTCCACACTACTCTTCAAATAAACCACATGAGTTTTATGAGTGTTTCTCAGTGGGAAAGAAAATGGCCTAGCCAAACAGCCTGAAAACTACAGAGCAGTCGGATTTTGGGTTGGAAGCTAAACATAGACTCTCCTTTCTTCCTATCAGTTGAAAAAACTTGTCAGGAGAGGATATGTCAGAGAGAGCTTTTGCTTTGCTTTTCCACCTCTGCTCTGTCTCACATGGGATCGCCTGAAAAAAACAGTGCCTGAGGGATCTATATTCGGTTTCCTAAACCAACCATAACACAAGCCCACAGTTCTTGGGCTACATATTTGACTCCTGTCAAAATGGAATACAATATAAAATGTGAGAGAAAATCCCCCAATGGCATTCAAATCAGATTCTTACAATTTTCAAGTGGCAAGTGCTTTTCATTATATTTCTTAGAAAAGAGATGTTCTCACAAGAACTTTGTGTGTTGAACAGCTATGCAAATTCCCTTACATGCCAGCATACAGTTACCCATGTCAGAAAAATATCTTTTTTAGAGAACAATAAGAAATTGTGTGTTCTTACTTTGTGGTTAGGTACTGAAGCCCTTACTCAGGAAAAGTGGTTACTTAATTAGCACTCAAAATTTACAGAGACTGAGGTCATAGGAATCATTTGAACTTCTTAAATTTCATCTACTTAGTTTTGAATTAAGCCGATTAACTTATATTTGGTTAGAGCATAATTTATGTTTGCTCTAACTGTGTTTCCTAGTAAGCTTTCACTGCACATATAGTAACATTGACAGTTCATTAATGTTTCCAAGAGTTTAACAGCCTCACCTTTAAAAACATAAGACTAGATGTCACTTATTAAAAAATGTAACTCATCTGTCTTTGACTTTCAGCCACTGATCCTTGTTGTCTTCTCTACTAGATGGAACAAAACTTAAAACTTAATTTTCCCCCTCGGTTAGAGTACTTAAGCTACATCATCATGTCATCTCTCAATATCCTTGTGGTGAATTATCACATAAATCTATATTCCTCAAAAATATTTTTGCTGATTATTTTCACACATTTTCAATGTTTAAAGAAATCTTTTAAAACATACATGCTAGAATTGGTCACTGTACTGTAAAAGCACTTTCACTTGTAGTGTTCCTTGCAGATAAAAACACGTTTCTCCTCTCACTTGCTCCCAAAAACAAGAAATGCTTTTCACAGTAGGATTGCATTTTGAGACCCCTATGAGAAATACTTACAAAGAAAAGTACTATTACTTTTCATTAAAAAATCCCATGGTCTTGGCTTCTACAAGTGTGACTTCTCTGTTGGCTGTTTTTCTAGCATTTGATCCCATAAGAGAATCTGATCTCCATGAGGCGCAGTTTTCTTCCCCATAGCTGTCAATAAACTTTTGAACCACACTGACTCCCTGGAAGAAGTGTGAAACAGAGAATGTGATGGCTACTGCAGAGGACTGTTATGAACTGACAATATTTCTGAAAATAGTAGAAGAAATTAATGGCAGTTAATTTTTAAACATAGTGCTTTGAAAGTGATACTCTATGAATATATGGAGAAGAAGGGAAGGAACAATGTATATTCCTTAAAAACTCCCCTGAATTCTCCACAGAAATAGATATCACAGAAATATCTATTTAGATATATTTGTCTTTTGTATTTTTACAATGTGCAATATAATCAACTCCCATCAACATGGGTTAATCCTTGAAGATGACTCTGTGGAGTCAACCCCGATGTACATAAATAGATACCAAGTGCAATTTTGAGGGGCATTTCCAAAGCAGTGACATCAATAAGGGCTCATATGGGAGATTTGCTCCTTTCTGGAGAGGCTACAACAATCATACAATGACAATAAATATAATTTATAATGTGCTTTTTTGCCTTTTCACAAAAAATACTCCACTGTCTTCACAACCAGCAGATTTTTCATTGTTCCTATGTTATTCATGAATTATGAAACAGAGAATAAAAGCTAATGCCATGTACATGTGGTGAAAGAGGAACTGAGATTCATAAGGATTGGCCAGGAAGTAAGAGCAAAGGGCTAAATGAATGAGGGGAACTACCTCCGGTAAAAGAAACAGAAAAATGGAAAACTCCCATGGTCAGTCCCAAAGGCATAACACTGTGACACTTTAGAGGATGTATGAGTTTGGATGCAATAGTTTGACAGCTGTCTTTGTGCACACTTAAATAGCAGGATATTGCTAAGGAAAATGAGCTGGGTGAACCTTTCCTGAAATATTCATGTTTTTCTAATAAGAAAAGGAATGAGTTTTCTTCTCTGAGATCAAGTCTTAAAGGCTATATAGCCAGCAGACTAGGGGTAGGAAGGACAGTGCTCATCCACTTCATGCAGTGTGAGCAGAATGGGAGTTTCAGACAAAATATATCAGAAAAACCTTTCTGCTGAGACATGGAGTTCAGAAAGAACTCCCTTACTTTCTAAACTCTTCCTCAGAGAGCAAACCTGGTGCCCCTGGATCTAATCTTAGCCCCAAAATGTCAATGTCTTTAGTCTAAGGAATTCTAGAGATATGTTTGAACCCTTCTACATTTTTCTCTCTGATTAAGAATATTAAGGATTAAGATTAAGGATGGCAAACCAGATATATTTACATAAATATTTGTTGTAATAATGATTTGACAAAAATATTTTAATCATAATTATTTACTACAGAATGTAAGAGCTATATGTACCAGTATCATATAATGTACCATATTGAAGCAATATTGAAGCAGTTATATTAAAAGAATTTTATTAAAGTTAGAAAAAACCTAATATTAAGTAGAGATTGATGTTATATATGTACTAATGACTGTGGGCAAGTCACAAGAAGTAGTCTTGAAGGGTATCCCCACTCAAGGAAGGAATCTGCAGACATACTCCAAGGGGTATTTTAGAAAATCCTGCCTTTAAAAGGTGGGATTGAACTTTCATAGTACAAAGTGATTGAATATCATTCGGATGTCTCCAGGCCGGTTGTGTCAGCTCAGCAGTTTTAGTAGTACCTCTTATTTCCTCCTTGGTCTGTGTACTTTACCATATCTGCCACATCTTCACCTCACTCTCAGGATGTTTTACTTTGGGATTGATGAGTCAGATTGGTTTCAGTATTATTCAACTCCAAAAGCAGTATGATGTCCCTTTCCATATTCACTGCTGGTAGCCTTGCAAACCAGGCATTGTTTGAGCTATTTTACCCTATTCTAAGCAGAACATCTTGCTGCATGCAAAGTCATATTTTGTACTTGAGGATTTATTTTTTTTTTGTAACACAGTGTGTCCTCTGGGAGAACAGAAGGCTTTGCAGAGCACTGTGAAGCAGCAGGCATCAACACTATGTGAACCCTGCAGCAAGCAAAAAATACTCTGGATCCTCTCTTTGTCTTGAAGTTCTGGCAGCAGCTCAGTTCCTTCTAAATGGGGACCAGAGTCAGTAATTGAACCTCAGTCATCTATCCACATTCTAGAAGTACCAGCCTCCTGCTGATCCAGTTCATACTGAACAAAAACGTCACGTGCTTTTGGAACATTTCGGAAATGCTAGTCTTAACTGCAAGACAAAACCCACAAAACTTCCATCTGAAAATGTGCTAAAAGAGTCTGTGCTGCACAACACGTGATCAATAAGCGGGTCCCTTGATCTGTGTTGGGTTATCTCTGTGTTTTCTGTAATGAAAAACATATGAAAAGAAACTGAAAGAGACAGAGGAGGTGAGTTCTTCAAATCATTCCTAGCTGAGGGCATAGAATACCTCACAGGTATTTCATTTACAACTAAATCCCATTTTTCCAGAAAAAATGTCAAGAAAAAAATGTGTAGTGAAACACTAAGTATGACTCTTTATGAAATAAAAGTATGACTCTTTATGAAATAAACATGCATGTCTCAATCTCTGGCACTGCTTGGGTAATTATAAATGTATTGCCACAGTGTCAGCAAATTATTAATTGTTTTTGAGACCTATATAAAAAAATCAGGGGCCAGATGCTTGCCAAGAGGGTTAAGAATGCCAGATTTTTATGTAGCTCAAATATAAGTCACTAGATAATACAGACATACTTGAGAGGGGGCTAAAGTACATTTAGTTGGCACTAACATACAGCACACTCTCTATAGAAGAGCAATGGAAGATTTAGTTTTCATTCATTGAACTCCATTGTTAAAGCTTTTTGTTTCTGATTATCAATAAGATAGGACAATATGCAGAGAGACTGTAGCACTCACAGAGTGCTGTGTATTCAACAGGATACATGAAAGGGTCAACTGAACTAAATAAAGCAATCTTTTTACATTGGCACCACACTGAAAGACATATATGGATGATATTTAGCTTTTTCTCATACACAAAAAAAACCCCAAACCAACTGTGAGAAACACTTCCATTGATGTATCACATTTCAAACCATTTTTTCTCCCTCCTTCTCTGGCTAACATGCTTATTCTGAGCAAATGAAGGTGTGTGTGCAACTTCCTTTACAATTGCAGTCATCAGCAAATGAAAAGGGTGAGTTGGACAACTTGACTGAGTAGGTGGGTTATGAGCAATTCCAATTTATCAAAGCTGGCTTCATCTGCTCCCACTTCTTTTCTTCAACACACTCCTCCATCTGTATTATTAGTGAAATCAACCTTCCTCCAGATCTCCTTATTTTCCTTCTTCCCACCTTGTCCAAATCTGCAGCTGCAATAATCCCCTTCTCACGTTTTCCTTCTCACCAGCCTCCCAGTTCTGTGAGTTCAGCTCATTTAATCTCTAATGCCTATTTTTTTTCTTGGTTTTAAAACTGAAAAAGGAGAATGCTTCTCCACCCAGCAGCAAAGTTAGGGGATCAGGCAAGCCCTCTTCGTCTATCCAGACACCTCAGAAACATTTTAGCTACCAGTGCACCAAATCTCCAGTCTGCTGGTGACAGACTTCTGCCAGCATGTAGCCGGGGACTGAAGCTGGTGCAGGGTCTGAGCTACCATTGTAAAGGTACACCAGGATCTGCCAGGACACGGGAATAACTTATGCAAAAAATGATGGCATCTTCACTTCCCTATTGTAGAAAAATCTTGCTCTGGGTCTTCAATGTGCATTTTACAGCAGAAAGAGGAAAGTAAGACAGATTGCATATCAAACCAAACATTGGTTAAATGGTCAATTTTATAGGCTTATGAGGATAGGTAATTCAGTTTCCAAAAGAACAGCAGGTAGCAAGAAGAATTATAAAATAGTCACTGGTGGTAGTTATTATTCAAACTGTAATCCTGGTATTTACCATCCTTCAGAGCAGTATTCACAGGACATCATATTTAAACCGTAAACTGCATCTATCTCACACCTCTGACTGGCACCAAATAACTAACTCTCAGTAAGAAAGGAAAAAATAAAGCCAACAACAAGCTGCCTAACTGAATTCTTGGGACAATGAAGTGTGAACAGGTGTGATGATGTGTTAAACAGCATGTGGCAAAAATGCCTATGCTTGCTAATGAGATGACAGTTGCTTGTTATGCAAACTGTCCTAGTAAAATCATCTTTGCCTGCTACCTATGCCCTTGGGCTCACATCCAATCAACCTGAGAGCTGCAACATGTCATTCAAAATGACATTCATCAGTATAGACAACTATATGAGACCTATATGCACAGAAACCCCAATACTCGCTACCATTAGGATAAATGGAGCATTTCATCAGAAAAAGTTTGGAACGTGAAAGCTTTCCTAGCCGAAAAATATTGGGGACTGATGAGAATTGCAAGCTCTGCTAGTGGGAAATATAGACTAATTAGAATGAAATCTCCATCCAGTGTATTTGTGTAGCTTGAAATAACACTCATATTTTCAAATGCAGTAAGTGCTATTTTTTTTTTATACAAGCCAGGACAATGAGCTAAAAGAGAAGTGGTACAATATGGGCTTGTCTGTGATTTTTCTCCCAGATTAGTCTTTTTTTTTCTTCTTTTTTAATTTTATTTTTTATTTATTACAGGGACAAAGAAAGGAAAGCAGGGAAGCAAGAGTAATTATTCCTTGTGATTTTTTTTTCATTAAGAGTATTATGCGTTTTGCATTATACAGGAATGAGAAAGAAATTAAAATCTACTGCCAATACATATATTAACATATCAACAACTGAAAGGATTGAAATCAATGAAAGAGGATGATACATTAGCCTTTAGAGAACTGGAGTTCAAGATGAAGACTGATGGAGTGCTACTGTGTTTGATCAGCTTGTTTAAGCCAGTATGCAATGTAAGTTAATTGGCTGTTTTAAAACAGTGCAGAAATTTTCACGATTTAAAAAGACTTCATTTTAATTATTACTGCAGCAAACTTAAATTTTCCTTATGTTGTTTCCGTGTCCTCTTCCTATGAGTAACAATACAGAAGGTACTTTGTACTACAACATATGCTTTAAATCACAGTCACTTTTTAGGCTCATTTTTCATCTCTCTGTTTTTAACTTGTTGTGAAATTTACCTACTTGTAAAAAGAAAAAGAATGAGGAGAACTTAACACATTAAATAGTTTACTACATACAACCACAGAAGTCCCAGCACACATGAGCACTGGATAACTCAAAAAAAAGAAACTTCTGACAAAATACTTCCTGGAAACGTTGTCTTCCCAGGCAAGGAAGGAAGACAATTTATATTCAGTGGTAATGACAATAATGTGGAAAAGAATACGATGTCTGCTGAATTGAAAATAGTTCCTCTTAGCTTTTAGCCAAAAGAAATTGAATATATCCAAATTAATTATGAGAAAGACTGAAGATTATGTGCAGAAAAAGACACTTTTTCCTGAGTCTTTTGAAAATACTTCAGTTCCTTACAACATATTTGTACCATTTCAACAAAGGCTTACTAATGCTAATGACTCAGTACAGGAAATACATGTAAATAGATACCAAAGTATTATACTAAAATATATTTCCAATTCATTTTTAAGACTAAATACTGCCACTGAAACAATGTGGTTTGCTTAACATTATACTCATTGCTTTCTGTGACAGCTCTTGTTTTCTAGATTATAGGGTGAAATAGTTCATAGATTAGCCATTATTTACAGTGTTGTACAACTATGATTATTTTTAAAGGGAGAGAAATATTTAAACACATGCTTGCACTCAGAACAAAATATAATCCTACCTTTCTGAACTCGAGTTGACCTATATGGGTGTGCTGACACAACATAATTATGATGAACAACCTTGTTATAAAATAAGGAAAGCTTCCTATGGCTGTGCTGTTTTAGCAAATATCTGTACAATGTCAATTGGGAAAATACCCTCCACAATGAAAAATAAAAGTTATAATAATATTTCATTAGGATCAATAACTGTTTTATTATTCACAATGCATGAAGTGCTAAGATTAACCTGCTGTGTAGTAAATTTAGTGCTGTGTCACTTCATACAATATGATTTTACAATATAGCTAATGTGCACAAAATATTGAAATATAGACTATTGGCACACATGAGATTTATGATAAATTTAAGATAGGAATGAATGTATGCTAAGTCTTCATGTTGCTCAGTTGAGGTCAAGAAAATCAATATTGGTCATAATGTGTCTGTGACATGGAAGTTTAAATGAGAAACCCTTTGAATAAAAAGATACACTTCTCTATTTACCCTTAGCCTTTTTTTTTCCTTAACAGACAGATCTTTTGAAATCTAAGGTATCTGAGAAAAAATACTAAGACATGTTAAATCTTTCTAATGGATACAGTATGGAGGCTATTAAGATGAATAAAAATGATAGGTTTAACTCCTTTGAAACGATTTCATTTTCAATTTACTTCAGATTCACTATTTGACATCTAGATTTAACCATAAAGCACCAGAAGAAATGCAGACCTCAAATTAATTCAAATTTATTTTATCAAAACACAAATAGAAAGTATAAACTTGGATAGATGTGCTTAATTTTTTTTCTGTGAAACAATCCTATGTTTCCCACACATGTCAAACAGATTGAAAAATTGGAAAGAATGTAGGTGGTGAGATAGGTTGCAAGGCTACCTAGCACTAACACAACTGCTATCCAATACGACAAGTTTTCAAAATAAATTTCTTTTGTAATACCCTGTGACTTTGCAGCTTCACTAGGATCTTAGATCTGTTGATGATGATACAATTAAACTGGAATTTTCTTAATAACTGGAATTTTCCTAATAATCTGCCAGAAGAAAAAAAAGTTGTGAAAAATCTTGAATTTTTTATGAGAAAAATTTTCATTTAACATATTGCATACATTAGGAAAACATCAGAAAATCAAAGTTTCATTCAGCTTCATGAAATATATAAAATCTGAAAGCTAAAAAACATTAGAAATATCCTGGCATATGCTGAAAGATCAGAAAGAATAACCATTAGTCCCACATCTGTAAGAAATATTATCAAAACTAACACCTTCACTGGGAATAACCAGTTTAAACAGCTTGTCAATGTTCTTATAATTTTGTAGGCTGCACATCCAAATTCAAACCACATATTTTATTAGAATCTCCATAATTTTAAGACCACTAAACTTTTTCTCTTCAAAATGATCCTAAAAATGAAGTCCAAAAAAAATCCTTAAAAAAAGTAGAAAAAAATGACCACAAAATTGGTTACTACTATACAATATAATTCTGGACAGTCTCTGATATTTTCTCTTATTTTCTTTATAACTTTTTTTAGTGTCCATGCCTTTTTTCTCTTTAGAATACAGTATATTTAGGACAGAGACTAGGTTATTTTATTTGTCTGCTATGGAGTCATACTGGTTACCAATAATACTTTTTAAATGTAGGAACAGAAGCTCATTTTACTAAGGTAAGATATTCATAAGCAGGCAGGAACTTTCCAGTCAAGGATAATGCTATTTTGGTTTCTTACCCGTTCTGGTAAATGTATTAAAACCCTGTGATTAAACTCAGAGGCAAGGGTATTTTCTAATTCTATGTACTGAAAAATCTCTTTCTATGCTTGCAGTGTATGCTTCTGACAGATAATTTAGGAAGTTAAGTAGAACTCTATAGCATTCATACTGCTGAAAGTATTCTGGTACATCTTTGCTCTTTTGACCTGAAAGCCTTGACTGAATCCTGGGAATTCTATGGTATGCTGTTGGGTTGGAAGCATAGTGCAAACTCTCATTTGCTTTCGCAACAGCCTTGTATGTCTTGCTTGAGCTTTATTAGAAACATCTACAAGTATACTGCACAGGACAGTATCAAATTTACAATTCGGGGTCATGCAGTTGAATTATAATAAAATGATTGGGTTTGACAGTTTCTGTGGTTTCTTTCTCTACAATGAAGCTCACACTCAAAGTACCTTGTATTAATGTGGCTTGGTTTACAACTTCTTGAATTTAACCTAGCCTGATAATAATATTCACAATTTTTTTCACCACTCTTTTCAAGTAGTTTCTCAATTCTTTTATAACTCCTTTTCATTCTTATACCTTCTTTCATGTTTTTTCCTTTTTTTTTTCCTTTTTATGTCCAAGGCATGAGCAAGCTCAGACTTGCCAAGTGGCTTTTGTTTGCTTTCAATTTGGATGAGAACGTGTCCACCAGTGGAGAAACAGAATTGTATTGATTAAGAATGGAAATATTGGTTTTGTGCAAATGCAGCCAAGAGGTATCAAAGATGACGGATGTTTGGAAAAATATCTTTAGTGACACTGTTCTCCTATGGCTCAGAAGTCAATTAAGAGAAACCACTTCCTTCTCAAAATGCACATAATAAAATTCCGATAAAAACCAGTTTGATCCTCCCACAGATAGACACCCTGACAAAAGAATGGCCGTATGACAAGTAGTTCTTGAGAAATTTCCACGTCATTCCCTGATAAACATAAATCCAAAAATGTATCTTCTTTCCTGTATGAGTGATTCTAGTTGGACCTGATTTATGTAGAAATGGACTACTTGTAAGACAGGCAACACCAGAACTCTCATTGTCCATGAGCTAATATTTTAGTCCTCTAAATATAATATATATTTAGGATATAATTATGATTATGGTATATAATTATGGTTATGATGAAAAACTGCAGATTAATAGATTTCTGAAACTGAAGTGTTGGCAATTGAAAGTATGAACAATTTTCATTCCCATCTCCTCTGACATAAAAAGATGATGATAAAGTGGATAGAAAGTTTGAACAATGTGTTTTCCCTTTTAAAAGAAAAATACTGTTGTCATCCTTAAAGGACAATTAATATAATATTTTTTCTCTTATCATTTTAAAACCTAGGAAGACTTTCATATTAGTTAAACTAAAACCTTCAAACCAAGAATTAATAACATTGTCATAGAAATAAATTACATTTGTCAACATATTTTCATTACTATTACATGTTGCACTACAGCTAGTTGAATATGAAAGATGAAGGTGAGAATATAATATTTTTTTCTCACTTTCTGCATTAAAATACCATAGAAATGGCTGGAGTGTGAAAAAATATCAAACCAAAACACAGAGTGATACAATACTCAAGTGTTATTTATTCCAAGCCAGAAAGTAATACCTCATGATAAAAGAGACTGAATTATGCAGTTATATGCAGGGCCAAAAGACTAAAAAGAATGTTGGAACACTGTTTTGAGGATGATTTTGGAGAAAAAATCTGGTCTGAAAATGTTAAGAAAAATACTTTATGCTATTGATTCCTTATTTTTTCAAGAAATGAGATTTAATATTTTTATGTTTGATTTGTTTTGTTATTTCAAATAAACTTTGGTGCATATTTAGATTTTTTTCTCTAACATCACTTCTTCCTCCCCCAAAAAATGTACCATTTTACTTGAAATTTTGGGTAGTTATTCAAATCAAATAGTACTTCCAAGGCACATCCAGACATTGTATGTGATCTGAATGGTGTTGCCAAGAACAAAGGTTCTGAGAGCAATGAGCTCAGAGGTCAACTAACATGAATGTTAATTTACCCTAAGAAAGGTCATAGTGAGTATTCCTATCTCAGGGTGATGGAAAAAGTGGGGAAAGAAAAACAGCTCAATACTTCATCATTTTGCAGAGAAGTTTAGTATTCTCTGTACTGAAATTCCTGGTCATAAGATTTCTGTAAAAATCCATAATAACACAATGAAAGAACAGAACAACTGCAGATGATATAGATAATCAAAGTTCAGATGATAAACAATGTTTTTTCCTTTTTATGCTTTTTTAAATATATCTAGTGATATTTGTCTTGTTTTGCCTTGTTGGAAATCTCTATGAAATCTAGTCATGGATTAAATCATGTGTGAAAAAAAATCACTCTGTTACCCTGGGGTCAGTTTCAGTTTATAGTGAGCTCTCACAATGCTTTCTAGGCAATGAAGCTGAAATGATGGCAAAGAAGGTTGCTCTCTGCAGGCAGTAGTTTTAGTGGAAAGAGGACTGCTTACTGAGGCAGGAGAAGCAAAACCCAGTGGCACTAAGAAAATTCTTTCCAGTGTGGATTAACTCTTTGAAGAGAAACCTTCAGCCAAATCAGAAAATGATAGGACACTATTAGAAAAAATTAGGAAAAAAAAAAATTCAAATGCTCTATTTCAGAAAGGAGAAGCAAATGGGAAAAAAAATCCAATACAAGTAAATTTTTAAGGACTAGATTACCTCTGTGTCTTTGTAGCAAAACATTCTCCTAACTGGGTTTAGAAAAAAATATTTTCTTTGTCAAAAGAGGATGAGGAAGATTTCTAAGTGAACCTGCATGGAAGCAGATTCTCCTAAGGATTCTGCCTCACCCTAGAAATACTTTTAAAAACTAATGGAAGTTACTGTGCCCACAGCATATGCAGCTTCACACAAAATGTAGTATAAGAGCAAGACAACCCTACCATGCGTAAGGTCTTGGAAAAGGTTATATTTCTTACAATATACTAGATTAGACTAGATTAGATTAGATAAATTAGAGCAATTTATTACAATATTTTGGGTAGGGCCAAATTTCTAACATGAAGGACGAAGCTGTACAACTAAGGAAAAGCAAAGCTATGCACCACTTTCAACTGGTACTATCAAATGGAAACAAATAGACCTCAGAGATATTAATGCAAAGAAGAAACCTCTAAAAAAAATTATTAGAAGATAAACAGCTATTGTTGAACACAGTAATACAAGCACCTGAAACTCCTATGATAAAGACTCTCTCTGACTAAGATTTTACTCAAGCCTAAAAAACTGCTTGTCCCTTTCTTCATGCTATAAACAAAAAAGGAAAGCTGATTAGGGAAACTGATAAGAGGTACCAAAATTCTCTTCAGCATATTAATTAATGTATAGCATATAGGCAAAAAAACATTTCCTAGGGATCTCTTTTCCTTGTCCATTTCTGAAGTACATATCAGACCCTTAAAACTCCAATGAAAAGGCTTTGTTTTTTAAATGCAGTTGTAAGGAGATAAATCTCTTTACTAATAAATAACCCAGCTGAATATTTAAGTTGAAAACCACTATTCATATGCCATTGATAGATATGGTCCACAATAAATAGTCACTGATTGTGGAAAATTCTCAATTAGCATTGTGAAAAACTAATCAATCAGACTCTCACATATCTTTATAAACCACATCAACAATATTAACAGTACTTTACTGTTGAATCGTAACTCCAACAGAATTCAAAAACCCATCAGAAACAAGAGTTTGTTGCAGTATTCTTAAAAGGAGTTTTAAAAATATTAAGGTGATAACAATGTATTGAAACTTGACCAACAAACCAGACAAACCACACTGCAAATCACAGAATTCACATAATCACTGGGTTGGAAGAGACCTTCAATCAGTTCTGTCTTAAAAAATCCTAGCTGGATGTACCTTGGAATGTACCAGGGAAAAATGTGTTTTACAGAAACATCCATAAAGCATCCTAAAAACATATTTTTTCAATAATACTGTTATTATAACTTCTAGAAACATGTGGCAATAAATAATAAAATTTCTCTATATTAGTCACTTGTTTCAGCCAGTTACTCATTGACATTATCAAATAGAAACACAGGATATGCTGATGTATATGGGAACAAAAACGTCTTCCAATCTGAAATTTTCTAAATCTATCGCCAAATATTCTCTTCATTTTCAAATATCAGCAAATTACATTCTGTGATTATATATAATGTATTTCCATGCTTCATAAGTCACTGTAATTGCAGAAAAGATAAAGAAAAGGTCATATTTTACAAAAAGTTTGAAAAAAACATCTTATACTTGTTTTCTGCAAAATTTGCTATTCACTTATGCTTATCTAATTGGCATCCTTGACAAAAAAACCACAGCGCACTTTAATTTTGTCCTCCCATTAGCATCAAAAACCATAATGCAGAAAAGTATTTGACCTACTAAAAGGGTAGAGTTTCACTGAAAACAGAGATGATTTGCTGACTACAGCTTTCATCTTGTCCTGGTTTTGGCTTCTCCAACAGCTGGTTTTGTGCTGTATTTTGGATTCAGAATGAGAATAAGGATGAAAACACATCATTGGGTGATATCTTGGGATTATCTAAGTCATGTTTGTTCTAAGTCAAGGACTTTTGTGTGTGCGCGTGTGGGTGTGTGTGTGTGTGTGTCTCATGCTCTGTCAATGAGAAGGTACAAGAAAGACATGGAGGGGTCTTAGCTGGGACAGATGACCCAAGATGACCAAAGGGTTATTTCACACCATAGAACGTCATGTGCAGTGTGTAAACTGGTGGAGTTACCTGGAAGGGCAGCCTGCCTAAGTGTCAGGCCTACAGTAGAAAATACTTAGCAAAAAACTAAGCCTTCGGGTACGTTTTGAAGCATCAAGTTCTAAGAGATACTACAGAAAAAACTTGGCTGTGCCATGTTGCCCTGTAGTTACTATACATGGAACAATGTCTCTTGCTTCGTTCAACGCCCCCTAGGTGTTCAGCATTTTGCAAGGTTCAACTCAAATTTTCCATCTTGGTTATCAATCCCACAGTGCTTTTTGGTGGCAAAAAATTTCCTAGAAGGAAATTTTTCAACCGTTTATTTTCCAGTTATCTCCAAGATCATGGCTAGCTGGAACATGACTTTGATTTTCATATATCAAGTTTTTACAACAACCATCTCATTTGGCAGAATGATTTTTAACCACTTTATATCAAACAAATATAGGCGCGGTTTCCTGTTTGGATGTGTACAAAAGAACAAGATAAGCCATAGGTCATATATCTCCACTTTCTGACTGTGTCTTCATATCCTCTAAAACCCCTGAGCTTCTAGAATGCACTTAATTAATTCAGCAACTAATTCTTTACTACTATCATAATTAGGCACTTCATATATATAAAATGAAATTAAATTGAATTTATAACAGAATTATCTAGATTGTACTTAAGTTGTCTAATAAATATACAAATGGTTCAAATAATCAGATTAACCATTTGCATGAATGAGGAATGCACATTTTGTATAAAGAAAACATTGCAGTCAATGGATCCATTAATGCATTAAACTCTACATCACGATTTGCATTTTAATGCTTCTGCATGAGCATATCAAAAATAATGGAATTTAATGAAGAACTTAAAGTCAACAAAGTAATTTTTCATTAATGAGCTATTTGTCAGAGCCATAAACTAATATGAGATTCAAATACATAGGTCTTTCCATTCCAATATAGAAAAATAATTTTATATTTCTGGTGAGAGGAAGAAACACAACAAACTGCAGGTTCCATAGGCAAAGTAGAACTAGGTAAACAAGTTTGCTCAAAGCCACATTTCCACTTAACTACTTGCAACCATCAGACAATTAAAGCATAGAAATACAAGAGATTCAGAAAGCAAATAAATGAGTACAGAGAGCCTGTGGAGACATGGGAAAAGCCTTCTGGTCAAAACCAGCACTAAACTATGTCAACTTTCTGTGAACAGGAATGTAGAAAATCAGTGTCAGAATTTAGATGCAATCTAGTCAGGGGCAGGGGACCAAAACAAGTGAAGAAGAATTTAAGGGCACCCTCCAGAGAATAGGAAATCTCTCAAAGTATGGATTAGTGAAAGCATGAAGAACCCAATTACATGACAGCACTGTCCTGGAGAGTGCTCTGGTTGTCTGGAGGCAAAGGAGACGAGAGGTTCTCAACTGACCTCTTGCTCTGGGGCTCCTAGAACAAGCCACATGCTTGTTCACCAAAATGTTCACCAAAAATCCTTTGCTGAAATATATAAAAGGATAGTATCTTTTGCTCTCCCAACAAGCCCTGCTGGAAGAATACAGCTGGCAGAACTAGTTCTCTACCCCAAATGAATCAAGCAGAGCACCTCAGCAAACAATGTAGTCATGTAAGTTGATTCAGTCTCCTCTTTAATGTTCTCAGACTCTGTCAGGTTGAATGTGGCTCGCTCAAAGTATTTGAAAGGAATACAGTATTTCTAGAAGTTGCTGATTTTAAGTGGCACTAAGTCCAAAAGACATTATATTGCAGGAGGAAGATAATGGAAGATGGTGATCAGAAACTCTAAAGATCTTTGGAAATAAGTCTTGATCAGCAACAAAAAAATACCAAAGTTATAATGGAGAATGAAGGAGAAGAATGTTTAGTGAAAAAATGGTATTACATCACATCACTGTCGATGAATCTCTAATGATGGCCTAGAAAAACAGAAGTTACTGTGATAAAAGAGGACATACTTGTAATACATACATTAGATACACACACATGCACACATTTCACATATGTATGCATATATAAGTATATATATATACATATATATATATATATATATGTCCATACCTATAAAAACACATACACTACAGATAGGATGAAAAGGATTAGCAAGGACACTAATATGCTATTTTTGGACATTTTGTGGAAAGCTTCATCTATTCTAAAAGATTTGATATATTTTTAATTTTTCAACAAATTTTTAAAGAATAGTACCCAAACCAATCAAAAATTAAGGAAAATAAAGCAGGAATTAAAGGAAATGATGGCTTAATTTTTCTGTAATAAGATGAAGCTGTTAGAGAGGGTCCAAAGGAGGCCATGAGGAAGGTGAAGGGCCTTGGGGTGAAGCCGTGTGAGGAGTGGCTGAGGTCCCTTGGTCTGTTCAGCCTGGAGAAGAGGAGACTGAGGGGAGACCTCACTGCAGCTACAACTTCCTTGTGAGGGGAAGAGGAGGGACAGACACTGATCTCTGCTCTGTGGTGACAGTGGCAGGATGTGAGGGAATGGCCTGAAGCTGTGTCAGGGGAGGTTCAGGTTGGGTATCAGGAAAAGGTTCCTCACTCAGAGGAGTGAGGACCAACTCAGGTTGGTCACTGGAACAGGCTCCCCAGGGAAGTGGTCACACCACCAGCCTGAGAGAGCTCAAGAGACACTTGATCAATGCTCTTTAGCACATGATGTGACTTTTGCAGATGGTGCTGTGCAGGGCCAGGAGTTGGACTTGATGTGAATCCCTTTCAACTTGGCAGATTCTGTGATTCTGTGACTAAGACATCAAGACCTACCTTAGGACAAAATTGTGGACAGTTTTGTCCTTAGGACAAAACAGCCACAAGACATAAAAACAACCTGAAGCTTAAAACTGAGAAAAAATGAGAAATACCTACAAATGGGAAAATAAATTCAATTATTTCCACTTAATGTTTATGTACAAGCTCTCTCTTGCAAATATGAGGAAAAACTAATTTCTTACAGCCCAATGTCTGACATTGAGGACATCTTTACTCTTAGTGCTTTGATCAATATTTGTGTTCCTTAACAACCCAAAATTTGGAAGAATTTCAATAATTTTTTTAAAATTTCTGCTAAATTTTAAAAATATATTAAACATATATTTATCTCTTTTTTCTTCTGTTGACTGTATGCCATGTGTAACCATTCAGTAAAGTAGTTTTAAAATCTTGACTTTGGAGTACTTTATTTTTTGTTGAAACCTGAACCTTCTTTTTCCTGAACCTTGATCTGTCTTGGTTTGTAGCTCCTGCTTACGGGATTGATGTACTACTCAACCAAAAAAAATTAAGGTCTAAAACCACTAGTAGCAGTTTATTTGTAAAATACGCATCGAGAATACACATGTTCCTTGGGTCCTGGAAGAAATCTAATGGATTATCTGACCTTAGCCAAGAAGTTAAAACAGATGAACAACTTAAGCTGTGTGAAGCTGTGTAGCAGTGCATCCAGCCTGTAACGTAACAGACGTTCAATTATTTCTTCTCAATAGCAAAATTCTGTTTATCTTTCTCATTCAGACAATTAACATACTCACTAACTTAAGTAAAATCATCAATACTGATTCTTCACTGCAAATGCTGAAACTCATGTGAAAAAGAATGACAGTTAACAGTGTGATTAGAATCTTACTTAATCAGTTTTATCTGGCATTGCTGTGAAATATCAACATATGATTTTGTTCCAAATGCATTGCTACATACTTTATTGCAATAAAAGTCAAGTGAAATTATTACTGTTATCTTACACGAAAGCATACAGACTCATGCTTTGTGCCCTGAAGGACTTATATGTGAGACAGAAAAATGTGTAGGTAAACAACAGCAAAGATTGATAAAAGGGCTAGTCCAGGATAGAGCAAGGCATAAAAGCGTCTTTATCTGCCCAAAGTGATGACTGCTGGTCATTCTTGCTTGTTGATTCTTTGATTTTGAGGAAATTACTTACAACATCTTCAATTTGTTGCAGACTGACACACAGGGTGAGGTACAGTCATTTTTGTACAATCTTTTAGAGTCCTATGGGAGTTTCCTCTTTCCCTGTTGTAAACAGAAAAACAAATGTACCATTCATATGTCCAGACAAATTAAAAAACTCACAGTCAATAGTAGCTAAAATATCAGTTCATAATTTTTAACCTACAGAATAGAAAATGAAAGACTGCGCTAGACTTTGTAATTTATATACATGATATATATTACACATGATGCTTTACACTACATGGTGTCCTCACAGCAGGGCAAGCAAAAAAATAGATTTATTATTAATATCATCAATTCCTTCTCAATTGCAATCAAGGGTGTACGGAATAAGAATTTGCCTTGCATTGTTACCAAAGGTAAAATAAATCCTTGATAAAATTGGTAATTGCTCAATAATGACCTGGCCACAGCCAAAAGGTAATGAATCTGAAGGTTCTCCTTTATTCTTACAAGAATAATTGTCCAGAAATTATAAAGTGTGATGCAAGATATTCCTTTCTCAAGAGAGAACATAACATTGGAATCATCAGTTAGACTTAGGGTTTCAAATCACTCTTTTAATATACATTTAGGATAAAACACTCTTTGGATAGTAACACAAATTAAGTCAACATTAACAGGTATTTTTTCACAGTTATGGAGTTAGCACTGTGAATACTGCAGTATCATTAATACACAACATTGCCAGAATATCAGATTGATGTCACTTATAAATGTTGCTTGCATTTTCACTTTTGCTTCAATAGTTCAACTGAACACGAAACTAAGAAAATTTTGAAATTTAAATGTACATTTACATATAATTTGATGGATAATCCCACTGTAACTTCCATTTGCTCTTATGTAATGACAAAACATTTAAAAAAATTAAACCGGAAGTGATTTCCATTTTAATGAATTTTTATTTGCAATTCATAAAGTAGCGTGTGAAAGTAAAGGACTGTGAAAAATTAGCCTCATTTAAATCCTAGACAGAAGCTGGAAAGAAGATATAGAGTAAGTTTTGCTCAAGAAGTGAGGAAAAATCAGTTCTCTAAAATTCTGCTGATTCCATATGTTAAACAGAAAGTTGGTTAAAATCAATATATTGAACATATTATGATGATACAGAAATTTTTCAAGGGATAATTATTAAAAGTCTTGAATATTGACTGAAAAAGAATTACCCATTTGAGACAGCTCTGTGGAGATTCCTGTGGAGATACATCCTTAAGCATGAGCTCACCAAGTGGTGAGCAGGAGCTGAACAGGGGTGTTTTTTCCAGGCTGGCATTCACAACACTGTTGGCCAAAGCTCAGTCCTCCTAGGAGTGAAAAATCTATTTTATTTTCTGAAATAAAAGAAAAGGTGAGAATAAACAGAAAGTCTTTTGAAGGTACTGGCCAAAATCACTGGGTTACTTCACATCACTCAAGATTAGCACAAAGTTGGTAACATCCTACCCCACTGCTACTAGGCCTCCATAACTGCCCTATGAATCTGCAAAATTGGGACTGTATAAAAACACATGCAACAAAAAGAAAAAAAAAGAAAAAAGAGAACACTAAGAACCTATAAGTAGGTATGAACTAGTCTTGTTTAAAATATGTGCATATTATTTCTGCTATTAAGACATTTCACATTGTATCTCAAGTTATTTATTATTATTTCTAAGTTACTTATTGTAACTTAGAAGTTCATAAATAAGAATAAAGGTCTTTTTCCACAGTGATGCATTTTCCACATTTACTAAACTAGGATCTAGTTTCCACTCATTTCAATATGCTTTAACTAAACATAAACAGAATTTGGCAGAATTCCTCACCTAATGGTTTCAACTGGTGCTTCAAATTAACATAACTCTGGAGTTTACATCTCTATTAGTGTATTAATATTTCTAGTGATGGGAAAGGGCTATTCCATATTCCCTATGTAACAAAATCCCAGTGAAGCCACAAAAGCTCTTTCTAATAGCAGTGGGAAAAAGCCAAGTACCAGAACAAGCCCAGAACTAAATCCACGTATTTTATCTGTTACTCTAGTGCAGTAGCACTGGAGGAGAAAATGGGAATCTTTATAATAAGGAGTGCTACATGAAGCTTTGAAAACTTTCTACTTTTTTCAAGAATGACACAACCGGAAATTTAAATTCTACCCAGTTCTATGTCATATTATCATCAAACCACATCTTTTCTAGAAGCAGTCTTTGCATTGTTCACAGCGGAATAACACCACTAAGTGTGCAGATGCTGACACTAGAAAAGACCCAAAGCTGAATGATGTCAATGAGCCCTACAGGGCATTCCAGTTACACTGGAAGTAAACTTAACTTGATTGATGTTATTAGTCTTCTTCCAGCTGTTTGTACACTGGAAAATATTTACTTAGAAAATTTCACTAAACAGTATTATTTATGGTCTTGAAAATTATGCAATTGCTTATATATTATACAGTATATCAAATCTATTATAATACTGAAATCAGAATTTATGTCGCAGTCATTTTAAAAACACAGTACGGCTAGGCATACAGTGAACATGCTTAATTACAATTCTTCTCTTTCCAGATTTTGATTGTGAATTAATTTGCACGTGGATACACACATTCTTCCACAGAATAAAAAATGTTTCCTAAAATCTTTGCCATTTTCACCATTATGCTGCTCTTATATATACATAATTAACAGAAAGGCGGCAATGTAATGAAGCACACCAGTGTAATATGACTTGAAACAGGACAAAATAAACAGACATATAGAAGAGAAAACAAGTTGAAAGTGTGAACCTGATTAAAGCCAGTGAATGAAAGTCTTATTCTGATATAAAATAACTGTATTAGAGTGCAGGGATGTCTATATTCCAGGTCCAAATATCATAATTAGAGAGAAATTAATATCTTAGTCTTAAATGGAATTTTATCTGTAACTAAAAGAAAGTGAAAACTCCCTCTACGTTCAGAGGCAAGAGTCCCTTTGGTGCTCAGACAAAAATATTTTTCCCAATTTTTTATACCTTAATCATTCATTTCCCAGTGTAGCCAGCACAATTAATTCCCCATTTAAAACTACCTGCAAAATTATTTTTGGTGCACCCTGCTTTACATGATTGACTAGAACTGCATATTTAAGAGAAACAAAAAGTGTGTTCAATTATAACCCCAGCTGTTATCTGTCCTCTCTGTGCACACACACACACAGATACACACACAGCAGACACACAAATTGCTCAAGTTGAAAAGAGCAAATAAACCTGTTTGGAAAAAATCAGCATGATGATTAGTAATGCTATTAAATGTAGCTTCTTATTAAATACTTACATACAGAACCTTGCCAGTAAAATGTAAGGAGATCATGTACAGCTGGGAAAACACAGGATATGTTGGAACCTGTGCCATGTTTTTGTTCTCTGCTTGCAAAGATTTAATTAAAATGCACAGAAGAAATTCCGCAATATTTTAATGTTATAAGAAATCATGTAAGTATTTAAGAAATACAAATATCCTAGCTAATAAATACAACATTTGCAGTTTCCAATGCCATTACCTGAATTAATTAAATGCCATTACCTGAATAAGCAGACCTGGTATCTTGAGTATATGCTTGTATTTCATGTTCAAAATGAACTTAAAAGAGCAACTTTAGGGTCAGAACATACATTTACAATTAATTTCATATTTTAGTAGTCCAGCTGAAAAATTTATCTGAGTTGTAAAAGGTAAAATCTTCCTTTTGCTACTCAATCTTCTCTCCTATTTGAATTATTTAGGAAAGTCACTTCCTAAAGCAGATGAGCTCAGGTTATGGTTTCTTCACAATTTTAGTTGTCTGGAAGAGTACATGCAGTCTTTCTTTCAGAGCAAGTTCCCAGCTAATCTACTGTTTGTCATAGATCCATCTTGCATGGGTTCCAGGATTGGATTTCTTAGCTGTGAAAAAATTCTCTACTTTGACCCAGGCTCCACTTTGACACAAGAATACAGACAAGAAGTTACTGCTGAGTAACACAGTCTACCTTAGTGCTTACCTTCAAGGTCCATTGGAGAGGGTGAGAGAGTAGATCCTTTTGAATTACTTAAAAAAAATTGTAAAAGTTCTGGAACTTGTTCTAAAATCTTCAATACAATCACACAAACGCTGCATTCAGTTTTTGACTCCTCTGTAGAGAAAGAAGTATCAATAAACCAGACTTATCTTAGCAGAATGCCACTGAGGTGGCTGGGCATAAGGCACTTGTCCTGTGAGGAGAGGCAGGAGAACCAGGCCTGGTTCAGTCTGGAGGAGGAGCAGCTCCAAAGCAGGGCACCTAAAAGCAGCCCCCAGTACACACAATGCTTTACTGGGGAGCTGGAGCTGGGCTCTCCTCAGCAGGGCACAGAGGGAGGGTGGGGATGAGAAATAGGGATTTGCTGTAATAAATATTTTCCTTAAACTAAATTAATAATTTTTTTTGAAGTATAGGTTTGAACTCATTTTAATTCAGAAATATTTTTGTGACTTCTACATTATGAAATGCAAAAATAATTTTCAGAAAATCCTCCAGATTCTGAATTATAAAAGATTATTGAACCATTAGACACTAAAAGTGTATAAAATGTTTTAAAATATGCACTTGTACATTTTATCACAGAGAAAGCAAAGCTTCTCTATGTTTCAGTCTAGGGGACATATACAATAACAGAATCTCTACTTCCTAGATTACTAAAAATATTAGAACAACAATAAAAGTAAAACAAAACAAAAAGAATATGAAAAAATATTAAGAGAATAGAATAGTTTCAGTTGGTAGAGAACTATAGCAATCATGTAGTTCAACTGTCTGATCAATTCAAGGCTAAAACCATTAAATCATGGTATTAAGGACATTGTCTAAATACATCTTTGATAAAAAACAATTAGCAGGTTAAATTTGGGATGAATTTTAAGATGAATATCAAGAAAAACTCTGTGGAAGGAAGATCATTTGGGCTGAACAAAGACAGAGTATATCTCCACTGAGATCACTAGAAAATTGCTTCTGAATCCAGTTAAGGCAGATTAATTTCTCTGGACAGGAGATAGCTGGGATCCTTCTGCTTAAGATTTTAAACCTCATACCAGAAAAAAAGTTTTCCATGCCAGAGATTCCTCTAAATGTCTGGTGAAGTTTTTAGTTTTGTGCCTCTACCTCAGGCATTGGGGAATTTGAAACTAGAAAAATAAATCCTATGGTAACGGCATTTGGGAGGTAAACAGGCTCTTTTAAAGAAAGTTCAAGGAAAAATAAGGCAGACAAAAAAATTACAGATATTTTTCATGGAATCCATTTCTATCAAAAATGCAAACTAACTTCACAGTTTTATTCTGCAAATCTGATAGAGTTTTCTACCACTAGTTTGACTTTCAAGAAATCTAGAAATATTTATCTCCAAGATTCATTAAAAAAAATACTGATGTCTGTAAGTTAAAGTGTTGCCCTCTACCCTTACAAGTATAAAATTCAGACTCCTCTACTAAGTAGTCTTTTGACTGGTTCTAATAGCTTGTGCACATACCACAGAAACCTCTCACAATAAAAGATATTGTATTCACTGCATGTGACTGTTGTAGATTCAATCTCAAGCCCATTTACAAATGCCTTCCCTGAGCAGCTGTAAAATTAGGTCAGCCGAGCACTCACGACAAGCTACATCAGTCACGCAGAACTTCAGCTGCTTCTCGCCACAAATCTGATTGACTTAGCTCCTTCATGTAAAGGCAGCATTTGATAAATAAGAGGTTTGGTGTTAACATGGCTTAAAATAGCCAGCCATAATTAATGTCATCTTGTCATTAAAAACACAGTTACTGATTACTCTTAAAAGTAGTGCTTTTAATACACTTAATCAAGATAAGGCCCATTAAAAGCTATCAGAATTTTCCCTCACTACTTTGGTTCAGCAGCAGACACTGCTAACTTAGAAGACCTTTTCATTTCAAACTATTGAAGTGTTAAGGAAAAGACCTCTGGGTTTGATGGCTGTGGCTGAAGCAATCAAAATTATAAATACGCACATTATCTGACCATGTTTACAAATTACTGCAGTGGTCTTTTTTAACACTGAGAGGCCACCATGTGTTGCAGTCACTGTTTGTGAATCTGTCTCCCTGATTAGTCGGTGCTCTCTGTAATAACACTGGTAGCACTGAACATATGTCGTGGGAAAATCCTGTCAAGCAAAAAGCTAAGCTATTCTCATCTATCTTTGTCACTTTTAATACATATGCTTACTTTTTCAGCTTCTTTTTTTTTTTTTTTATAGGACAGTGATAGATATAAAACATAGTACTTCAAGAATTCTTTACACCTGAATAAAATATTATTTTGAACTTAAAATAACATTAATGGAATCATTATAAAATGACCGGTCTTGTAGCCCAATTTAAATTCAAGGCATAAACTAGCACCGATAATCATTAGCCATACTTAATTAAACAAGGCACAAGTAACTGAGACACTCAGTTAGAAAGCAAAATGTGGTTTGCTACAGATACCAATATCGTGTACGTATGTATCAAAGCATTATTGAAATTTACTATATCATGTCAGAAATTCAATGTTTGCATCTGAAAACTAGTTTGTTTGGTTTTTTTTTTCCTCTTAAAGCTGCAAAACTCAGAGAACCTTCAATGATGTAGTTATTGCTGATATATATTTAACCTGGAAATCAGATGCCAAGATAGCTAGAAAGGAGTCTTGTTATAAAATGCTGACACAATTTTGTTTTCTTTTTTGCACAGGTGTAGCATCTCAGATATAATTTATATTTTACATAGAAAAATTACATTTTTAAAGGTCAATAGCATTTTTAACACAGAAAACATTTTTCAGTAGTGCCATTGTTGAAACATTGTCATAAATAATGCCACATCTCCTGCCTTTCTAATAAGCAAAAAGGACAATTGTACAGTAATGCATTGAATACACAAGTTCATTCATGCGTAACAGCCACTGCCATGCTATACTGAATCATCTGGTAGGGTCAACATTCTTCTAAATTAATTACAGCCATTTAGCAATAACAATAAGTGTAGTAGCCTACAATGTACTTTGCTCTGCTTGTGCTGCCTGCATGGAAGTGTTGCCATTTCGGATGGCTGTTATGCAATTCATTTCTAAACACACAGCTTACACTTTACTACCCTCTCATTATTCATGTCATGCTTACAATTCATGAGAGACTGAGCTAAGACCAACAGACCCATACTCAACACTGATTTTATAATGCAGCTCAAGCCAAATGTCAATAATGAGTGTATAAGGAAAAAAAAATCTAACATCCTCTGCTCCTCTAGAGCTGCTAAATTCTATAAGCAACAAAATGTACAACAGATGTTACATGTGATTAGAGTGCTTGCTCACTGCTAATGTTTGTCAGTAAAGTGAATCTTATGAAAAGCTAAGATACAAAACAAGTGCAGGGAAATGCTCATCTATAAATTGCTCTCCCCTCCCCCCCACACCCCACACCAGAGAGATCACATTTGATGGAGTTCCTGCCTTGTTCTACACTGGGAGTAGGAGGGACTTGAGTAGGAGTCTACCACTTAAATTTTTCAAAATTATTATTAAAATAATTAAAATAGGCTTCTTTAATGAGTAAAATTTAAATTGAAAAATAAGACTAGGTCAAGATTTTTCCAAAAACATTCTAAATATGTTGTCAAACAAACAAAAGTATATATACTTAGAAACATCTGGACACGGTCCTGTGCAATGTGCTCTAGGATGACCACGTTTGAGCAGGGTGCTTGGACCAAATGACACACTGTGCTTCCTTCCAAAGAAAACCATTCTGTGATTCCATGATTCTGTGATTCCATGATTCTGTGAAATCCTACTTAAAATTTCAAACAGAAATCATCACTTAATTTTTGATATTGGAAAGTCTAGAGTTTGGTGAATGTCTTAGCATGCAGCATTACTCATCAGAGCTCTTTTGAAGATGCCATGCCCTAAGCCAGTGTGTACGTGCGATGTTTTGGTGTCATCTCACATCTTGAGTATGGACTGGGATCCATAGTTCATACTGGAGATTACTTACATGCAGTAGCTACAGAAAAGTCAAATCGTTCAGTGCTCACAGACTACCCAGGTACACAGAGTTTAAGAAAATATGGGACCTTCATGTAAATAATGCCTGAGTGAAAGATGAATCTGTGTTCACAAAGCCTACTCTGTCTTTTGTGCAGTGATATATTTATACACATTTGTGTTTATATCTGACTGCTTTCAAAAGAACCTCATGTTTTTCCAGCCACTATCCCATTGTATAAAATAAGCATCACAGCTTTTTGTTTTTCTCCACATGAAGATAATTAGTTGGGAATTATTCACAGGTATACTTATGTTATTCTGTTCATCTACTCCACTATGACAAAACCAAAATTATTCTTCTTCTACACAGACAAGGACATAAACAGCACATTAAAAAAAAAATGAAACAAAAAAACCACAACAGAAACAAACAAAAAAACCCCAACCAACCAAACAAAAAACAAACAAACAAAAAAACCAAAAAACCCAAAAAACCCCAAAAAACTAAAAAACAAACAAACTACATGAAAATCAAGCAAGAATATTGGAAATTGTGCAGTATAATTAAGACCCATTTTATATTTTTAGTTTGTATTTTTAGACATATAGAAACTAAGTAACTGAAGCCCACAGCAATAAAGAACAAAGACAGCATAAAAGTATATTTAAACAATCTTACATAGTTAAGGCTGAGCCAAAGACACATATTTTGTACATATTTTTGCAAAAAGGCAGAATTTGACTGTTACAGTAATTCTTCATTAAGGAAAAAGCAAAATGAATGTCACACAAAGCAAACTGAATGCTCTTTAGGGGAGAATCCTCAGCCTAAATAATTGCTTAGAAAACCGTTTCCACAAACATTCTTGGTGCCTACTGGCAACTTTAATGGCATGTCTCAATCTGATTCCAGACAAACACACTGAAAGATCTCCTATGCTTTAGTGATGTGTCAAAAACATTATTATTATTTTCAGAGATACATTTTATACATCTGTGTAAGTGCATCTCAAAATTTTATTTTAACTTTAATGCCTACAACTAGCAATTGCTACTTACTTGCCAAGGTTGCTTCACTGATCACTCATACCTAAGAAATCATTCTGACTTTACTGCATGCATAAATCGTCTATTAAACTTTGTAGAGAAAATTAGAACTTTATTTCTAAAAGGGATACAATTTGGATAAAAAGGTAATTGTTTCAACTAGCTTGTTTTAGAAAAACCAGTGAAACAATTCAGATTATTCCCTATATTATTTTAGATTTACACATAATTTTAAACTGTAGCATCGCAATTTCTTGTCACTATCACAAGATTACAGTGATTCTCTGTTCATGTAGAGGTGGGATTATAGTTCTCAAAATTGCCTTATTCAGCCATGTATTAAGTAACCCAAAATGCCTTATAAAAACGTACTCCAATCTAAAAATCAAAATATATGATTCTAATGTGAGAAATGTCTTGAAATGTTCAGAGATCATCCACTATTCATGCCTACTTTCCCCATGGGGATGTCTAAAATGAATGCCAGTTAGAAATGGAATGAAGATTCATTCATTTGTGATGCCACGACTAAAGTACTTTTGTAGAAGAACAATTTTAAGTATGAATCATCAATATTTTTAAAAGTGCACATTATATATGCCCCATTACCCTATTTAATTACACTTAATTTATTTTATAGATTGACATCTTTTTCAGTGTCTCATTCTGTCATAAATTGTGACTTAAGGAAGTAATACCTCTAAGACCTTTGTACACTGAAACTACTATTTCCTTCACAAATGCAATAGCTTCTCTCATCCTCACTGAGAGATGATGTTCAGTTTCTTCACCACAGAAGAAAAGGTTGGTAAGTGCCTGTTTTTGACTGTCCTTAATACCACAAATCTCTTAAAAAACATTTAATTATAAGATAATAATCTACTTCTATTCAATTAAAGGTAACTGTTCAGACTTTCCATAAAAAAATTTTAAACAAGCTTTCCGATATGACATTACATAAATTGTTCTTGTTATCTTTGGAAACTGTGGTTGCGTACCTAATTTCAAATCACTGACAGTTTCTTTAATAAAGGGGTTTTTTTAAAGAGCAGACTGCCTATTTCTCAGAAAGCCTTTTTGCAATTAAACTTTCTAAATAAATAAGAAATGTCTCCTAGTAGGTAATTTTTATTTTTACTCCAATATTTGTGACTGCATTTAGAATGATTTTTACTATGAGAGGAGTTCATGGGAGAAGATATTAGGATCTAGCAACTGCATGCAAAGTGCAGACAAAGAAAGAGAAATTTCCAGCTTTGTTTTGGGAAAGGAAAATTCATAAAAGAGGGAATACCTTTGCTTCTTCAAACAATGCTATATTTCCTTTTCCCTGCCCCCATCCCAGTGTCTACTGCATTTTGACTTTAAGAACACCTCTATAGTTTGGCACATCACGCACGTCCTTGTTGAGGGCCATGTCAGACCCAAGCACCTCTTTTCAGGCTGAAAGGATGATAAACCTGATTCATTCAAACAATGATCTTCCTCAACTTTCTCTCAGGCTCCAAATCCACAAGCCACCACTTATAGCCCAACAATATCTCACAAGGAGAAGGAAAATACTCAACACACCTTCTCCTAGTTTTCTCCCACCCTCATACATCAAGTGTGCGTGATGACCTTCACTCACCTTCATTTCATTCCTTTTATCCAAGCATTACACACAAGTTGACAATTCACCACAGCATCAAAAGGAAAATAAAGAATTGTGGTTTTCTGTTAGACTAGACAATCAAAAGAGATGCTAATAGGAGGACAAAAGACAATTCTATACCTGTGACACAGGGTATATATAGTTTTGACTCAAATGGCATGTTTCACACTTGTCAAAAATTATATTTCTGGGTGCTTTCCATTTTTTACAAAGTTTAGAAAGGTTTCATGTGAAGATTTTGAAAATTATCCTAAGTCAAACTGAAGATATTTAATGTGGAGTTTAAAATAACTGTCCAATAAATAAAAATTCAAAATACACTCATATTCCTATACACATTTTCAAACAACCAGCAATAGCTGCATCCAGGCAGTAAAGATGTTTCATTATTGGCAATGGAAAACTTAACACACAGCTGATAATGCAGTAAACACACTTCTTTTCCTTGCCCTCCACTTGCATTTAACAACTCAAGCATTCCCCCTTTTGTACCAGTCCTTTACAACAGGCAGCAAGACAGAATAAATCCTCTCATTTAAACCACCTTTGTTCCTTTGATTTCAAAGTACTCTTCAAAGTACTTGCCTGACTCACCAACGTATTTAAGCTCAGATCAGTTACTCTGCCTGGGGGTTCAGAAGGAAGTGTTGGCAAGTAAGAAAACACAGTAGGAAATGCCTTTGCTAAGGCATAAACACTTGAAGTTTCAAATACACCATTGCTATCAGTTGTCCTTTCTTATCACACTCCTCTTATAAAGAACTTCCTTGCTCTTGACATTTTCCAGACTCCAAAGTCTCTGCTATGCAAATAGTTTAAAATAGTTTTAAAAGACATAATGAGTGCACTTAGCACAAATTTATTTGTAGATAGTGATGTTTATTTTATATGTTTTACATATATATAAGCAAGATGCATTTAAAATATAAGTATTTTTGCTACCCTAGATTATATTAAAATACATGGGAAAATTGGATAGTGCATAAGTCCCTGGTGAATACAACAGTTGCTGTCACTGTCACTACAATAACAAATGATTGGTTTGTTGCACGTATCTCTGATTTTTTACTAGATTCTGCTTTTTTCCCTTCCTCTCTCATTCTAAGAAAACTTCTCCTGCTCCCCAGTAAGCTGGATACAATTTGAATTTAAGTTATCTCAAATCTCACCCCGAATAAAGAAACACAAGCCAGATTTCCCACAGAATATTTTACCAGGGAGAAGATTCTTGTAAGGTGGAAGTCAGAGAACATAATGGTCAGAGTCTAACAGAGGAGAAATTTCCACTTGCAGTAGGCTTATAAAATTAATTAGGCCTTGATTATTTTTTCCTCTACAGTCTACATAAAAAGAGTATGGATGTTTTCATAGAGTCAGTTATAACATCCTAGA
This sequence comes from Passer montanus, assembly GCF_014805655.1. NCBI lineage: Eukaryota > Metazoa > Chordata > Aves > Passeriformes > Passeridae > Passer > Passer montanus. The sequence goes on from NW_024373590.1 coordinate 2,067,788, forward strand.
TAGAAGAATTTCTTTCCTCTCTTTCCCTGCATCAGATGTATCTTCATTAAACAGTGTTCTTTTCTGAACATGTTATTACTTTTTCAGTCATGACAGAAACAGAGGCTATGCTGTAAAGCTCTATTTTGTGTTTAACAAACCGTATAACCAGACCTGTTATTGTGTGTTTCTCTGTCTTTGAATCTATTCATGTGGAGGCATCCTTGAATTTAAAATTAGAGTTGGAGAGGCATATTTTATATTTATTAAAGGCTGTCTTTTCCTTAGGTTTTTTCACACCCTGTTTTATCAGGGTATTAATTCCCAACAGGGAATTCAGCCACACAGAGCAGAGATTAGACTGCAAAACCTAAGATAAACCAAAAAACGCACTCGAAATATTCAGGCTAAGAGGTCACTCAGGGAGGACATTAGATTGCAGTTTTATGTGGTTATGTCACAAGCAACTGGTGAGGAAAAGCTCAGAAGCACCATACTAATACAAATCAAATTTCAAAATTGCTACTGTTCTTTGTATTCACTAAAAGGTTCCCAGACTATGTTAATAACATTCCTGAAAGTTTAGCAGAAACAATGGTTCATTTCCTTGTCCATTACAAAACAAACAGACAAACAAACAAAAAACAGGAAGCACCCAAAAAAACCCCACTAATGAGATTATAGAAATATTTTCATTGATTTTTACAGGGAAAGAGCATCTCTCCTGCTAAGATAGGCTGAGAGTTTGAGTTACTTAAACCTGAAGAAAAGGTTCCTGGGAGATCATTTATCACCTCCCAGTACCTGAAAGGTGCTTACAAGAAGAATGGAGAGGGTCTTTTTACAAGGGCATGCAGAGACAGGATGACGGGGAAAGCTGAAAATTTTAGGTGAGATATAAGGATGAAATTTTTTACTGTGAAAGTGTTGAGGCCCTGGAACAGGCAGTGCAGAGAAGCTGTGGATGCACCATGCCTAAAAGTGTCCAGGTGGGATGAGGCTGTGAGCATCCTGGTCTAATGAGGGGTGCCCATAGCAGGGCTGTTGAAACCAGGTGATCTTTAAAGTCCCTTCCAACCCAAGCTGCTCTATGATTCAGTGATTTAGAGCACAAGAGAGAATAGGAAACTCCAGTTTTCTTTGTCCATTCTTAAATGTTATTACAAAATTGTTCATCAGCCTGCTTGAAATCTTAGGAAGAAAACCAGCAGTTTAGCCCTATGGCAAGAGGAGCTAGAAAGATTAAGGAAATTTCATTTCATTCTTGTAGTTGAAGAGAGCTGTTGAAAGATAAAGAATATCCCAAGAGCTTAATTGTAGCAGCTTTTGATTGACATCACAACATCATATTCTCTCACATAAATTTCCCCTTGCTCAAAAAACTGATATAATGTTTTATTAACTGATTTAACTATAACTATTTAAAGTATTTCTAACTTTTTGCACGCAGTTAAGTCAGATTAAGAAATGTGAACTATAAAAAGCACTAAAATGTGTAAAGAGAATTGTATGTTTAAATATTGAATAGACTTATATCTCCTACAAAAAAGGAAAAATAAAAAAGATGGCGGCTTTCCTTTAGTTCCAGATACCTATTCCAGCTAAATTTAAAAAAAAAAAATCTTTATTTTTATTTCTTGATTTTGCTCTTACACCAAAGGAATACTTATGGTCTATGGTTTTGAAAACTTCCTTAATTCAATATTCATTACACATAAAGGTTATTACAATCACTCTTGTCAAATGGTGGTTGTAATGAAGTTAGGGTGATCTTGCCAACACACCTGTCAACCTCAAATTCCCAACAAAGTCAACAAAACTGCATGGACAAGGTAATGTGCTAAAACATAACTTTTTACAAAGTCAAGACCAGAGTTAAGAGGCAGACTCTGGAAACTAAGTGTTCTTGAATATGTGTGCATGCAACTGGCTGTTGTTAACACTGATGTTTGTGCAGCAAGCTGTTATGGATTAGTTTCCTCAAAATCAAAATAAGGATAATGCAACAGTCATCTTCCCGTCAACCCAAAACACTGTTTTTCCATCTCTATCTCAATAAAATAAAATGTCCTGTGCATTAAAAATATTCTGTTTCATCTAAATGGCAAACAGTTCTGTTGAGTCTTATTATAACCTATACATTAAAATTAACTATCTCTTCAAAAATATTTCAGGTTTTGTTCCTCCCTTCCACAATTATTGAACCAACTTTATTCACCTTAATTTAATAATGTTGGCATATAATTTCTTTGGTTCCTTTCAATTCATAAAGTCTCATATGAATGGTTTCATTCAGTCTTCCGAGTCATATTCAGTAGCAGTAATTGCAATAGAATTATATTCTAAAGTACTGAAGGCAGAGAATTAGTTTCCTTGGTGTTTTTTCCCCCCACTTTTCTCTTTTTCTTCTTTCTTTTTAGCGTGATTGTCTGTGTGAAACAGCAGAAAGCTTTTCTGAAAGCCTCCCAGTTTTTGACCTGTCTTGAATCTGTCTCACTTGGCTACAGATGGCCTATCAAATCCATCAAGTCCTGATTGGAATAGATTACTAAATTGTTGGAGCACTGGGATTAGGCCCATCTGTCTGCAGGAAGCTCTGTAATCATGATGAGAGGTTATTGTTGCCTGGGAGATGAAAAGCAGCAAACCATGCTGCACTAAAGGATCAACCAAGGCTTTCCATAAAGTAAAGGAGATGGAAAAGCAATCCTATTATGCTGAATCCTGTGAACACCAGCAGGGTGCTGTAAATATTCTTGAAATACTGCTTCAATGGACATACATCTTTTTAGGATGTTCTATGAGAAAGAGAGGTTTAAATACAAGCCAAATTTTTCCCTTTCATTGTAAGAGGATGTCATCACAGTTTAAGAGAGCTGGAAACTTAGGTTTCCAGGCTGAATGCTGGCTTGATTGCTAGAAGTCTCAAAGTTGAGCAGCTGAACTAGGATAAAATTAAAGGTTAGCCCTGTCCTACCCACCAAAGTCAAGTGTAACTAGACTATAGAGATATTTGGCAACAGAATTGACCATATTTAATTAATTTCCTAATATGAAATTTTCTGATTGCTTACGTTAAATCTCTGAAAATACCAAAAAATATAATAGCAGATAATACTGAGAGTCTCTTGACTTCATTTTATTGCATTTTTTGGGTTTTCATCTTGTTTCAGCTGTTGTCTGAAACAAAGAAAAGTTCTTTGAAAGTTTTTCACTAAAAAACTTGATATGCCCCAAGACTTTCAAATCAAGGAGGTATGCAAATACACTTAAAAGTTTATATAGAATAGAAGAAACTCTAGTTCAAGTTTTTGCTGTGCCTTCTTCCCCAGAGAGTTCTGGAAGGAAAAGTCATGCTCTTGCACTCATCAGAAGGCATTCAGAGCAAGGTCCCATTCTAGGATAAAGCCTCAGGAATGGGTAAGGTTTCAGAGTGGGTTGCCAAAAACATTCACCTCCTTTCTCTCCCTTACTCTCTGCTTCAACAGGTCCACCAGCCAGAAATATCTGATGACACTCCAACAAAAACTCTTACGTGATTATGAGACTTCAATTCTTTCACAGAGTTAATTTAGAAGTTCAAGGGGAAAAAAAAGAAAAAGAAAAAAAAAAGAAAGAAAAAAAAAGGGTGCTTTTGGTTTTTGTAATTTTTTTTTAGTTAAGCTTTTTTCTCTAATTTACAGAATAGTTTTTCCCAAAGAGAGAGTGGGTATTTTACCATTCTTTTCAGCAGTACCAGGACCTAATCTCTACCTAAAAATTTACTCTATTTGTGCTTCAAAATGATAATTTCTATAGACTCAAATATAACTGTATGATTCTTTTGGGTGACAGTATATACCTGTGTTATAAAGATTGTTGGATTTTTTTCTAAAAGAAAGAATAAGGCATATGAAATTTTGGAGTTTCTTTAAAAGATAAAAGCAAGAGCTTTTTTAGATTTGCCTTTGAGAGTACTTTAACGAAGACTGATTTTATGCCACTGCTTAGGACAATTTGTGTCCATAAATTCTAATGCTGAATTCTAAGAAAATATAAAAAGAAAGGAAAAAATACACTGAACTTGTTCATCAAAGTTTTATGTACTTCCTCAGATTCCTCACTCAAAATTTGAGCTTAAGATCACATCTGCTATTATTATTTTTCCCTTTCCATAAGCTAGCTATTTTTTAAATGCAGCTAAAATTTCATGGTTTTTTTTACACAAGCATGTTTGATATTTGTACACTCAAAATAAAAGGTATATAAAACCTATCTTCTAAGCTTTTAAATAATCTTTTAAATTTTAGATTAGAACACCATTTCCCCGTTTTGAAGTGAGGGATACACAGGTTAAAGAATAACCAGTGAACCATCACTAATGCTTTAGGCAAGAGTGTATTGAAGTGCTGACATAAGCTGTATAAAAACAGTACTTTAATTGTATCTCTTTTATTATATAACATAAGCAAAAGTTCTTTTTACTGTGAAAAAATTTGTGAGATCCAGAGAGAAAAGAAAATTTTCAAATAGCATGGGTTACTAAGGGAATCGTTAAAAATTTTTGTAAGCAAAGCAGTTTTATTCTTCCCTCTGAATGTGCCGGTTTAGTCAGGTCACGTATCCTGCTGCAGAAAGCATGTGAGATGGTCAGGAGGACCAAAAAACAAATGTTTTCTTGTGAAATTGGGAAGTTTCTGAATTAGGAAGTTTAGAAATACTGGAAAGTTTCCCTCTTTTGGGAAAAAAATACTTTGTCCTTTGACAGAGAGAGGATGGACCAAGAGGAAGGTAGGGGATAATTCTTGAAACACACAAAAGGCTGAGGCAGCAGAAAAAATAGGAAGGTCTAGCAGTTAAACATCCTATTTCCTCAAGTTTTCCAAATGATTGCAGGCCAAGCTTCAAAACAAGAATTACTGCCTCTGGAAATTAGAATCTGCGAGTAATACTTTTCCTTCTTCACTTAAGAGTACAGGAGCAATATACAGTGGTCCTCACTGAGGACAGTAAAATCTTGTGTCTTTATATGCAATAGAAATTGGAACATAAATATTAGAGTTTTCTGAGTTCTGACAGTAACTTCAGGCTTTGGTTCCCAAAGTCACTGCCTCCATCTTGCCCTCAGATTCTACTTCTCCAGTCCACACACCTTCTCACAAGCTCCCTGTCAGCCCTGTGGCTATGGACTTCTGTTCCTCCATCACTTCTGTGATACTTTGTTCCACAGTGCTGAAAATTAGGGATGAACAAGAATGTCACCCCTTTCCAACTCACCTCCCACATGAAAAGCACAGAGACAACACACCAACAGGCTAGGCAGTGCACAGACCTCCAGCAAGTTTAGCTTCTCCTCAACTAAGCAGGACACAGGATGGTCAAACACACACTCTGGACCTTCAGGCTCTTGTGGGCCCCTATAAAGGCTGCAAACGTACTTAGAGAGCCTCCGTATCAAACTTACAAATGATATTTTACAAATATGTTCCTCTTATCTGATTTAAGTGGATTTTCTCTATTTTCTGCTATGTCTGTTCTGGCATACCTCTCCAGTGTCCTTGGAAAAAGCCAACTAATAAGAAAAGTAAACTAAAAATAAAAAAATTAATATTTTAATTTCTAGTTGGTGATGTAACAATTGATGATGATGTTTTGCTTCCAGATTTCAAATTCTAAAATTTTGAAACTGATAGTCAAAACTGTCAACATGTAGTCATTCTATATTTTGAAAGATTTCTACCTTATAATACCTAAGGTATTTCTACCTTAGGATATATGTCATGGCATTATTTTCCCTACTTCTTTTAGTTAAAAACTTTTGGACATAGTTTCCTATATAACATATAGTGGATACACTATAAAACTACCTTATAAGTAAATTTCTGCGAGTGTTTGTGATAAGAAGAAAAATGGAAGCAAAATGTCACATCTTAAATGTTTTGCAGAAATCCTTAAATAATACTTTAATGTCTGTGAAAAATCCAATATTGGTATATCCTTTTCTCCTACGCCTACTTCTCTCACAGTCTAATAACATGTATTGTACTTTGTCTTCTATGTGTACCTTTCATTTTGTCAGAGCCTTTAATCCCCTATTTTTTTATATAAAATGCTATAACCGTACAGTAGTAGGTTAACATTGATTGACAAGTGCATATAAGTGTGGCTTCAGTAGTGGAGTATGTTTTACAGTTGCAAAAATGCACAACCTTGAAAATAAAGAAGTGGTGCCCTTTCTCTGGGATAAAAGGATCCTATTAAATTAGTTTGTTTCCTTGGCAGAATGAAATAAAAGGCTTCCTTTAACAAAGAACACTTCCCAAAAGGCTGCTGGACGAAGTCTCTTTAACTAGATAACACTGCACCAATTAGAAAATCAAACTAGGAAAAGCAGAATTTCAGGGAATGCTCCCCCTTTAACCTCATCCTACATTCCGTCATGTATGGAAAAGATAAAATAAAAAGAACTAACTATATTTTTTTGCCAGTAATTAGAAAAATTAAGATTTTTGTGAAACGAATAAGTTGGTGAATGGGAAATGTTGGATCCTCCTAATTAAATATTCAGCACCTCAGCCTCTGTTAATTCATTTCCCAATGCTTTCACAGACAATAACATTTAAATATAATCCTGATTCTCTTACTCTGAATCAGTGGCTATTCTGTTTTATTCAAAGGCCTTATGGCTGGTGAGGGGTCATAAAGAGAAGAAAGAGATTCAAAGGCATGATGCAAGTTCAGGTTTCCCTGGCAGGGGAGGAGCTGTAGTTCAGACACCTCGTTCAGCCCTGACACAGACATGTGCAATAACAGCAGGCCTCTCTCTCTGTTGCATGCTGGCCATTGCTGGCAGGCAGAGATGCTCCAGCTCATCGTGTAAATTTGTGAGGGCAACCAGGCATCATGCACAGACATGCACCCTGGCTGATCAGGAGTAACAGAATAGATCACACCCTCCAAGGGCTGCACTCCTGGACTTTGCAAGAAAAAGCACCTGGGAATGTGGAATTAAGGACATTCCCTGTGTCCAAACGGCAAGAGAACTGCTTTTATTACCTCACCAGTACTGGCACCATCTACTACTTCTTCTCAGCCACTTATGAAGCTCCTCAACCTCCCCTCTCTTTGGAAACATATAACTGAGAAGAAGAATCATTCCTTCTGAGTAGGGAATTGCTGAACCATTTTACCTGAGAGGAAGTTTCGACACAATAGTAAGATTAATGGAAGAAAATTACAGAAATCGTATTTGTGGGAATAGAGTTGTAGCTACATACAGGATAGATCTGGTTTTGTTCTAGATTTAATATTTGATCAGACACACATCACAAATCTCTAGATACGGGTGTTTTCAGGACTGCAAAAGGGATTCACCACACGTGCCACCATCCTGCCTGTCTGGCTGTTCTTGAGCTCTCCTTCACAGACATCAGCGCTCCCCAGGGTACCCCTAACACAAAATCATGTGCTGACCAAGAGGGCCCTCTGCAGTGTACAAGTCCTTGCCATTGTCTCCAAAGGAATGGATGTCTACAGACAAACTGAATCAGCATCCATATGGACATGAACACATGGAAGATGGACATATGGACAAACTGAAACAATCGCTGGACCAACAAGTAAAATGGAATATAGTTTCCTTACAAAGTCTCATTTCTTACATTTATTTTAATGCTAATTTTTTGATGAGTGCTTTCCTTAAATAACGAAATTATTTTATTATCACTTAAATGAAATTTATGTGTGTAAACGAGAGTAGGTTTTTTTGAAATGGTTAAAATGTTTAACCTTTTAGCTTTTCCACAGTTGTCAGCATATCAGGTGGCAGAAACTGCATGTCTAGATTATGTGTTATGCTTTCAGCCACAATGGCTGAGTAGAAAATAAGTTTGTGACATGTAAGGGAAAAAAATTTGGAGCAAAAACTAATTTATTAACAAGATTGTGTGTGTGGGAAAATACCAGAAAATGAGACAATAGCAGCTATAGTTCTAACCATATTTACACTGGACGAATTCAAAATAACTTCTCTGGACCCAATGTTTCAAAATGCATTATACTTTGATTTATTAAAACACTCAGTACATTAAAGATGTGTACATTGTTCAATTGATTCAATTGATGGTTCAATTGATTAGTAAAAGTGAATTCATTAATATTTTAAAATGTTATGTTTTCTACACAAGGTTTCTCTCCAACAGATTTACCCGAGCTGAACAAATGTGGTTTTAATAATCCACAGGTCCATATGCATTTAACACAATAACTGTCTTAACACATTTAATTTAGATGTCAATTTTAGTCTCATTTTAAAATGGTGCCTTTGAAACAATACATCCTGACTGTTAAAACGTTCTTATAGTGAAGATGATTTCTTCTTCCAAACATTCATTGGTAAAACAGATATTAAGGAAAATAGATCAGTCCTTGAGAAGCTAAATCACTGCTTACATACCAGGACCTTTATTGCATGTGGGGATTATTGTAATAATGTCAGCATTTTTTTTAGACAAAACAGAATAAATAAATATAATCTCAGTTGAAACATGCTCATAAATCAATCAATAAATTCAGCTCCTACATCCACTCCTATGATTTTGACAATATGATTTTAATCTTATGACTCAATGGTGAAATTAAGGCATATTTTTAGCAACACCTCAGAAAACAAAAAATGGAGAATTTTTTTTCTCTAACATTTGAATTGTTACAATCCTGTCTTTTGCATCTATCCTGGTCTCTGCAAGAGACCATTTAAGCTTACAGTCTGAAGTCTGTCTAATCATTGCAATTAAAAGTTGGAATAAGTTATGAGCAATAAAGAAGTAAATCATATCCGTTCTAAAAGTAGAACTAATTATAAAGCTGTTGCTTGATTAACGTGTTTATACTGAAAAGTATTAAAGGGATTAGTCTAAAGCTTTACATACTGCAGCACAGAATTAATATGCAGGATTTAGACACTCAAATTAATTCAGGTGCACCAAACAATTATATGGAAAAGGAATACTCGACCCAGCTAATGGCCACCCTAGTCCACCAAGTTAATTTATATTCATGTACTTATTGACCTCTCTGCACACTCACAAAAGGACAGTTCTAATGCTAATGTGTGCTTCCAAGGCTGTCTCCATCTACTGAATCTAATCACGCTGACTTCAGTGAGAAGACAACAAGGTGCCACCCATGGCTAATATTTTGCTCCAATGAAATGTTTCCTGAAGGATAGATGTGACTCTCTTAGGTCTCTATGCTCACAATGGTCTAAATTATGATCTTGGATGAAGCTACAAATCACTGCCAGTGGAAGAAGCTTCAGAATACACATTTGAGAGGAGGACCCATTACAGAGCATGCACACATAATAAAAAATCAAACCAGCTAACAAACAAAACTACACACACAAAAGCTAACAAATGCACAAAAAATCCCAAGCAAACAAATAAAATCCAGAAAACCCAAACAGGCAAACAAAAATAAACAAACAAACAAAATCCCAAATCAAACCAATCCATCAACAACAACAACAAAACAAAACAAAACAAAAAAAAAAAAGCAAACAAACAAACAAACAAATAAACTTACCTAACAAGGAAAAACCCCTAAACCCCAAGATACACTGGACAGTACAGGCAACAGTGTATGGAGTGCTGTGAACAGGAGAAAAAAATAGGAGAAGGAGGTGTAAGAAATATATCTCTGGTATGCAACTCCTATCTACACACACCAAAGAAAATTAAAGCATTAAAATAAAGTAATAAGGTGCAAGAATATACTTAGTAACACAGCCTTTTCAAAAGCTGAGTCATAAATGGTATCAGGCTGCTTTAATGACAACCATCAGATGGATGTGTGACCTTGTGGAAAGATGTTTGCTGAACTCAAAAGCAAATAAAGAACAAGACTTGAGTTCAGGGAGAACTTACAAAGCCTTTTAGATCCTCAGCAATCACAAATAGGCTTTATCAAACAAACTGAAAAATAAAAAAAAATCATTTAACACTCAGTTTATATAACTATCAAAAGACAAAGCAGTGGAAGAGACAAATAAAAATCCTACACCCACTTTACAGCTAAACCCTAAGAGAATGAAAAAAACTTCCAGGGTACAGAAGCAATAAATTGCAACCAAGGCTATTGATTCCACTTGGAGGGGTCAGGTAGAGATGATCCTAGTGCTATGTCAGGGCAATGCTGACATGCTCTGGTGAGAAGAGACCAGAAGAAGGCCCCCATTGATTCTCTCAGAATCTGGACCTGTCCAGAGCAACCAGGCTAAACAAGAGTGGCACCCCTAAGTTCAGAAAGTAAGGAACACCAGAGTGGAGAGAGTAAAAACAATAAACCTTTCATCCTGATCTTCCTAGCACTGACTGTGTTCCCTCTTTACTTCATGTCTGACAGCTTAGCAATGGAAAGAGAAACAAGCAACCATAAGCTTCAAAGTCTTTGACTGATAAACAGATTGATTTTTTTTTTTTTTAACCCTGACACTGTACTTAACCATCTTATGGCTCTGCAATAAAACTTTGTAGCTTTCAACAGCACAAAAATAATTAAGTTTCAGTATTCTTCATTCCATTCAGTGGTCAAATGCCTGGCTAGCATCTCTCTGCTTGAAAGCTTTGGGTCTGCAGGTGCAAGGTTTCTGATATCAAATGAGAAAACGGAGCCCTTATTTCTCTAGTATGTACTTTTCTGAGAGTTTTCTTACCCTTGGAAAGCATCCTCAAGCTTCTCTCTAGATGATTCCCCCTTCTGTAATTGTTCTTCTTAAAAAAGGAGTTATTATAACAAAATCAGGGGTTAAACCACTTATTTTAAAGTTGTGAGAAATAACTTCACTGTTTAGATTGCTTGTGCTGTAATGAAGATCTGTTTACAGTTCTGTTTCTATTGTTTGTGCTCTTTTGGATTATTAGTTACCACCAAAGTGTAGTCCAAACACTTCAGAATAAGACATTCTTTGCACAGCATATCCAGCTTGTTTTGCTGAAGGTAGTCCTCTGAGTCTGTATTTTTCCTGTCCCACACTGAGTCATTGATATTTTTGTTCTTTTAACAGTAACTTGACTCCTCACTCTCTGCAAGATTTGGCTTCCCTGCCTCTCATCAGGAAAGCTTTGAAAGCCTGAAAACACGTGTTAACATTCTATAGTTCTCATAGTAATGCTCCCAGTCCTCTGGATTACTATGCTGCATTCAGCTTCATCTATTTCATTCAAAACTGCTGAATATATCACATTCTGCACAGAGAAAATAAGGCAAATGCTAAAGGTGGCAGCCTTCAGATTATCTTCCATTTACTGACTCATGTTGCTAGTAGATATAGGACAAGAACTATATGAAATTCCCTTTGGGAGAATTCTTTCAATTGCCTTTGCGTTTCCAGAGAGTATCAGCTCTGACAGAGCTTTTAATTGTTCTACTCTTCTGCCTGGGGTACTTTTTAAAATTACTTTTCATTCCTGATACTATATTTCCTTTTCCTAGTTTACAATTCAAAGAAAAGTGTTAAAAGGAAAGGTCACAGAAGACAGCTATCAAAGACAGCCAGCTATCTCTTGTCCAGGATGAAAGTTTAAGATATTTTATTTATAGCCAGGGTGCTCTCAGTAGCAAACACACAAATTGTCACTCCAGCAAGTTTCATAGAAGGAAAGGCAAAGAGACCTGTGTATTCTTACACTGGAGAAGTCTATCTAATCATGGTCTTCAACTACCTACAGGGGAATCTACAGAAGAGAGAGCCAGGGCCTTCTCTGTTATGCACAGAAATATAATCAGAGTCAGTGGTGTCAATCTGAAGCAGCAGGAGTTAGTATCAAACCTACTAAAAGAATAAAGAAGGCTTTTCTCCCATGACAGATAAGTGGAGAAAAATCACCAAAACAGGCTGTTTGGAGAAAGCTTAGAGATATACAAACTCATCTGGATATAGCCCTGATTAATCTGGTCTGTCCTTGAGGCAGAATTTTGGATCAGTAGACCGCTAGAGACAATTTTTAACTTTAAATTTTCCTGTAATAATCTAATAGTTATACTTCTTCCAGATCCAAGATCTTCTATGATAATTATGTTAGTATAGAGGTGTTAGAAGGGACCTCAAAAGTCATCTATGCCCTTTTCCTATCAACTTATGACAGGTCCAGGACCTGTCATAAGTTTTGAGTTTAGGTATTTGTCAGATCGATCCCTATATATAAAAGGGAGGAACACACATGGAATATGTGTGAATATGAATATATGAATATGAATATATGAATATGAATATGAATATGAATACACATGGAATACATCCCCGTATTCCATGTGTATTCATATTCATCCATAGATTACACAACCATTCCAGCTACAGTCCTCCATGGGTTTTATGGTTAACTTTTTTTCCCTGAAATGTGATCCATATCCCTTATCTGCAATCCATCATTGTATTGTCTCACTAGAAAGGTGGAATCAGAATTTTGAGGAAGGAAACTCTCTTTGTACAACCAGACGCAGGTCTACACAGGAATGTACAGAACTGTATTAATAGGAATAAAAATCCTAAATCGACCATCTATTCCTTTTACAAATCAAAAAACTCCACTGAATATTGACCAAAATTCCCATTAAAAAATCTCCATTGCACTTTTTACTGTTTTTTCTTCAGGCACTCTCACTTAAAAGTTATTTTCTTGGGATCCTTTCTGACATAGCTCTGATGACTCTTGACACAAACACATAGCAGAGAATTCATCTTTTTCTATCTAAGATATGCCACTTTTAGACACTTAAGTGTACACATATAAATCCATGGACTTCAAAGTCTTAAGGGAATTAGCTGATGTAGTTGCCAAGCTGCTCCATGATACTCAAAAAGTCATGGCAGTCAGGCAAAGTCCCAGCTGGCTGGAAAAAGGGAAGTATTTCACCCATTGATAAAAATGGTAAAAATGAGGACCCTGGGAATTACTGACCTGTCAACCTCACCTCTTGTGTCTGGGAAGATCATGGAACAGATCCTCTTATGGATGACACATGGAGGATGACAGGGAGGTAATTCAAGACGGCCAGCAGGGTTTCATGAAGTTGCTTAAATTCAAAAGGAATTTACAAGGAAATTCTACAAGGAAAAAATCTAATGTGCATCAGATGATTTTTGGAGGTAATTTCATCGTTTGATTGGTACACAACAACATGGTCTCTTGTCCTGAAGAGACTGCTTTTGTCCTCAATGGACGTAGCAACCTTCCCCATAAAATATAGGACTTTAGTGAGTATGATGCAATATGGAATATCTGGGTGCCTTGCTCCACTAAAGATGCAACGCTAAACAAAGCAAAAGTATCTGCTATATCTATAATATAGATTTGAGCAATGTGATTGAAAAGTACTCCCCTTCCTCAAATTCTGTTGTCCAAGTGCTAAAAAAATGTTTAGATGATAAATTGCTTCAAAAATCCAAACAGAATTGCCACAATGCCAGGTGAAGTGTTCACCTCAAGAAATTTTTTGGTTTCTGCCTTAAACAGTAGCTGTACAGATTCAGCAAGGATCTGGTGAAAATGAGTATAGCTTTTTTGACAGCAGATTCATTGCAGGGGCCAGATACAGCTGAGTTCCCTGATCAGGAAGAAAAGAGAGTTTGGGGGTTTGATTCACAGGTAGGAATTTGATATCAATATATTTCTTGTTTTGCTGTCATCCAACACACCCAAAAACTCTTAAAATGACCTTGAAACATCTACAAACCAGGACACTTTGTTGTGTTGATGCATGCTGCATTGCAGTGTGTTGTGATAAATCCTGATAGGACATAGAGATCACTATCTAACTGTCAGTGGTGCCACAGCCTTGTTTCTTTCTATCTGTAAAACTAAAGGATTCAGTAAGCACCCAGATTCCCCAGCACAAACATGTAAATCATAGATGAGTCTCATTCCCAGAAAATATCTGAAATTCATGCAGTTAATTGAGAGCTGGAAGTTGCACAGTGCCTGACAGCTGGGACTGTTGAGTCTGAGACCGGTGTTAGCTCCACCAAAGGGCTCGGAGTAGGAAAACATCCCCATCTTCATCCCTTTCTGCCTAGACAGATCTCTTAATTATTTGGGATAAATTTACTAAGGGAATTTGTGTATGGGCTTTTTTAAGGTCAGCATGCCAGCCCACACAGCTTTGGAAAATGCAGAAGAGTTTTTACTTAGCTACTCCTAGAAAATGATATGTCATCTGAAGAAAACATCTTTGATACTTTCAGCCATAAGGGCAGCCTAGGGCTTTTCATTTATTGCTTCTTTTCTCCCATCCCATACACTTTAATTTTTTTTTATTCATATGTACACATATATACATGTAGAGAGAATTTTCTTATTCCACAATTTACATCTGTCAATAGGATTAGTCAAACATTTATGAGGACAAATTAATTCTTGTTAAACTGAATTCTATGCAAATAATGTACTGATATTACTATATTTACATTTTACAAATTGGACAAAAATGTGGACAGGGATGCAACTATTACTATGTAAGTTCTCATTCTGTATTCAAGTAACTTTTACTTATAAAAAACAAACCCTGGAAGTTTTTTTATTGGAATCTCATTTTTCATCCTTATTCTTTCAGCCCCATTTTTGTCAAGGCAGAACAAATGGCTAATGTAAGGAGAAGGCAAGACAAAGTACTAAAGGTCTTGGGTTATCTTCATAGATTCTGTGCTCCTTGGAAGTCTCCTAATTTTGTTTGTTTCCAGCTAACAAAATTCATCATGTAAGAGATATCTGCGTCTAGCTTTTGATTACTTACAGACTAGCTGTGCATCAGCTCCTAGAAAGTGCCCAATATTTTGACCATATATTACAAATTTTCAACTGAATGTTGACTACATCTTTCCTTTAGAGAAAAACAGATTAAGAACATAATGTTAAATACATTTTGCAAAATTGTAATTTTTCCAAACATTCCAGTGACAAAGACTTCTGCACACAGAAAATTGGATCCAATATTTCAGAGGGAAAAAGTCTTAAGCCTCCTTCTAATTTTAGAGCTGTATGGATTCTATCCCTGGCTTTATTGAAATCAAAACCACGAAACACAAATGCCTGGAGAAAAGTACATAAAAAAGCATACTAATTTGATAGGATAAGGTGCTGCTGGAATGCACATTCTTTTAAAAATACTTTTAAATCTCTCTTTTCTTTTATTTTCTTCTCTCATCTTTGTTATCACTGCTTGGCATAATAAAAGTTAAAAAATGCTTTACAAGGGCACACCTATTGCCTATAATGCACAGTAAGCTTTCTCTAAGAATGGTTAACAGGGACCACCTAAGGAGAAGTATAAGAAACAGAATTGTTGCAAAACAAAACTTCTCCAAAGCCCCTTCCAGTTTCCATGATTTTAACTGGAGTACCTCCTGAGTCAAATATGTCATCTCTGTGTTTAACCAAGCACGCTCAATTTTTCCCAATTCATTTTTCAATTGCTTTGAACATCTTCAGGCAATCTTTGTAATCTTTGTAATCTTCAGGCATTCATGTGCTATGTGGAAAGAACTTTACACATTTACCGAAAAAACAATTTCCTCTTTATTTTGAAAATACTGTCTTGCTACTTCATGTGATGGTCCCTTGTTTTCATACCGTGAAAACATTTCATTCACTTTTTCCATATCACTCATGAGTGAATATTTTGTTTTAATCTCTTCACTTTCACTCAGTTCCTGGGCAGAGATTATTTTTAAACTCAAATGTTACAGTTCTCATGGGAAAATAATTTCATGCCTTTGCTGTTGCAACAAATATTTACTAAGTAGCACTCAAAATCCATGACAGACACTTCCTCTTATTTTGGTCTATTTCACAAGAAACTATGCCACCTGCCACACTTTTCACAAATAGTACAAATTAACTGGAAACAGTTTTTAAAACACTTACCTTTTTATTTTGCAAATGCAAACAAAGCATACCTAGTGAACTGTAAAAGAGATGTGGTACGAGGCCCATCATATTTTCACCTGGTCAATCCTTCTCTTAGACGGTCATCACCATAATTTGAGGCTAGAGAGCTGACTTTAAGGCATAGATTTCATCCTACACTTTCTATAAAATTAGTAACGTAATGAAGGGAGCCAATTTATTTTCAAGGACATTTTACATTCACCTGTCCCATAGGTGAAAATCACTTGTGTCTATTATTGATTAAGAAATAGTTGATCATTATACTAATGATTTTTTTTTTTCATGTCACCCTTGAATCAGATTTTTTTTTACTTTACAAAGGCCTTTACTTTATAAGGGACACCTATGATAAAAAATGTGAGAGCATAAAGTGTTAACATACACAGGAAAAAACATGGGTGTTTAAACATGAGCCTTTAAAAATAATTCTACAAGCAGAGAGACCAGGGTAAAATAAATCACTATTGTTTTAATTTTCACTAAAGTATTCTAGGCAGCATGAATCAAAAACTTGATATTTGTATTTGATTTTCTTTTCAAAGGACACAAATAGCACTGTCTAGACTTACTATACTTTGATTCATAGTTGCTATAGCAACCTGTGTAATTTATTAATCTTTGTATGCGAAATATTTCAAAAGGACAGATTATCTTTGTGTCAAAAATGCAGTTAGCTTTAAATATTTCCCTGTGATGAAGTGGACTACTTATAAAACAGCAAAGGAAGTCAGAAAAAATTAGGTCTCCTGAAATGTCTAGGAGGTGCCCCAGAACTGAAAGCCAATCTGAAGCTAAAAATAAATTAATAGAGGAAATTTATGAAACTCTATGTAATATTTTAAATGGTTAAGTATCTTGACTTTATGGAGATGTTTTTCCTAAAATGTTTCTGTTCCACTCTCTTAAGGAACATAAACCTATACAAAGCAATGGGGTGCAAGAATCACCCAAGAAAAACAATGCCATCTTATAGAAGACACCACAATGATGTACACTGAAGAGGAAAAAGTCTCTGCACATGAGGTGGCACCACTGAAACACTTCCGTTTTCTGTGAAGGAAAAGGGGCTTTCTCAAATAAGGATTGTAGACTTCTAGGAGCAGACATTTTTGGAGTACCCTAGGAGGTCACTGTTTAAATCTGCCTGGATATTTCATCTCTAGGCCCTGACTGTCCTTTAGCAGACATCCAAAATTCTATAGAGAGCACAGTGTATCAGTGTTTAATAACAGAACAAGTCAACAGGAGACCTTCAAGGACATTAGTACAGTTTGAGACATTTGCACTAATAGGTAAGAGGCTGGGGAAATTGTCAAAAACATATCTTCTGATACAAAAATAATTGTTTTATATAAAATTCATTGAGAAATAAAGAAAGACAATTCCACATTAAAGCATTGTCAGGAATCACACAATAATAAATAGAAAAAAATAATAATTGGGGCACCTTTGTATATTATTTGGAGACATTGTAAGTTAACATATGTTAGGAACATTAGTAGGTTTCCTTTATTAGGAAAAGTGAATAAGAAAGCAAGCTGATAGAGTATCTTAGTAAAATTTGAGGATAAAGTTTGATTCCTACTCACTAACCTAAGAAATTAAAACCACTAAATCTAGGATTTTCTCTATTGGGACTTAATCAGGTCCAATATGCAAACTGAGGATTTATAAAGGCTTTTCTGAAAGAAATAGGGAAATGTCAGCTACAATATCATGCTAGGGTTCTACTGAATCTGTTAAGTCTGCCCGGAGAATATAATGCTGCAGTTATCTCATTTACAATGTTATTGTATATGACTCATGACTATGGCATCAAATCTTAATCCAGGGTCTGTATTATTTATAAAAAAAATTACATTAATTATTTACAAGAATAATTTTCTTTCTCATTCAAGAACAATCTACTTACAAATCTACCTAAAAATCTACTTACAGTATTTCAACTTAATGAAAAATTGAGTATGTGAAGAGAGAAGAGATTGTGTGAAAATAGACATTATCTTCAGACACCAATAAATATCTGCAATTAAGCTAAAGTTTCTCACTTTTAACTAAGTAATATGAAACATGAAACACATTCAGTAAGACTGGAATTATATGGATACTGAGAGATTCTGATGGAGGCAAGTATAAACGGAGAAAATTTTTGTGAAAAATGGAATACGACACTCTAAAAACACTCTACAAATCAGTCCCACAACCTGTTTTCTTTAGAAAATTTATTAAATGCTTACAAATTGTAAAAAGAAGGTATTTTCTGACAAAAACATATTGTGAAATTCCCACCCTTTTCAAAATTGTCAAAATCTTGAAACAGTAGAGGTAATTGTTAGTGTTAAATTATATTTCCTTGCCATTTTTCTGTCCTTTTGATTTACCAGTTTTGTGTTTATATTTCATTCTAACTCAATCCCAAACAACATGCATAACCATAGTGGATCAGAGCTGAATCTGAAAATGGGATACTGCTTCCAAGCCTTTCCCAAGCATAGAGAAAGAGGGTAGAAGAATATGCAGAGGATGCTGCCCAACCCATCAGGAACAAACATGTCCAGTTCATGCACAGTCTGACCCTATAGATATCACAAATCTTATCTTTGAAATGGTGTGCAAGAAATAGCATGGATTTCCTCAGTAATATCCCACTTTACATCCCACTTCTGCTTCTCTGGCACAGAGATTTATGGAAAACCTCCTAATAGCATGCAGCCCACTTGTAATCAGCTACACTGAACAAAAATACATATGCATTTATGTAATAAATGTAATAGGCTACATTGAACATAAATGCATAACACCCTCTAGTGACTTTCTGTCCTGGAATGACTGTATCAGAATCCCAGGGAACAACTACAGACGTCATCGATCTGTGCTTCTATAAGGCCTTTCACAATGTTCTTCCTGATAAGTTAACTCCATCTCAGCCAGACCCAATACACTGGTGAATGAAAAATTGGACATGAGCCATCAATGAATGCACACGGGCAGCCCAGGAAGCCAGTCCAAACCCAGGCTGCAACCAAAGCAGCGTGGCCAGCAGGGCGAGGGAGGGGCTTCTGCCCTCTGGCTCTGCTCTGGTGAGACCACACCTGGAGTGCTGTGCTCAGCTCTGGGGTCCCCCAGCACAAGAAAGATGGGGACGCCTTGGAATTAATCCAGACGATAACCACAAAAAAGTGTCTGGAATATGTCTTCTATAATAAAAGTCTGAAAGAACTGGAGAAGAGAAGGCTCCAGGGAGAGCTACTGCAATATTTCCACTATCAACAGAGTCTGTAAGAAAGGTGGAGGGTGACTATTCAAGAAGACCTATAGTGACAAGATAAAGGGCAGGTCTTAAACTCAAAAATTATTCAGATTCAGAGGTTTAGATTGGAAATGAGGAAGTTTTAACAAAGAGGATTGTGAGGCACTTGAACAGGTTTCCCAGAGAAGCTGTGGATGCCCCATCATTGGGAACATTAAAGGCCAGGATGTACAGGGCTTTGAGAATCTTGATCTAGTGAAAGATGACTCTGCCCAGAATAATAGGGTAGGACTGGATGACCTTTAAAGGTCCCTTTCAATCCTAGCCATTCTGCAATTCTATGAACTGCTTCAGATTTATTTGGGTTGGTAACCCTGGCTGTCTGATGTGAACTGGCAATGTGCAATAAAAGCTTGCATGGAGTATTAACTACATCATCCAGGTGGATTTTGCTTAAATTACAGTCAAACTGATTTGACAATTCTATTAGTGGGAACCTTAACCGACAATTTCAACTGAGTTATTGAATAATGCCACTTATCTCAAATATCAGAGACTACATATCAGACAAAAAGCATTTTTTTGTCCCATAGTTGATGCAATGTACGCATTCCTCCATCTTAAGGAATTCCATATTGCTTCATGCAGAAATATTTCTTTTTCAATTCTAGTTCTTGAATATCTTTAGGATTAGTGTTGCTTGCATTATGTGAGTAATTTAGAGTTGTAAGGAACAGTAATTTGATTTACTGTTGTTGGGACTACCTTTGATTTACATATGTCATTGCCCCTTTGAAAACTAAAGTAGTTAAGCTCACATGTGAACGGTATTAGTTCAAGATTTCCAGCTATCTCAATACAAACTGCAGTTTATCAAACATACCGTACCATATTTCCATACCAAAAGCGACAAAGGAATTTTTCTTCTCTTCTAAAGGTAACAAATGCAAGATTATCTCAGAGTTTGTTCAGCTGTTGGTGCATTTCTATTCTCCTTACTGAATTGTTTAATGCATGTAGAAAGACATACTAATAGCATATATTAAAAATAGCTGATAATTTTCCATTTAATGATTTAAAAGGCAAATGTATGTGGTGATCCAAACCCAGAAGGTAGTGAGGTAATGGAACCAGTTGCCCGTAGAAATTGTTGATGCTCCATCCCTGAAGGTATTCAAGACCAGGCTGGATGAGATTTCAATCAATCTTGTGTTGTGGGAGGTCCTCTTGCCCATGGCATGGGACTTGGAATCACATGGTGTTTAAGGAGCCTTCTACCTAAACCAGTTTTGATTTGATGAGTCTATGATCTTGTTGCTCTCAGCAATACAGTTTTTCCTTTGCAGTCAGGCGAGCTTTGACCTTAATCTTCCTTAGAACCAACATCTCCTGTATCCAAGAGCTGATAGCCATAAATATCACGACATGTATCATGAAATGATGTGCCGATTTTAGCAGGCATAGTTATTTTCATCACAGTAGCTTGTGTGGGGCTACAGCTTGTGTTTGTGCTGGAAATAGTGTTGATAAGACAGAGATGTTTTTATTACTGCTGAGCAGGGCTTCACAGAGCCAAGGCCTTTTCTGCTCCTCAGCCCACTCCACCTGCAGCCATGCTGTGGGTGCTCCAGGAGTTGAGAAGGGACACACCTGGGAGGGGACAGCTTTCTTCAACTGATCCAAGGGGATATTCCAAACCAGATAGGCCATGCTCACCATATAAAGCTGTGAGGAGAAGAGGAAAGGAGGGGACATTCTGTGATGGTGTTTGTCTTCCTGAATAAGTATTACACATGATGGAGCCCAGTTTTCCTGAAGGTGGATGAACCCTGCCTGCCCATGGGAAGAGGGGAATGAATTCTTCGTTTTGCTTCACCTTTTTGCACTACTTTTGTATTACATATGGAACTGTCTTTATCTTAAGCTGCAAGTTTTTTCACTCTTCCTCTTCTTATTCCCTCTTCCATCCTACTGTGAGTAGGTGAGAAAGTGGCTGAGTAGGGCTTAGTTCCTGGCTAGGGATAAACCACAACAAAAAAAAAAAAGTCAGTGAGGATATGGAAAAGAAATTCTTATGACAGATATCAAAACAATGAATGAAGTGACCTTCAGTCACTGCGTAACAATCTCCGAGGTCTGTAGTATGTCTCCAAACTATATGAGAATAAGATCTTTTAAGACACCCAACCTCTGTTAGAAAGTGTGCTTGAGAGTGATGGCATGCAAGGATTTAGATATTATTTTCGAAGACACCATTTGTCTTAACAGTTCATGCAGGGTGACTAGAGGTTGATGACAGATCTGTAACAGAATCTCTCCATGCACAGGTTCATAGTGTTTAGTTTCATCTGGTCCTGATCAAGATCTATAAGTAGCAATCAGACAAACTTTAGTGGTGAGTCCAATATTCAAGTTCATGTTTGTCACAGGCCTAATACTCTCTATTAGTCAGCCTATTTTCATCAGCAGTAGAAAAAAAATTATTGATTAACATGTAGATGAAGACAAAGACAAGCAAGATGGAAATGGTATTAGCAGACAAAGACCAAAAAGAAACCACCTTAGGTATGGAAAAATTCCTGGCTGTCATAGGTTTCCTTTCAGTGATGAACTACATCCAACTCAAAATATAAAAATGGTCTTAGATTCATTCTCAATACAAGATTTTTTTTAAGCAGTATGAGTTTCATGGTACCTATGATAATCTGCAAAATTCAGCTTTTCCAGATTCCGTAGATCACTGAGCACAAGACTGCTTCCCATATTTTTGCAATGGACCAAAGAAAATTATTTCATTGCAGAAGATTTGTTTTTTTCATGCTCTTTTTTTCCACTGAGGTTTAAGGAAATAAAGTTATGAGGTTCACATCTGCAAGAACTTTTATTCATTCAGGACTTATCACCACCATCATCCTCTGCTAGCCTGTAATTTCATCTGCAATTTTGCTGACTGACAAGCAATTAAAATACTCATCTTTTTTATATACCTTTAAAATTCACAAAACCCACAAGTTATAAGTATTAACACCTACAATATGGATTATGATGACCTTGATAAAATGCTGTGAAAAATGAATGAGTAATATCTGAGTCTGAAAGATTAATTACTACTCTTCTTTGCTCAATAAAGATATTTTAGATTTCCCATTTGTGAACAATGAAATAAAGTGTGGCAAACAATAAAGTAAGGTCATAATTTTTACACCTATTACTAACTCTACATTGTCTGGCTTGAAGCACTTTATCACAAAGGGGTTTTTTTGATACAGAAAAGAACTCTTATAAATAAATCAGTAATCAGTATCTTAAGAAAAGAGATTTCACAACAAGGTGTATTTTACTAGGAAATAGAGAAGCTACAAAAAGTATAATTCAGTGGAAAATATTAACACTGATTTATTAAATGGCCTCCCTTGAATGCTCTATCTCAGCATATAAAACCAGAAAATATAATTATTTAAGGAAAAAAAAAATCTGCTCTTCTATTCACCGGGTAAGTGTGATGAAAATATTACAACATGACAGTAACAACCAGAAAGCAATTACCAGTTGTGCCACAAGTGCTCAGACTTCCTAGTTCACTTTCATCAACCACACTATTTTAGGAAATCAGGAGTGCAAGCAAACTGGACCATCACATGTCTGTTATCACCACGTGAAAGTAGTATTAATAAAAACCCCTAACCATTTCACTTCAGAGAATAAATTCTGACTAAATTTGCTGAAGACCAATCCTTACAAATACCAATATGTCTAAAACTGTCTTTACATTTTAGAGACAGACCTGCTAGTTAGGAAATTTAATGCTGAGATTTCATCACTTTTCTCATTCATAGCTACATACTGTGAACTAGAATATAATTCAATCAGATGGTTTGGGTTGAGGCAAATTTAGAGTTATAATTAATGTTTGAATGCAATAACCAGAAGAATTCAATTTGTATTGCTTTGACAGCTTTTTTTCTTCCTCTTGCGAAGAAGCAAGACAATGCTTCTTACAAACTTCCCACATTTTACATGGATTCCTGCAGAAATTATTATCACAACCAAACTACACTTTCTTAAATTTATTTCCTCTATAACTGCTTATTTTTATTGGTATAAAGTCTTTGGGATATATAATATTTGGGATATAAAATCTTTATTTTGAAGCCCTTTCTCTTCTCATTATACCCAAAAGCTCTCAGTAGCACAGAGTGGGATTTCACATCCCACCGTTGTGTGGACCTGACCGAAGTAAGCACAAGATCAGAAGAGTCAGCTCCATTCAATGGTGGGAATGAAATGCTTTGGCAGGGTAATGACATTGCCTGGGTCCCTGCTCAAAACAGCGGCCTGATGGGCACTAGAGAAAGAGTCCTAAAGCTAGATGGTCTGAAAAACTTCAGACAAAGATTTCTCTTATTCAGATTACACTTGTATTCAGGTTTTAGTGTTTATATAATTACTAAAAATTAAAATATGAAAATACTTACACTTGAAGTTAAAAATATGCTACTTGGAATATTTGTAAACCTAGCAAAGAAAAGTTTACAGTGACCTTTTCTTCGCTTGGCTTTCTTCATCTGCATAATAATATAAATAATCATTCCGAGATCAAGCTTTTCTTGTCCTAATGCTGCCAAGACACATAAGACAAAATAGAAATGAAAAAATAAAACAAATCAGCATTATAAAAGTCAACAAAAAACCAAACAAACAGGAGTTTATGATAATAAAGTTGAATATTATAGAAATGACAGGGTTTGAGTCTAAAAAACTGTTGGGGGGAAAATATATTTATGGATTAGTAGTTCAACTTTTAAAACTGCAAGAGTTTCCTTCAGAACTGAAAGTCACGAGAACAAAAATGTCACTGACATGCTATATTTGTTTTATCTAGTTTTCTGTAGTGATAACATAATTTCCTGGGTCTGAATTTTAGAAAAGCTGTGTTGAGGGCATCTCTTTCTTTTGTAATTCTGAAATGAAAGTTAACTAAGGAGCATCACACACATTTTTCACATAATTCCATTCTCCAGTCTCAAAATGTATTTAATCATAGAAAACTTGTGAAGCAGACTTGTACTTTAGCTGCGTTTGGATTGCCCTATGGAATTTCCTCAAATATTTTCCTCTGTCAAGCCTATTTTGTCAGTATCAGCAACTATTGCACTTCCACACTGACCACAGAATAGTATAACAGATTTGAGCTGTCTCTGTCACTCCTTGTCTGATGGACAGTACATTTTTCTAGTGCAGATCTCTTCACATTCTGGCACTGTGTTTAAGAGTTCCTCTCCTCTTTATTACAAGCAGCCTAGTGACACTCTTCAATTCATGTTTTCCCCATGCTGAATATTTTTCTTTCTGACACCTCTTCTTCAAATTTGAATTCTCTAAGCCCTTTCACATTATGCTCGCCTGCCTACAAATCACATTAAGTTTATAAACATCTATTTTAAATACTTTCTTTATATTATGTGAAAAAAGCATACTGTACAAGCAAGAAGCAAGC
Organism: Passer montanus; assembly: GCF_014805655.1. NCBI lineage: Eukaryota > Metazoa > Chordata > Aves > Passeriformes > Passeridae > Passer > Passer montanus. The sequence goes on from NW_024373590.1 coordinate 2,092,437, forward strand.
AATAAAGAAAGAAGGAGAAAGGGGGTAATAGGAACTACTGATAGCCGTAAAGCTCATTTCTAGTAGCACTTCTAACACCTGTATTATGGTATAAAATTCTGTTTAAAAAAGCAGATTGGAAAGCTAGCAGACAGCTTCATAACTTCAGACATATAAAAGTTCTTAATATATATCTTACCCAAAGTGAAACTAAGGTGAGAGCAAGGACAATTAACATTGCCTCTGCTTCTACAAGTTTCCACCAGCCATAAGGTTAGGGAAGAAGAAGTAGTCACAGCATGAGCTTTTCTTAAATTATACTTCCAGGCTTCAAGCCCACTTTTATTGCGTGTCCTGACCAGGCAGATTCTCACCAGTGTGTGGCCTCCTGTAGTCATTCGACAGTGTTTGGTGTGTCCCTGGGAAGTGCTTCTGTGTTGGTTTTGCATGGCCTGCTTTTTGGAGGCAGGGGAGGAGGGGGATCCACAGAAGTGGCGTCTGTGAGAAGCTGCATGTCCAGCAGAGTCTATCTCTGATGGCTCAGAAGATTGACACCTTGCTGGCCAAGGCTGGGCCAATTAGAGATTTTGTTAACACCTCTGTGATAACATATTTAAGAAGAAAATCAAAACAGAAGTGGTAGTGTGGTTTAAATTCCAACCAGAGAAGAGGAAGGGGTGAGAACATGTGAGGGAAACAACATGCAAAAACCATGGTCAGTGCAGAAAGAGGGGCAGGAGATGCTCTAGGCACCAGAGCTGAGACTCCTCTGCAGGCCATGGTGTGACCATGGTGAAGCAGCTGTGCCCCTGCAGCCATGGGGATCCATGGGGGATACAGAGATCCAACCACAGCCCGTGGGGATCCATGGGGGATACAGAGATCCACCCACAGCCCGTGAGGATCCATGGGAGATGTGGAGATCCACCCACAGCCTGTGGGGATCCATGGGGGATGCAGAGATCCACCCACAGCCCGTGGGGATCCATGGGGGATGCAGAGATTCACCCGCAGCCCGTGGGGAAGGTGCCCATGACCAGAGCAGGTGGAAGCCTGGAGGAGGCTGTGATCCAGCGGAAGGCTCCGTGGAGAGAGAGGGCCCTTGTTCCAGGCTGGAGCAGCCTGTCCTTGGAGGACTGCACCCGGTGGAAAAAGTGGCCCATGTTGCAGCAGTTTTGGGAGGACTGCTGCTTGTGAGATTGGACCCACATCAGAGAGGTTCGCAGAGAATTCTCTCCCATGAGAAGGCACCCAAACTACTTCTCTTCCTGTGCAGTGGAAGAAAATCTCAGGTGACAAACTGACCAAACCCCCATGCCCTCCCCCACCCTGCTGGCCATGCTGCTTGGGATGCAACCCAGGACTCTTTTGGTTTTCTGGGCTGTGTTTGCCCATGGCTGGGCCGTGTCCAGCCTCTCACCCACCAGCACCCTAAGTCATTCCAGCAGGGCTGCTCTTGATCCCTTCATCCCTCAGACTGTGTCAATACCAGGGGATGCCCCAACACAGGTGCAGCACCTTGCCCTTGATCTTGTTAAACCACATGATGATCCTCTGTCTCCACTTCTGGACCCTGTCCAGGTTCCTCTGGATGGCATCCCATCCTTTAAACGTATCAGCTGCACCATTCAGTTCAATATCTTCTGCAAATTTGCTGAGAGTGCACTCAATACCTTAATCTATTGTATGAAAGGAGATATTAGGTAACAGTGGTCCCAAAATGGACTCCTGAGATCAACACTTGTCATTTGTCAATGCACTTGTCCATTGGGATTCCGAGCCATTGACCACTACCCCTTGGATGTGAACATCCCACCATCTTCCTATTAATCTAACAGTCCACTCAACAAATCAATTTCTCTCCAATTCAGAGATTACCCTATCTCTGATTTGGAAAAGGATTTTTAGTTGAGATCCTTCCCTTCACCCACTCCAGAAAAGACTAATCCATCTATTATAAAGCAGATATTTTGAGCACTTTTTTCCTCTTTCAATGTCATTTTGGGCTCACAAATTAGGCATCCCCATTTTTATAAATTCTGTAGTTCATATCCTTCCCTTCAATGAAAGCCAGGTTCAACCTAAACACTGATGTCACTGCCAGAGTTCTTAAAAATAAAAATAACATTACCTTCCACATTCAGGTTGCTGCTATTATTTTAACACTCAAAAGCTCACCCAAGAAACAGGAGACCAAAATTTGTCACTTCAGCATGAAGAATTTAAATGCATACTACTCATATGCCCAGCTGACTGTCCTAATAATGGGAATATGCTGGTTTATGCAGTTTATGCAACATTTGTGAAATCAGAGAGAGAGAAAATACAGGTGGATGCTTCACTCCATAGTGCAGGGCCAAAGTCAGCTTGCTGGAATTCAAAAATATTTACATCCCTTGAAAAGTAGAATTTCAGAATTATTTCAATGAGGTTGACATTGTTGAGAATATCAATAATTACAGCTGTTAACGTTAAATACTTGATATCAGTACTTAGACCATAGAATTTGACGAGTTTCCTTAAAAAAATGAGGAAAAAGTGACAAACATGTGTTTATGCATTTACAATGAAACACTGCAGCTCTGGCCTACAGAGCACAGACCACTGAAAATTAATTTAAAAATAAAAGTAACACTCACTGAATATATGCTGACTTTAATTTTTGGCTATGACTATACCAGTATTCAGTCCCTTAAAAATCTCATCCCATGAGATTGTAAGTATCTTAAAACCTAACAGGACTCTCCAAAATGAGCACTTTGCTAAAAAAAAAGATGCTTTAGTAAATAAAAAAATGTAAGGAAGCCAAAGTGCACAAGCCAAACTACAGTGAAGAACAAAAGAAATAATGTAGATACTTTTGTGTCCTAATAAGCACAACCAATAGCGAACTATCCAGGTACACTTATCTTTATGCTTTTTTTAGCTAAATCCGAGCTGCAAACCCAAAATCTCATACTAAAGGATACATACCTGTGTCATTCACCAGAGTAGTCCCAAAACAGCCAAGCACCACTTCTTTGTACGGGAGGCAGAACTGTATGTCACAATGTTATCAGAAATAGGAATTTCAATTTCTTATACTTTAATGGAAGATATAATTTGATGACAATTTCAATACGAAATGGGCATAAGAAAACATCATGGTAATGCAAACAGCATCCTGTCACATCAGAGTGTTTTAACAGTGTATTTTACTAATTCCTTTATTATGCCCTGAAAAGTACAACACTCAACAAGACATTAGAACACATTACAAACAACAGTTATGGATTTTACTGGTAGTCTTTCCAATTTGCTTTATTTCTGATAATATTTTGCCCAGGTTAAAGTTTCTTAATAAACAATATTTTTAAAGGAGTTCTCAATTTAGCCAATTACATATGAAAATAAAATCTACAATAAACCCAAACCTAAAACCACTCAAAATACAGATATTTTTAATTTTTCAAGTACACACTTTGAAGAACACAGCTTATTTTATTCAGCTTTATTCAGCTCCCTAAATTCCATGGCGGTTTTCTTCATAAGAACATGATATGTTTTGCAAAATCTTTTTAACAAAATATTGAAACATAACAGGATCTAAAACCAGCAACATTTCCTTAAAAAATGAAATTTAAATAATGGTGCATTTCTGAAAGTTTCTCTTTTTCTCCCTTTTTTCCCTTACAATAGAAGTTCTAACCCAGAACACTAATAAATCTGTGAGACAAGTGTCAGCTCATAAAATTCTGTTCTTGAAGCAAGAATTTGTCTTGCTTTAGAGGTTTTTTAAGATAAGTTTTATTCACTAAGGTATCAGGAATATGTGAAGACCTCCTCTGTGAATTTGCATTTTCTCTCTTTTAGTCTTTCTGGTTTTGTCAAAAGCATAGCGAGTAGTTATCTCTTTATCTCTTACAGAGGTGAAATTTTGTGCAGGTATACATATACATGTTCTTCCCATGTAAAAATTGGGAGCCAAAAATGGGCACTTGAAGTCAGAAGTACAAATTTGGAAAGCAGCAATTGGAAAAAATTATGGAAAAAAATTTGGGAAGTGGGACCAGTGAAGTCATCCTTCCCCTGTACTCAGCACTGGTGAGGCCACAATTTGACTTCTGTGTGCTGTGCTGAGACCCCAGTTCAGGAGGGATGCTGAGATGCTGGAATGTGTCCAGAGAAGGGCAGCAAGGCTGGTGAAGGGCCTCGAACACAAGCCCTGTGAGGAGCAGCTGAAGGAGATGGGGCTGTTTAGCCTGAAGAAAAGGAGGCTCAGGGGAGACCCTGTCACTCTCTACAACTCCCTGAAAGGAGGGTGTAGCCAGGTGGGGGTCTGCCTCTTCTCCCAGGCAACCAGTGACAGGATGAAAGGATAGTCCTTCAGGCTGTGCCAGAGGAGGTTTAGGCTGGACATTAGGAAAGAGTTCTTCACAGAAAGAGAGATTGGGCATTGGAATGGACTGCCCAGGGAGGTGCTAGAGTCACCTCTGTAGAAGTGTTTAAGAAAAGACTGAATGTGACAGATAGTGCCATGGTCTAATTGACAAGGTGGTGTTAGGCCATAAGTTGGACTCAATGATCTCAGAGATCTTTTCCAATCTAGTAGATTCTGTTATTCTGTGATTCAGTCTGAGGAGGCAACTACCATGTTTTCCTGCTCATATGAGATTTTGGTACTTGGATCTCATGTAGTAAATTAATAGAGCTAAAGTCTCTTCCTGTTTTGATCTTAATTCCTTGGTGATGACATAAAAAAGCATTAATGATGCAAATCAAATAAACTCTGAATTTTCTATGACCTGTTTCAGTTTTGAAATCTTTAATTTCCTTATCCCCTCCTCCCACAAAAAAAACCCCAAAAAAAAACAAAACAAAAAAAACCCAAAAAAGCAAAAAAAACCAAGACCCACAAAATTTAAAAAACTTTGGCTTTGTATACTCGTATATAGGGTGACTGGAAAACCACGGATATTGGTTTAGACATCTTAAGTGGCAGACATGTCATTACAATGGTACTGAATAGTGATGTATGTCATTAAACCAAGGTGTTGCATGACATGTCTTTCAATTATTTGGTTGCGCTGGAAATACTGCAGGAATTTCTTTTAAATAATGTAAAGCTAATGGCATGCCAATCAAATTCAATAGAATGTCACAAGAATGCAGATAGCAGGAAAAAAAATTGCATCATTCAGTTTATTGTGTCCCCTCCCCCAGTAAAGAGGCAGCTTTTACCAAGAACACGAAAACAAGGCAAGCTGGCACTAGCATCCAGCTTGCATCCCTAAAATTGTCTAAATTCAAAAAAGGGGTTTAAAATAAATATTGCTGAACTGGTTCAAAGTGCAGCAAACACTCTCCTTAAGACTCAGGGTGCACATCTGCGTCAGAGCTCACACACTTGCATACTGATTGGAAGTACATCATTTGACAGGCCAAGGGGTGGGGCACAGGGGTCTAGTATGCAACACAGATAAGATAACAAAATAGATTTCCATGACTTGTAACAGAAAACATGGGAAATGAGACAAATATTGAAAAGAAATTTTTATATTTGCTTACATTGTAAGCATATTAGAACTGGAACAGGGAATTTTGTAAGACTTATTGCCCAGCAGAAATGAATTGTCCTTGACTATGCTTCAAACTATTATAATCTTTCCAGTGATCATGAATCCTTCCTAAAGACCTCAATCATTATTTCTTCAATACTGATATATTTTTAACTAGAAGATTCTACTTGCAGAGACATATTTTTAGGTAAGCACAACAAATCAGGGCATTTTATAAGGCAATAAAAAAAAAGAAGTGAAATAAATGTATGCTCTAGTCTCATGGCAAGGCACTTCCTACAAAGGAAAGAATGGAGAATGAATCATATGCAATTAGTCCTTCATTTACAGTAAGAAAGAAGAAAAATGTATTGAGTTGGGAGCACAGATGGGTCAATGGAAGAGATTTTTCTGCAGGAGTCCATGTGTTACTCTCAGGCAAACTGTGTATACACTTAGCTTTAGAAAGATTTGAAGAATACAAGAAAGGAAAATTACAACTTCAGTGGTTTTTTTTTTTTTTTTTTGTTTAGTGCCAGGGTAAGCCGTTTTCCCAACAGCAGGGTTCCTAATTATGATTAGCTATTTGCAATTGTGGAGTATAAAGTACGTTAAGTGTCTGCATTTTCATCAGGATGAGAGGATGGGCTGTTGAGTTTTCTTCACAGGAAGCAATGGCGCTTTCAAAGGCTTATCATTGACTAAGTAGGAAAGAGGCTGTGCATTAGAAATGTTACAGGGTGGCCCCTCTTTTGACATCTTATACCAGAAAGTATGCTGTTGAGCACACTGTACAAAACACAAACCTTCTTTACCTTCTCTGTTACAAACACAATATAAATATGCAAACTGCTCAGATTAAAACTTGCCATATTTTAACTAAAATTATTCACACATTTTGAGAGCTAATACTGGTAATGATAAAAAGGAAAATGTTCCTACACTGATGTAACGGATGTGAAAAAGGGGGAGTTGCAAAAATTTTCATTTTGTTTCTTAGGTTCAGAGAGGAAGGTAAACAGCTGAAAAAAGCTTGGCTTATAAGTCTACATGTACCTGATACTTCCTCAAGAATCTTAGCAATTTCATGTGACCCTGAGTTATTCTCCAGCCTCATCTTAAAACAAGGACAAAATAGCAAAAGCAAAATACTTGCTGCTTACTCTGGTAACCTGGTCCATCATGCACATAACTCCATGTTTGCTACAGACATTTACTGAAAATTCTGGGGAGGGTGGGAGGATTTTACCAGCAATGTCTTGCATTCTTGCAAGTAATCTCAAGATACAGTAAAACAAAATTATGGGGAAAAAATCCTCCAAAATAATAGATTTCCCTTTTGTGCATGCAGAAAACTTACTCATGACAAGCATAACCCATTTTGACATATGTACATACTTGTTAAAACTCAATAATAATTATAAGTACTTTAGGAATTATACCATTTTAAAATTTTCTAACATTTAATTCACTAGTATATAATCAACTGCCATGGCTTATCTACATCTGTGTAATAAAAGTTGAAAATTAAGACAATCATTCAGAGCGCAGTTAGCAGGGAAATAAAACGAACCTGAAGTTTAAAAACTGAACTATGTATGACCAAGAAAACAAATTTTTTAGTCTCTGTCACAGTGGTACTTAGCCTGCATTGGGAAATAATTCTGAACCATAGCTTCATAAAATCAAAACAGTTAGGCAGTGTTTCATATATTGGACATTACTGTTATTCTGGATCTCAATAAACAAGAACTGGAAGCGACAGAATCTTGCCTGATTGCTTTTTAATTTTTTTAGTGATGTAAAGGTAACTCATTTGCCCAGAGAAAATCATCTTCATTTCCTGATTAAATGCAATCAGAGTGCTTTTGCTGGCAATCTGGTCTAATTTAAAAACTATCATACCAAGTGATCACTGTTAATAACTACTAGTATTATACAGCTTTGAAATGAAGGTCAAAAGCTATGGTTTGAAAGCCAAGACAGGATCATAGCTGGTGATGGAAAGAGCCCTTTACTCCTTGCTCAGAGCCTTGATATACAATCTTAATGGTCCTTATGACAAATGTACATAGAAGATATTTTATTCACCCCTCAAAGAAATAACACTAGTAAAAATACAATGGAACGATAAGATTTCTCAGCCTTTCTACTTGCAGAATCTTAGATTATACTGCTTATGGAATTTAACAGAATTTCCTACTGTTGCTACCTAGAATGACTCATTCCATATCAGAATTTGTGAAAGAGTATATCAAAATTGTGTGTATACCAGACTGTCCTCAAGTCTATTATGGGCAAGGGAAATGTATCATTTAAGCGCATTTCCACTGAAAATGCAAAGAATTAGCACCCAGAAGCCAAAAGAACAGTAAGTAAAAGAAAAGTAGGGGAGGTACCACTTCTAGTTCAACCAATCAGACCTTATTTTCTTGGGTAGTGGACCAGTCTAGTATCACATTAGACAGGTAGGTTTCACACCACTCATATGTTAGCAGTTCTCATGTTTTTGTCTTTCATGACACAAAGCAAAGATGGAAAGTTTCTCCTACAATCAATAAACATAAGTAGAAGTCAAAACCCAGTTTTTGTTAGTTTTATTATCAGCTGCAAGTTTTAATTATGAATGCAGGGGTAATGCTGAATGGCAAGAAAGAGGCCCCATCATTCCCACCCAAGATCCCTCATGGCTTCCTTACAGCCTCCAAGTGCAGTATCCTGGCAGTATCCACTCCCTACAGTGTAAAAGAACACAGTTTTCATTAAATCCCTCCCTCTGCCAAGGTCTGCATAGTTCATGTAGTTTAGGCTCAGTCTTCTGATTGCATAATAGTAACACAGGGACTGAGACCCTTGAAACATTTTCACAATACCACTGTTCGCAGATATCAATGGTGAGACTGACTGCTGCTCTTTCTGTGGGAAATAGTGATTGCCATCAACACCGCTATGCAGAGGCTTGTGATGAGGCTGTACTTTCAGCCTGAGCTTCCCTGCTGCCCAGTCTGATTCAGGTGGTGTGTTTTCTCAAAAAGCACTCTCCTTCAAGCAGCATGGCAACTGGGAGTGGGGAATTACAAATCATGTCTAATAATAATAAAATAATAGCCACACACACCAGCACAAGGACATTTTTAAGCAAGCATAATTCAAGTTAAATACATATGTTAGTTCACAGAAAAAGCGTTTGTTACTTTTTATAAAGGCTGGTCAAAATAAGCCTGGTGAGGGGGCACTAAGATACATTCTTTTGTTCACAAGTAACAAAGAGCTTTAATGCCTGCCTCAGTTTCAAATCTCTGTGCAGCCATAACAAAGTCACTGCTGTAGCACATCCATAATCTGTAGTGCATTTTGAGATCCTCAGATAAAAGACCCTATATAAGTGGAAACTATTATTATCTATATAGCAGATAGATCCCAGCTCTGCTGTAATATGCTATTCTCCTCAGGGGGCAGAGGCATGTGAGCTGCTAAGTACTCTCCATTTCCATTGCAACTCCTTGCAGCTGAGAGCACTCAGCACCTAGGAGGATCAAGCACGGAACTGATTCTGGGCTTCAATTTCACAACCTTTACTTATGCAAAGCTTCCATCATGGTTTTTAAGCTGTGATTTTGGCTATAGAAAGCGAGGTAGAAAGAGAATGTGTAACAGAAACAATGGAGGAAAAAATAAAGCAGGATTCAATAGAACTGCAAAGGTGTAAATTACTTAAACCATTAAAAGGGTTATGGTGGTTTGAAGACTAGATTAATGAGATTACTGTCCTCCCATCAGATGACTAAATAAAGCCCCACATAAACCAACAGAGATTGTACCCAGCCATAAAAGTCGTAATTTCAACAAAGAAATACACATTTTTTAAATTACAGAAAAATTTAAATAATTATGACATGAGTATTAAATGTAAAAAATATAAATGAGAAATTCAAAATCTACATGTGCATAAACTGAAACATTTGCTTTGTTTTGCTCAGTACACACACACAAAGCAGTAAATTTCTCACTAAGGGTTTTCCCCCTGCCCCCACTGGGAACAGCACAATTTCAAATCCTCAGTATTTCCACCTCTAATTGCTAGAAGGGTTCATTATCAGCTGTCTAAAGTGCAATACATCAACCTTGCAAAGCTGATATACAAAAGACTTTCACACATCTGATGGGCTGCTGTGCTAAATACATCTTAATTTGTGCTGCATCTGCTGTTTTCTAATTTGTTTGTCATGCTGTGAATGCTACAGACTATGCTACAGCAGCTCCCTGATTTTTTATTTTTAAAAACACAGCAGCTATTCAGGAAAGAAATGGCTGAGTGCCACCATTGTTCCTCTGATCCATGGAATGACATCAGTTTCCTCGTATTAACCATTAAATACTTGATGATATATGTTTAATATATTACATGTACATGCTACCATATGTCTCAATGTACAAACTGTATGCATATGTGTACTATTTACACCTTCCCTGTCAACATTCATTAGAACATAGATCTCTGCAAACCAGTTTATCTACATTTGAAAGAAAGTCTAATTTAAAGCCCCTTCATGTGTCCTCAATTGTGTGTCCTCAATTTTTACTGGCAAGCCATTTTTTGGTTGAAAGTCTGGAAGAGTGCTGCTAAAATCCTGTCTTCATGATTCATATACATAAATAAGGCCTGATATTTTTTACACATTGAAGGACATTTCATTGAACCCACATACAGTCCTCAGTGAAATGAGTTTGGCGTTCTCTGTTCAGTCCCTGCTGAGCTGAAAAGCAAATGGTAGAACAACATGTGTAATTCAGCATGATTCATAATACATCAAAGACTGTACAGAAGAAGCCTCAGCTTGAACTGGCAGGGAAATTAAATTTCTAGTCTTCCCTTCTTAAAGCAGACAGTCCTCCCAGGTACCGTGAGCACTAACACTGGGCAGAGCATGGTGAATTTCTAGAGAAACAACCTTTGCTGTCATTAGCCTTCATAATTACGAGAATACCAAACACACGCCTTCTCCAAAAATGAGAATGAAACTTCAAGTGGTATTTTGCACATATCCTCCTGAAACTTCACAGGCTGCAAGGTTAGAAGGGCACCACTTGGTACCACACATATCTCTCTCCCAAGAGGTCTTGATCTTTAAGAGCTCTTTCTTTTAGGGAGGCCAATCCACTGCCAATCACACACCCACCAAAATAGGCTCTCAAAGAGATTTAAAAACACACGTCACCAAAAAGCAGAAGCTTGCCATCGCCAAATTCCCATGGGATGTACACACAAAGAAATATCAATAGCCTAAGCCATAAATGTTGTTACAAATAATGTTCCTATGTTTAGCTGTTGGTCTTCCCAACTAGACAAAAAAAATGTGTTTTGTGCAGGATGGGTGACATATAACAGAAAAGACAGCTCCCTTTGTTTCAGCAAGCCCTGATTTTAGAGGAGCAGCCAGAATGCAAATTTCCTTCTGCCTTTACTGTGTGATTCTTGACACTAAAGAAATGGAGAGCTATTTACGTAATCATAGAATGACAGAATCATACGATCATTTAAGTTGGTAAAGACCTTTAAGACTGAGTCTCACTGTTAAGCCTGCACTGCCATGACCACCAGTAAACCATATCCTTTAGCTGCCCATCAAACCTATCTCCAGGAATGGTGCTGCAACCACTTCCCTGGGCAGCCTGTTCCAGTGTTTGCATCAGTCTTCATTTTCCAGTCAAATGCCAATCAGTCTCCAGAGTTAAGTCCTGCACAGGAACAGGCAGCAGCTATTACAGAGGCAGTTTTATGACTGGAGAAGCCATAGACAAATCAGTGCTACCATAAAGAAGTATGTTTAATCAATAAGGCATATTGTTACACTCATGTGGAAGAAAAACACCTTGTAGAGTAACAGCATTTGTAAAGGTTAATCAATTCAGCTAATTGTAAATGCTCTCAGTTGCCAGTCTTTAAAGAGTTCCTTCTCTCTGTAGCAGCTAATTCATTGGGATGCAGCAGTGCTAAGCTGAAAAGGAAGGAAAGGAAGAAAAGCAGTCAAATTTCTCATTACTCTCTGTGCTGTACTGTGCCTCTTGTCTGTAACATCAATATATTTACCAGAGGGAGATAATATTTTCTTTCTGCTAACACTGCCTTACCTCCTTCATTACACAATAAACAAAGCAAGAGGTCTATGCTTCACAGTCCAGACAGATGAAAAGGAAATCAGGTTATTGATCTTTTTGTTCAGTTCTTTAAAGGCCAAATGTATGACTAACCGTTCAAGTAGGTTTTACAGTGCTCTTTATTTCATGGCCATAAGGAAAGATTTTATTTTTTTATTCTCAAATAATTGTTTGCTGTAAAAAAAGGGACAGTCAACATGATTCTTGAATTAATTCTCTCGTGAGTTCATGAGAGAACTAAAGACAGGTCCACACTATGAAAAAGGAGATACAACCTGATTTCAATTTTTCTCTAGACCAATTTAAAATGAGCCTATGAAGGCATGTTCATGGTCTCTGACACTTGTGAACTGTGTAAGTGTTTACTGTTTATGAAAGAGTTTATAGTTTTTTAAGGTGATACCTGGTACATTCAATGTACATTCAATGTCACACTTCCATATCTTGAGTTTGAAAATTAAAACCTTTCCTTTAGGCACCCACCTTAAATAATGCTGGAGTTATCCCATGGGCATGAAAGCAGTGTTTTGTTTTGTCCCTGATGTATTTATGGCATTTTCAGTAACTAAAAGATATTAGCACCTTTTAACTTTACTTTTGAAAAGCCAGCCAGAGGTCAGAGACTTCAGGTTTTCACAAAATCAATCAATATTGATTAAAGGTCAAAGCTAGTACTGAAAAAAAAGTGTACACTCCCTCAAAACAAAGCACTGTCCTTCCCATCACAAAAAGAAAATGAGAACAGAGCGGGAAATAGCGACTTGTCTCATCCTTTCTGCCTTCTAAGCTCCAGCTGCCAACACGGTCCTTGTCCTTTCTGTACCCCTGCCAGATCCTCCTGAATCAGTGCAGCCAACTGACCCCACTAACTGCTTGGATATCTCTCAAGAAGAAAAATCTGGATATTTTTTCATGTATTTCAGAAATCTGAACACAGGCTGTATTTGTCAAAACTGCCTGGACCAGGCTCTGAGGATTGGTAGCAAGGATACATCTAGGCAACATACATATTCATATAAGGTAATTCAGCTAAGGCTATCATATCAACACTCCTACTTGGACGAGAATTTCATATGAAACTGATAGCTGTATGTTTGGTTTGGTTGTTTACAAGTAGATGGTCTGATAATTCACCTCTCTTACTTTTTATAGAGAAATCTCTTCCTGCTAGGCATGTCATTAATATGTCAACTTTCAAGTCAATAATTAAAACCAAAAAAGTGTTACATCAGATGAGTAAACAACTGAAGTGCAAACTTCATTACTTCAATGGCAATTAGATATTTGCTGTGTTTGATAAGTTTGTAACTTTGTTACAGATTTCTACCAGAAAAATCTAATAACATGACAAGTTGGGATAAAACAAAAGCAGGAAATGTCATTATGGGAAGGGTGTTTTATTAAGCAGAAATGTCCTTAGAACTGTTGTTTCAGAGATCAGTTAATCAACCAGTTGTTTGTTTCACACAAATAATTGCCACTTAAGTGTGCCGCATACCTTTACTAGCATAAGAAAGGCACCTGACACCAGTCCAGTCAACAGCATAGGTATTGAAAGCCTAAGAGATGCAGCATCTGTCTGGTGTGCTCTTCCTAAATGCAAAGACCTTTTTCCTCTGCCACTATTAATCTGATCTAACCCTCTGGCTGGTGCTGCAATAACTTTAAGGAGAGCTTTGTGGCCATGTTTAGGCAGCTGCGCTAAGTTTCAAAGTCTTATCTCTCACACAACAAACAAACCTGTTACTCTGTGAGGTTTGGGTTTATTTTTTTTTCTTGTCATCCTTGTATTCTTCACCACTCACATGTTACTACCTCTTACACCTGAACCTCTGCCCTCTCTCTTCCTCCCCCCACTTCTTTTTCCTTTTTTAAAAGAAATAGTTTCATTTTCTTTCCAGATGGTAAATTTTTACATCAGTTTAATAATCTCTTGAAGGTATACTGGAGTATTGCTCAACTCACTTCTAAATTAAAGCAATTATTAAAAAACTTTGAAGCACTTTAACAATTTTAAATCACTCAGCACATAGCAATTTAAGATTATTGGAGCAGTTTTATAAGCACTTGAATTTGGAGGTGATCAGAGACCTGAAAATGTGCAATATAGAGTAATTTAAAATTATTACAGTACTTCACATTTTTTATAAGATTTTCCGTTTAGAAGTAATCGGGTTCTGACTTGTGAGCTTGTGCATTGTAATGTGAGTGCTTCTTATTCTTAGAGAGATGCAGCTTATTAAATCAAACTGCTTCAATAATTGTAAATTACTATGCATGGACATGCTCAAAAATCTAACTTTGTTTCTTATATTAGAAATATTTTTCACTCCAACTCTGTTAAGAAGACTTTTAAGTGACAGAATAGTAATTTAAATTTTTGGAAAAGGCTGATTTATGTTATCCCAGGAATAAAAACAAATCAAAATACCTACATAAAAATATAGAGGTTGTATAATAATATTTTTATGAGCTCATATTATGAATCTTTAATTACATTCAAAATCAGCCTTCCTCATATGCAGCTTAATTTTTAGTAAACACTAGATACACATTCATTTTGTGAATAAAATTTTTTCAGCTCAAACTTCATATATAAAATTGAGAGAGCAATAGAAGATTAAATCAGTGTTTTTCCAGGTTGTTCACAGTTGTGATTAAATGTAATCCAATTAAAGATTTTTACAACTTCTATGTACCTTTGCACTTCTTTAGGATATAACTTCTCAGTCTCTTCTATCAATAACAGAAGGATCCTAGCTGGAAAATTGTCTCAAAACAAAATACTCATAAGGATTCAGTATAGACATAAGAGATGATCACAGTGTAGATATTGCTTCATATGTACAATATAAAGGTATAAAATATACTTTACAAAAAAAGGTCTTTCAGGTATTTTGCAAGAGTCAGTTCAGATTGGGTTTTTGCCAATAGAAAACTTCAAACATTAAGTACAGCAGAAAAAACATCAGAAGACTGTGCTTGCTAAAAAAAACGGAAACAATGATAAGTTAACATCAACAGTGAAAGAGCTGAAATGCTCTTACTTCAAAGTGCTGCAAGTCATAGAGTGTGCTGATCAGAAGAAAGCAAATAAGAGCACATTGAAGCAAGTTGTGCCAAGTAGCTTTCCATAAAATAAAATATCTCTAAGAGTTCAGTGAAAGGGCAACAGTAGCAAGACTACAGTATCTCTGGTAGCTGAAAGCTTTAGACTTTAAAGACAGATCTGAGAGTGCATTTATTTTTGTTTATATATTGCGACTTGTGTTCCTTTGTATATCAAAATTGTAAGAATGAAATGTTGGTTGATTGCTCCCATGAACAGCTAAATTTCAGGCAGGCAGATGGGATTAAACACTAATGCCAAAACATCATCATAATTAATTATCATGTATCAGCAATAAATGCTGTATCTAGGCTAACCTTGGTGATTTAATCTTTATAAAATGTGAAGCAATGATTTAACATACAATGTTTGCATATCAGACTGCAAACATGAAGGTCATGTAGAAACTTTAGAAGAATCCTTTTAAATTATCAAAAAAAAATGAGAAAGCACAGAAGGATAAACTAATTGTTCAGTCATATTGTGTTTCTCAGAGAAAGACATTCAGCTTAGAGGGTTGAACTGTCATTTTTTTTCTTAACTTCTAGAAACCTTTTTGCCTAACTTCTAGAAGGTACTTGACAATGTAACCTAACCCAGAGCTGACAGTGAACAAAAGCATGCAGTAAAGATCCAGGAAAGCATGCAGTAAAACTCCAGAGAATTGTATAACACACAATAGTATGGAAAAAGCTGCCTGTCAGGGAAGTTTCTTCTTCTGCTATTTTCTTAAAATAATAGCCTTGAACCCCAAATCACAGAAAATTATATCCCTTTCTATGAAAATACTCATGCCACTGGATATATATTTGTTCACATAATGTGTTCCTCTCAGAGTCCTGTAGAGCCCTTCACATAATGAAGAATTACACAAGTTAATACACTGTACTGAGCTAAGCTCTGTATAAAAGGTGCTTCCATTTCTCTGTTTCTAATTCTAGTCTTCAATTCCACAATTATTGAAGCTTTCCTATTTTACAGGGTCAAGCTTCTTAATATTATTCATCTCTTAAAAATGTCAAACTACTTTTCAATTTCCTTTCATCTACAGTTCGAGTCTGGAGTAAATGTCCCCTTTCTTCTGTTGTTCCCACAGATGCAACTTCAAAGAGTACTTCAGAAAAGGTTTTGCAGGGCTTGTATTTTTCTAAAAGTTTTTTTGGAGAGACCTCCCTTTCAATTGTTCTGCACATCTCTGATAGCAACCCATACTAGAGCTCTTTACCAAAGATGTTAAAACCCCTTTAGAAGACTCCTGCTGTTTGTTAATTCAGTAGCTATACCACTGAGCAGTTCCCACAGTCACCACATTAGCAGCCATCAGCTGTTGTAAGCATAAAACCTCAATTCCTTTTCCTTTGAAATATATAGTTGGCCATTACCCAACAGTATGTTGCAACTCCTCAAGTCACCTATGGAAAATTTCCTTCTTTACAAGACGATGAGTGCCGATTACAGTAGTTTTCTTATCAGTTCTATTTTGTTCCCTTATCCATATCTGTGATGGATATCCGTATCCCATACTCTGTGATGTTTCCATGTAATTCCACTTAATATTGGATTTTGGTTTTGATGAATATTCCATTTGGTCGGCAGCATGGTAGTCAATAAACTGGGTGTAATCTGCTCTGATCTCCAAGCTAGAATTAAACAGTTTATTTTACTTTAATTTTTCAGTTCACAATCTGATGTTTAACTAGGAGTTATGATTATTCTGGTTTTTAAACATATTTTATTGACTGCAATACATTCAAAATTCTACCCATCTTCAGCAAACACAGGGAAGTTCCCTTACAACTACACACAGTGTCGTCAGAGGATTTTCTCAGCTGTTCCACTTTACAAGATCACTTGTCCCTAGTAATACATATATAATTCACATCTAACTGAAATAGTTCCCCAAAAGCCATTCATCCCCAGAGGAAACTGCTCTTTAATTGTTTGTTATGCCCTCTCAGCAGGGAGGTTGGTTTACACCATACATGTGCATCATTTTATTTAAATGACATCCTACCTTGCTACGAAAGCTGCCAGAGCTATTTGATCTTCTTCCACTAAGGCTGGCAACTACTGAAAGCCCCCTGAGAACAAAGCAGCAGATGAAAAAGAAGTGCTCATGCTCCAGGCAAGCTCTTTTAGTCAGAGCTGTACAAGCAGCAACATGCAGCAGGAAAAAATACACGCTTCAAAGGTAATTACAGTGTGCTGCATCCTCCAATCTTTATTTCAGATACTTGAGATTGATTTCCACCCCTTAGCAAGGGGAACTGCACCACAACACCAACCTAAATGACCAAGCATGAATTTCAGTCAATAAAAAGAGGCCTCTCTCCTCCACTCTCTGCCATCCTTCCTGCAAGGATCACACCTTGTGAAAAATGACACAAGGTTGATGTCCTGGTGCAGCGCTTCTCTCAGACGCTCTGGTGGTGACTTGGCCCTTCCTGGCATCATTTTCTCACCTCATTCCCCTGACTATGTCACTTGCTCGTTGCCACAGGTTGGATTAGGATTTTTTCCAGAAGGATTTGGGATTGGCAGTGCCAATATGCAGCTTAAATGAGCAAGATAGGCATGGAGCTGAGCATGAGAGAATAGCACCTTACACAGCAATGCAAATGCACAGGTTGAGCAAAATTAATTGTTTTGCTTGTCAGAAGTTTACACAAACCTTCTCCACTTCTAATGTTTGGGAAAATTTTTTCCTGAAGTTTGAGTTCATTTTCAAGTTCAAATGAAATGTTAAAAATATTCCCACAAAGGAAAGTAGAATGGCTGAATTTCTCTGGGTTTTGAATATTAAACCTCAAAATGACTCCCACATTTCTTAAAAAGCCTTATGGGAAAAAAAATGGTGCAAAGGAAAAAAAATAATTTACCACACCACCCCTTCCCTGAACTCAAACTAAGTTTCAAGTCTGTGGCTGAACACAAAAACAAACTATGTTAAGGGAACTTTTAAGGTTTCACTATAAGTGGTAGTCATAGGTTTATATTCAACCCTAAGATAATAAATAAGCACATTAATTTACAATATGTCTTGTAGTCCTTCTGATAAAAAAAACATCACCACTACAAGAAAGATTATAGATTTTTTATTTCTGAATTCTTGTCAACTCAGAAAATGTCACCGTGTCTCTGGAGTCTGAGAACAAGGGTTTATATCTCTGGCATAGGGTTTAAAGGGCATGCCCTGCTGATCCTTCAGCAGGATTGCCAAGCAAGCAAAATCCTCATCTTCAGGGTCCAAATCAGCTTTTAATGGCTGTTTGAAATGCTACCAAAAATTTTTGAAGTGTATTTTTAGGCTTCTTCATTTAACTCAGACACTATCAGTAAAGGTCAGAGCTATTTATCTCCATCTCTCATTTCAATGTTGATTGGAAGAACTCCTTGCAGCCAGCAGCAAGCGCAGCACAATTCTGCTTGGGATAAAGCTGGCAAGGGCACTGGGTTTTTAAGTGGCTGTTATCAATTCACACTGTTAGCACCTGCTGCTGCTGCAACTTATCCAAGAGCAGTACTGGCTCATTGGGTTTCCATCGTTCTGACTGGAAGTGCCAACAAATATGGCATGGATCAAACACCGCAACAGCAGCTGGAGATTTTAGAGGAGGATCAGAACAACCTTGATTCACACCAAGGTAACCAGTTCAGAAAGAGGAAAGGAAAAACAGTTAGGCAAAGGAAAGTGCATGTGTGCCAGATGACTAATTCTTGCAAACCTCCAATTTTATAAAAGGATCAAATACATTTTGTATATTTATACAGTCCCATTTCTTTCTCTACAGGCCAATGACAGCCTGCAGAGTACTGCATAGATTTGCCAAAAATAATTACTCTGGTCACTTAGCAAAGCAGAGGATCTGTCATCCAGAAACATATTGCCTAGCAACAGTTCGCTTACCCTTCCTCCCTAGCAATAAGCAAACACCGCCTGCCCTCCCCACCCCCTCTCGTTTATATTGGATTTCTGGCTGCTGGCAGACGCAGCTGCTCACCTGGGTGTAAAACTGCTCCTGACAGGAGGACTCTCTGCTGTTCAAGTCCAAGTACATATGAAGATGAGTAGCGTAGCTCAAGAAAACCCTGGCTGCCAGGAAAAGGTGCAGTTTCTGCCTGTGATAGAATTGTCTCACAGTTTGCTTAGAGAAAACCCACTTCAAATGAGATCACCAGTGTGGTAGCTCTTGGCAAATTGTGGTCTGGCATGGTGAAGGAAGGAGAGGAAATAAAACCCATCATACCAGACAAGCAACCACCCACAGACTTAGGACACTCTATTTTCCTCAAAAGTGTTTCATTAACATATATTTTATTATAACTCTAGTGTACAGAATTATAAACTACTTTCTAATTTTTTTTAATATGGAAATATTTAGGCAGTGATTTATGGAAAGGAGCTATACCATTCCTCCTTCCTCCATGGAAGCCCACCTGTTTCTTTCCCACACACAGGCCACACCATTTGTCTTTCAGCTGATGGTTGTCATCAGTACCAAGGTTTTTGCTTATTTTTCTAAAAGCAGTATCTTGGAAAACTGCACAGATCATTTTGCTAACAAATTTCTGTAACATTTCAGAAACAGTCTGGACATCTTAAGGCTGCATACAGAGACTAACATGAGAGAACTTTAGCACTCTGCTACACCTCCCACCTCTTCACAGCATGTTACACTAGGGAAGCCTCAGACCTGACAGCTGCCCTAACTCTTAGTAGTGGCACAGCTGTTAAGTACCAGATTTTCCAAGAGCTGTATGCACATCAGTGACAATTATCTAGGATGATATTAATATCTGGGGTTTTTTTCCTATGCCACATCTGTGCTGTTTCATAATGCAAAACTTACATTATATATATGGCTATAGCTATGTCACTGCTTGGCATGCCTATATTAGTAGAAATATTTGAAAAAAAATTTAGGTTTAAAAATCATAAAAAGTTCTCCTTCTCAACATTTTTTTCAGTTAGTTGGAAATATTCTCTTAAAAAGTCTCAAACCATAAATACATAGAAATTTACACATATTTTTTTAACTGGACTAGTGCTTAATGCCTAAATGCCATCACACAAAACAGGAGATACCAGGTATGAATACTTGTTTAAAGTACTGTCCGACACCAGTCTTGAAATGCACAGCTTTGAGATGAACTTTTGTGTTGCCTTTGAATAACTTAATAACTAACACTCAGATCATCCAGTAAACAAAGATGAAGGAGAAAATATTAATATTCTATCTATTGAAATTTACTACAGTGATTACTGAAGGTTTCTTTGAATAAAGGCATGGTACCCTTATAACTGTTTGCTAGCATGTTTTGTTCTATTTTATATTATTCTATTTTGAAAATGGTTTCAAATTTTTGCGAGGTCATCTAGTCATTTCAGTTGAAATAGTCATCTAGTACATTTGCTACCTTATTGCTTTTCATATCATGTTTCAGTCTGATATAAAACATCTCTCCTTAACATTCTTGTCCCTGACAATTTGGCAATGAGTTTATCTTTTGTTTTAAATGTTCTAAAAATTAATACTGTCCTTTTTCGTGTGTCAGCATCCTTGATTATTTTAGCTGCAGTATGAACAGATTTGTGAAGTGTGTTTGATAGTTAGGTATTGATGAACAACCTGGAAACTGATCTATTAATTAGTTATGAACTTATATTTCTGCTGTTAAGCATCTAACCACAGATTTAAAGATGCCTCTTAAATGTAAATTGATTGCTACAGAAATGTCCATTGTGTACATAACATGTGCTACACTTCTACAAATACAAATGCTCATTATAATACATTTTCTTTGATGTTCGTAACATTAGGCTTGATCCAGCACCACAGAAACATATGGGAACTTTAATATTAATCCCTGCAGAAGCAGAAACGCAGGAACATTTTTGAGATGATAGAAGGCATGAAACTCATTTTGAGCATAATGCCAAACAGAAAACAAGTTGAAGTGGAAGAAGTCAGTTTTTAAATGTTCTGAATGAAAAATAAACAGAGCAGAGGAACATACATGCAATAAGGAGGGTAAAGATTGGACAAATTGATAATGATTACTAGCAAGAACAAACTGTGTTTCCCAAAGTTCTGTATTACAAGGAATTCTTATGCACAGGATGTGTAGTAGCAAAAGCAAGGAAACACAGATTATATAATACTCCAGAAACAAATACTCTTCTGATATCATTGGAAATATTCACAAAACTAAATATTTTGTCTTGTAAAGATACCAGTCCCTCCTCGCTTTTGCTGCTGGTTGTTTTCTGTCATGTCAGTACATTGGACTTTATCCATCTGCCAGATAGTTAGAACCTAGAGAAAAAATATGATGTGCTTTAAGTAGCAGAAGTTTTTTCATTCAGTAGTGCCAGATCTTGAAAAACCTGTTCAGGATCAGATTACCCCACATTCAAATATTTTCATTATTAACCTACATTTCACTTATATTTGACTCAAAGACTTCAACTTCAGAACACAGACTTTGTAGGGCTTAAAAGTAAAGCCAGGATTCCAGAAGTGTCCCAGATTGTTACATGGCTCTGTAGCAGAGCCCACAGTAAGCACTGGCAGAAACCGACATATTCATACCAGTGCAAAGAATAAATTTCCACCTAAGCTGATGGAGAAAAAGAATTGTTTGGTCTCTGCAAAGGCTACCAGCATTACTTGTACCAATATTACATGATGGTGGAAAAATATTTGAAAATTTTTATCTTAAACTCTCTGTTTTGAGCTGAGCATACCTGTACCCAGTCACAATGAATTAATTATTTGCTCTTGCTCTTTGTTCCAGTCACAAACTGTACGTGACCAGCTGCTGATTTTGTTAGCTAATTTTCAGTTAATTTTCAAAACTTTTTATAGAAAAAATATATCTTTGGCTTATTGTTTTAAGTAAGCATTTGTTTTGAACTTCATACTTGCTTATAATTGCAATGAGTCCTCACAGTCAGTGAGAAGCAGCAGTGAAGGGAGGAAAGAGCCTGCCAAAAATGAGAGGCTTAGGCCATATGGAGTCATCAAGGGATATCTCTGATGTGGATGCTGCCAGCATTGCTTCTTCCTCCCTGCTTGGCATTTCTGGAAACCACTTCATACTTCTGAAATTCTCCCAGGCCTTGCTGTGTAGCACAGGGAACTATTGTCCAGTAAATGAGACATCAATGAGCTCTGTCTTTTCCAAAATGCCTGGAGTAAAAAAATAAAAAGCAGACCTTGAGGTTCTCCCACAACTGGCATACAGCCAGTTTTAATAGCAGACCCAGATGGCTGTATACCTGCACTGAAATTAACAAGACAAGGAAGGAGGGGGAACAAATGAGATAAAGGTATGTGTATAGAGTAGGGATGACCAATTAGAACAAAATTATGATGGTAAAAATATCTTTCTGCAAGAAAATCAGCCCTTTTCTTATGCCTGAGTCTGGAGGTTTAAGTCCTTGCTCATTTGACGTCCATGCCCTAACTGAAGGTTATGACCCACTTGCGAACAGCCATAATGCTACATCACCAAAGGCTATGGCTGAGCAACTGAAAAACTGTGTGTGGAAGAGAATAGAGGAGAGGAAGTCCAAATAGAAATTTCCACATAGTTATTCATTCCCATCTGATTTCTGTGGGTAAAGAAACATGCTATAGTAAATCCAGATCTTGGAAAAATTAGCTCAGAAATATAAAATTGTGCATTCACAGCTGCAAGGCTCTTTTTGGCCTTCATGAGCTGAGCAGATGAGTGTGGGAAACACCTCCCACACTAATTTTACGTCTGAATTCTGTCTCCCACAGAACTGAACAATACCAAGTTATGTACCCCAGATGCGTTTTGATTTAATTAGCTGGCAAAGAACAGTACAAATTCTGTGGGATTATATGTTTATGATGGGCAAACCATTTTGCTTAAATAGATTTTTGACAACTGACTGAATTTTGAAAGATCAAAAGCTCATTTTGCATACTACATTTGCTTAAAAAGGAAATTTAAATCTTAGCCATTTGCTTTCTATACAGCCCTTGCTCCTGCAGAGTGTGTAAATAGTCACTGCTTACATATCTACTTCTGGTTCACAATTGTTTTCACTGAAGCTATTGACTTCGTTATTTAACACTCACATTAAAGTACTGTAGGTAAGATTTGATTTCTTTTTCTAAGTTTTGAAAAAATATATTGGAATGACTTCTTTTCCTTTGTACATGGAGCATAGAAATGTAGGACGTGAGGAGAGAGTCTCTCTTGTTAAATTGTGTGTTACTTAAGTACACAACATTTAGCAGCTCACCCCCATTATATTGCTAGATTCACCATGACTGATAATTTTGAAAGGAGTAAGTCACAAATATCTTGGAATACAGTTTTAAAAGAGCATATCACTGCTTATTTCAGCAGATATGCATATTTTTGTCCCAGTATTTGGAGATGATTCCAGCACATGAATGCCCTTGGCACTGTTGGTGAGCAGCTAGTAACAACAAGACCTCAAGAAATGCCTCTGGTATAAAGCATCCCTATAGTAGAGAGGAAATTAAATCAAAGTATTAGGAATACCCCTTCACATTTTTGCAAAGTAAAACTCTGCTGTCACATTGGCATAGGGAAATAAAAGTTGTAATAAATATTAAATACATCTTTTCTTTAGCTTTTAAAAAACATTCAGCTATTTACTGTATTTTTTTTTACTCAAACATGGTCACAGAATATCTGGCATAGCTTCGTATTTCTTTGTCTGTGATGCAATCTAGACACAGGAAAAGAACACCATGGAAACCTTCTGTCTCAGTGGCCACAGAGCATAAACTCTAAATACAGGAGTAACAAAGAGAAGTCAATGTCCTGACTGTTTTAACATTTGATTTAATATTTTTTTCCATTTCATTATTTCAAATTTAGCAGTTTTACATTTTTAAAGGATTTGGTTTTTTCCCAGGTTATTAGCAAGCTTTCAGTTCTGGCCAGATGCTTGTAGAATGGGAGCACCATCATGAATTAAAACTCCTCTTTAGTGAATTCTGCACACCTGTGTATAATTAGATTAATTTTCCTTAGCCCCATCCTAGATGGCACTCACAGCAACAAGGGCATGATACAAAGACTTCTTCCCTATGAAGTAACTTGTCTGCAAAACCACTTTCCAATCAGAAAGCAGAAAAGCAGGCAAGCCTACAAACATGCATGTTGGAGTTGTCACTTCAGCCAGAGACAACCTCTAACCTCTGTGAGGTGAGTAGACATAACTCATCAACGTGATGGGACATGTAAATTGATGCTGAAACAGCAAGTAAAGTGCTTTGCTTTATGTTGCTTTGCTTTGCTTTTAGCTTTATATTTTGCTAGAGTGACATTCTTTTCTTGGGAGACTCATTCCTTCACATTCAACTTCAAGTCCTGAAGAAAAGAAGAAAACTTTTTTTGTCCATCTCCTCAATGCTGGACACCTGGGTACAATATATTCCTCAGCTTGTTGCAGAATTATTGTACTGAAAAAAGACTGACGCTCTAAGTAACATATCTGAGGAACTTTCCCTAAAAACTGTGACCCTTCACAGCAAGGTATTTAAAGGGTGTGTGGTCAGCTAACCTACAGATGAGCCAGTTAGAAATGCAGTGTCTGGTCCATGAACTATGGAGTCTTTCTTTTATACTCTAACTTCAAAACAAGGACTGCACACCAACATTTCCATGCAAAATTATATCTTCCAACAGGCATAATATGAGATTAAGTATTCTCTCAGCTAAAGGTTAGAATATATACAGTGAAGTATCACAGTTGTATTCTATTTTGATCCAATTCTAATTATTGATCATTAAAACACTACTAAGGTGTTAAAGCAAGCAAGAGGTGTTCTGCAAGGATGCTCATCAGCAACAATTAAGAGCTCCTGTGTGTAGGAAGGCTGGAGGGTGTTACTGATTTTTACTGCTTCTCTTGTGGGTTGGCTAGTTGTTTCTTTCCTTAACCCACAGATTGTGGAGGGGAAAAATAGCCAGCATTTGCTGGGCTGAAATCTGAAGGATCCCAGAAAAGAACGTGTCAAAGTGCAACTCAGTCCAAATATTCATATATTCAGGAAATGTGAGTCCTCAGATGCACACTACAGGGTCTGCATGGATGCTTTCTTTGGCAGCATTGTGGTGTAATTTCTCATTAGCAACAAAACCCTCAACAACATCTAGCTCAGGAAAACTGTAAATACATTTTACATTAGACATTTTTTTTTCTCAATTATTTTCTCATGTTCCTAATATGGCTCCCTGCTGTGGGAACTGTTGGACAGAAATATGTCCAAGAAAGCAGAATACGTCCTTAACTTATTCTCCATAAAAAAAGAAAGGCTATATCTAATTGTCACTATAATGAGAAATGATGGTTTCAAAAGAATACCATACCATGTAGTTTGAATGATAGTTTGCCACTGTAAGACAGTTAAATATACTTTTTGACAGTTCAATGTAGTGAAACTAGATTTAAAAAAAGTTTTACAAATATTCCATTTTTACTGCACTATTGCTGACATGATGTTGGTAAGAATTCATATAAAGTCTGTTACCTATTTATTTAATTCTTGAATTTCTAGCAGGAGTATTTAATTGCACGTGGATTATGGGCAGGTTGGTAGAACAGAGATAGGGTTTAAGTTCCTACCATTTCCAACATTCCTGTCTTAACTCTTGTTTCTGACCACTTCTAATCTGTAACAACCTAGAGGTTAAATTATTTTAAATTCTGATATTTCATTTTAGAAACACGTATTTAAACTAAATGAAATACCTCAGAGGAATTATTTCAACAGGTTGACATTTTTTTCTTGATAGCATAATTGCATTGTTTGGCATTTTAGGGCAAGAAGTTTCACAATTTATTTGTTATGAAGAGATTAAAATAATAATTATTAATATATTAGTATAGCCATTCTGCTATCTTCACATGTATGACCATTAACTCAAGATCTATCCAAGTGGATGCCCCTTACAATCCCCACCCACCCCGACTCCTCACAGCTACTCTGCCAATGTTTGTTGCTTTCCTCTTTCTTTTCCCATTCCGTATATTTATTTTCCCTCTTTTCCTTTTCTAACGCACCTGAGTGTGGGGAGGAAGCAAGTAAAGAAGAAGGAAAAAGGAAAGTACCAATCTCTTCCATCTTGCAGAAGAGGACAAAAATTTCACACTAAAACTTCACAAAGACTTCAAAACTGATCTCTCCTTGGCAGTTACTTGATTAAAATATCTTTCTGTTCTGTATCCATAACCCTTTATATGTCATACATCCTATGATAAATTCTAGGTTAAGAGTACCTATAACAAATCTCAAGATTCCTTGGTAATGCTAAAGTGGAAACTAACAATGATGATGTAGATTAATATTTAGAGCTGGACGTTCTTCTCTCAACATATGCTATCAGCAAATCTGAAATTTTCAGTTATTGTAACTCCTGCCAAGTAACTTCAGTATTTCATCATTCAAAGCAATAGACCTATTTTCTTTAGTTGAGGAGGCAGACTTTATATCAACACAATTTTATCTGGTTTGTTATTAAATATTAATGTGGAAATTAAGCAAGGTTTAAGCATTGGGCTTTAAGATTTATTTTTCATTTTATCTGACCAAATCTTTATTAACATTCTGTAAAATAAGAAATCTACAGCATAACTAATAAAACCTTTTAAGTGGTAATCCTTCAGAACCCTTTCTTGTAATGGTTGAGCATTTGCAGTACTAAACCAATGAAATTCACACATACTGTAATGGAGTAGTGGAGCGATTATTACAACATTTTTTCCAAAGTACCATGGGCTTTAGATGATTAGAGAGTAGTCTTATGTTTTAAACTTTCTGCCAAGAGTGGGGTTTTAAGTTGAGTTGGACTGGGGATAGATTGCAGTATAATGTATGTTGACAGTTTAATAACATGGGTTGCTATCCTTAGTTTGCTTTATGATGTAATACATCTTTATAGGAGTCCTTGGAGATTTCTACTATGATTTTCAAGGCAGAGAGAACTCAATAAACTAAAAGACTCTGAGCAAGATTTCTATTTCCTGTATACTTTGGAAATTTTCCTGAAAAATAAATAGGTGCTACAACTTTTTAAACTTTTTCTGACATGACTTTTTGTTTTTCTAGTCATGTAATAGATTTTAAAGGTACACTTCACATAAAGTTATACATTTTTTTAAAAGTTCCCTTCTATAATGAATGGTCTTATTTTTCAGATCTCTAGGGAAATTTTCTTTTCTGTAAAACAGAGTAACTGATTATATTTTCTCCCTTTTTCAATTCATATAATATATACGTTTAGATGACACAATTTGCAAATATTTTCAAGTAAAGGTCACATATATTTGGACTAATTATCCCTCATGTTTTGACAAATACATGTAAAACAGTGCTTAAGTATCAAGTAACATAAATCTAAATAAGAAAATAAAATATAGGAATTATTTCAATCTTTGCTTTAATTTCATTCTTAGAGGTAATTAGGAAAAGAAACTAATTAGAATGGAAGGAAACCATTGCTTAAGATGATATTTCAGTCCAAATGAAAATAGTTTAAAAGGATATTCAAGCCAATTTAACAGTAAATAAATTCAATTGCTAGTTTTCACAATATTCAGGCAAAATTAGATTTCAGGAACTACTGAAGGCAATTTTTTAATTTGCTAATCTCTGTTCAAATTGTATAAAAAGAGATCTTAATTTTCAAAGTGTAATTGCTTTTCAGAATGGTGCCTGTAGACTATGCTGTTCAGAGGTTTTCAATGTTTTCAAAGGTTACCACTAACCTATGATTTGCTGTGATTATGATATTTGTCTAAATAGATGATTAGTTAAACAATATGGTATTCTTCCCTATGCTGATTTGGCAGAATACACAGAAAAACTTTCAGGATACTTTTACAAAATGTTTCCAGTATGAACAATTCACATGAGTTAGACTCCTCTATCCACACCAGTATTTATGACACATCCTTTCCACACACATTGAGTAAACAAAAACTTGCTCATCTGAATGTTTAGAGTAGTGCATAAATGTAGGCTGCAGTGCATAGATCTGTACAGTTTGTCAAATAAATATTAGCACATACTTTCTTAAAGTGTGCACAAGATATACTTTCCTGTTAAAATAAACCTTTTGTAGAATAAAACTCAGAAAATTCCTGAAGAGCACATGGAGAGACCACCAGTACAGACAAGATCAAATGGTGTGACACACATGCTCCATAAAGACAAAAATCAGAAACTGGAGCATCCATCTAAAAGCTTTTTACCTATTGTTTGATGCGTTCTCTTTTCACCATTCTTTTGTTGAATCTGTGAAAAGACTGCACTCAGTGATGTCCCTGAAGCCACTCAAGCCAAAATCACTTTCATATTCCCCACAGGAGAAACACTTATATCTTTTGCCATCAGTGGCCACACTGGCCTCTTGCCAAAAGCCTGAGGGCCATGCCTAATTGACATTCACATCTACATACATTTTCATCCCAGGAAAATATAAGCATACACACAACCATGACAATTGCTTAGGCTAGTACCACTGACAAGATAATCCTGACTGTTGAAATTCACTGAAAACCCATGGTTTTCTTCTACCCCCACTGCTACACTGCACTCCCACAGGCTGTATTTGAGCATCCTGCAGGCCACAAACCTCCACAGTGCCAGAAACACAGGGGAACAGACATCTAACCATCCTTAGCAAACCGTGCACACAAATAGGTGACAAATGAGGTAGAAAAATGGAGTATTCAACCCCACTGGCCATTGTCAAAACAGAGTTTTGATAAAAATTTGATCCTGCAACCATAATTTTGGCAGCCTACTGCAACTTCTTGGGTTTACTCTTTTTTTTAACTTACTAGAAAAATGAAAATCCTACCTAGCTCCCTGCTATTCACAAATGAGATGGTTCCTGATTGCGTTGTTAGGCTTGCTGAATGACAGGCAGACTTCATAATTATTCCTGTGACGGATCATATCTGTTATTCTGCCTGTGCATCCCAAGAGGTCTGCCAAAAGAGCATTTACTGTTCAAGCCAAATTTCACTGAGACAAAAGAATTGCTTTAGCAGAGAAAATTATTATTACTATTATTAGTACTATTATTTTCACTTTACCTGAAATTTGTCTCGTGCCTCCGTGTGCACACACCCACCCTTATTATTACTAGGTCAGATGTGTACCTGTTTGTATGTGATCAATTTTCCTTGACCAGGGCATAGACAACTCCACTGGGACTCTCTGGAGTTAAGGTCACAGCTTACTACAGCTTCACCTACAAGGGTGTCTGGGAAGAGGCAGTTGTAGCACATTGCACATTCTGCAAATCATTACAGTTGAGAAACTGCAGTGCTCAGCTCACCAGCCATCACTGGGCTGCAGACTGGAAGTCTCATTTGCCCTCTACATTATCATAAATATATATACTAAAAGATCAGGTCTCAGTTTCTAGACTACTAAAATAAAAAATCATTATATTCAATATAGGTATTAAAAAAGAAACTAACCAAGCCAATACATACCATCAGTAAATTAAAAATTATCCTCAGAAACAATATAGATCTGTTGCAACTTCATACTCTATTTCATCATATTTATGGATGAATATGATGAAATGAACGGAGAAAAATAAGCGTGTTAGTAACCTGCAGGTTACCTTGAGTTTCTACAGAGAATTTTTTTTAGATAATTTTGAAGAATTGCATTAACTCAAATCTTTCCAAGTCCATTTAAAACTTGATGCAAAGAGAAGTGTTTGAAACCACGGACCAGCACATTTCATAACAAAAGTTGAATTTTGCCTCCCTGTCTTTTTTCTACCCCTTGCCACAAGCGCCACATATTTGCAGCTGAAACCATACAACTGCTAATATCAGCACTTGTTGAACCTACATCTAACGTCTTCTGATATACTGGAGCCTAAGTAATTGAGGCATCAAACCCTTCCATATGCAATTGCTTGGTAAATATGCTCAATCCTCTCCCTGGAGCTTTTTGCAGATAACAGTGGATCAATGCCAGACACCTGACCCACTGATCTTCATTCTCTGTCTTCCACCACTGATAGCTGATAAATCTGCTTTGCTGAGAAGAAGCAAAAAAGAAATCAGGACAGAACTCCTCCATGTGCAATATTTATTTGGGCAGCAAAAGCTATCACTGTCCTGAAACAGAGTGACAGCAAACCAGGGTACTATTTTGACCATTATACAGGACAAGTATAGCAACAGGGGTGTATGTTCACAAGACTGAAAAAATCAATTTCATTGTAAATGGAGGAATCCCCCAAGCAAGCTATATGGGATCCTAGCTGGGAGTTCTTCCAGCCTCCAAATATTGTTATATCTAATTGAATAAACTATCTAAAAAAATATATAGATACCAAAGAACTGAGTAAAATAGCTACAGAAAAAATTTTCTGTAGCACTTGAGTCACATAAAACAGGAGGGCAACAAAACGTTGATGCATCAAATATGTAAATGATTCGATTACAATTATAAAAATAATTTCAAATCATTAAAGACATAATTGGCTGAGTTCCTACCAGTTAAATCTAATCTCCAGTACACATCAGCTGTAGCTTGGCTTGTCTTGTTAGGTAAACAAAATGTGTCTTGACTGTCATTGCCATAAAATATTAATGCACTGGAAGTCTCTAAACCTTGCTAAGCATAAGGCCTATTATCACACTTAAGAGCAAAGCAATCTAATAAATTGCTGGCAGTATAAAAACTAAGTCAGCTGGCAGAGACAGTCATCTCCCTAAGGGATAGTAAGAGACTAATCTTCAACTACAGCAGCTGCAGTTCCAGAGAAATTGTGTTTCCACTGCTGAGTAGAAATACCTTTGTGCTGAATTCTGTTATTTGAACTCTAATGGAATCATTAGGAGTACCCATACATTATGAGCAATACAAAATGAACTAACCATCTATGATCTAGGTTTATTGTAGGCATGATTTTTTTATAGTTGTGCTTGGTCTTTGTTGCTTTTAGTTAGATCCAAACAAAAATTGAGCTGCATGACTCTGCTACACATTTTCTAACATCAAGCTCATACATAAATAATATTCTGTGTTTACTGAGCATTGAGACATTGTCCTTAATTGAAAACAACTTACTTGTTTGGCACTGTCATGAGGTCTTTGAGGCTGTATTTAACAATAAACACAATATTGTCATATACTTTGTAACATAACAGATAACATCATGATTATGTTACTTTTATAGTGTAGTTTGGGAACATACTGTGTGATTCCAGAGAAACAAATCACCAGACAGACAAGACCACACACACAAAAAGTAGTTAACGGACAAAATCTCTTAATCAGGATAATATCAAAATTATTTATTTGCGACATTTGGTATTAATAGGGATTAATATGCCTTCAAAATTGACCAGAAAAAACCCCATAAAGAATTGCATTTTAGGTGATACACAAACATTTCATAACAAGAAGGCATGCTGACAAAAGAATCCTAAAATATGTAACAAGCAAATATCGGTTGCTCCTGCAAAAGATTTTGATATGAAACACAAATTTAATATATTTCATAAGATTGTACATTTTCCATTCAGTTCTATTTTAAGTGAATAAAAATAACTTCGTATAGGAATTGTTTAGATATTTTTAAATGTAAATCTTAAGAATTTTTTTTTTTTTTTTTTTGACCACTGGAGTCTGTCTATTTGATCCCACATAAATCTGTGGAATAGTTGAACTTTAACAGTACATAGGTATTTCAAATCTTCCTTAAAGTCAATAAAGTCAGGCTGCTCAGGGCTTTATCAAGTCAGGAACTGAAACTCACCCAGGACACAGATCCCACAACCTTACTGGTCAATCTGTTCCAGTATTTAATTGTCCCCATGATGAATATTTTCCTCTGATATAGTCAGAATTTCCTATTTTCCAGATTCTGACTCTTTCCTACCACTCTGTACCTCCAGGTCTGACTACATCTTCCTTATTTCCTCCTACCTGATAAGCATAAGTTGCAAAATGGTCTCACTTCAATCTCATTTCTGAGCCTGAACAAATGCAGATTCCCCAGCCTTTTTCTATGTGTCACATGCTCCATCCTCACCTCTTCTGGAGGACCTCCACCAGACTCCTTCCACTCCAGGTGTGGTTTCATGAGCACTAAACACACAGGAGGAATCATCTCACTCAACCTGCTGGCTGCAATTTTGTTAATATTTCTGCACACCAAAACCCACAATATCTGTAGCTATGAGTTTGAATGTCATTCAGTACTGTGCCAGTATGGACTGATACAGTAAAAGTGACTGTCATCCAGTTATAAATTTTCTCTATGATATAGTGGGAAAGGCAGGTGAAAGAACAGAAGCATGTGAACATGCTGTGAGAACTCTGAGACATTTATGTGGCTAAATATTTAATATTTCCAGTCTGCTGCCTGTTATATTTTGCCATTTTAAACCATGCCTTTCCCCCCTCTTTTTCAGAAACAGAGAAAATTACCCTTGTATGTGGCAATTCTTGTATCTGTCTTTTTCTTTGTCCTACAACTAGTTGGTTTTTCCTGTGACATCCTCACCAGTTCATCAATTTTCATTGTTGAACATAAGTTTTCTGGAAAGGCATAAAGACTGTAAAAAAAGCTCTATTTACCTCCTAGGAATGTCAGCTCATAAAAACACATGAGAAACTGAGAAAGCTGGAGCTGTATAGATTCAAAATAAGATAGATGTATATAAAAACATATTTGTAACAGAAAAACATACATCAGGCAGCTCCTGCATGGCATTCTTCATAAGAATAAAGAGGTAAAGAAGACAGTGAAAGGTAGAAATTTTTAAATTGATAAAAGGAAACAATACTTCAACAAAACTCTATCTGCAGAAATCATTGATAGAATGTATCACTAGGAATTAGTATCTTAGCTGGATGCCAAGGTTAGGCATTACTGTAATATTGGTTATGATTGCTTACATTTAAAAATCCTTCAGGTTGCAAAACCCAGTGCTCTACTCAGGAAAAAAACAGTGTGCAAAATTGCTTAAGCAAACCTAATTGGCTCCCTCATGCATATGTATTTTGATAAAAATCTTCATGATTACCTACTACATGATTACTTGCTATTGCCTCAAATACTGGTAATTCCTAGCTTTGAAGTGTTTGCCTTTTCACCCCTAATAGCACTTAAAATTTCGTCCCTTTCTCCTACATTTAAAAATAATTTTTCAATACACAAATCCACACAGAGCTTCAGGATGTTTAAACTGTTAATTCCAGCAGATGAACAGACAGTATGTGAACTAATGACACAGCTGCCTTAGTGGGAGATTCTTTCACTGTTAAATCAATTAGCAAAGGAGGGACAGAAGGGACTGTCACTGAGTTTTTTAGTTTTTTCTATCACCAGACTAGGTAAAACCCCTAGATCTATAGTCAAAAGCATAAGAGCATCTTGTCAGTCCTCTCAGTTGCAGGAACACTTTTTCCTGTGTTGCAGCCCCCCTACCCTGTGTCTCTCCATAGTTCAAGCACTTTCTTTTGCCTGTCCTGGCTGCTATGAAATTTTGTGTTACTTCCTTATACTTCCTCCTAACAACCTGCCCCATAGACCAATTCTAGTGGTCCCCACAGACCAATGAAAATGTTGCTTTCTCAGTAAGCAAAAATTTGCAAGGATCCCAAAGTTCTGAAACTTTGGGGTTTTGTTTATATTGTGAGCTGGGTGAAGAACCAAACATCTCCCTGAGGCTGGTGAAACATGACAACATCTTTACTCTCAGGACACAGGGAGAGCCAAGGTGCCTGCACAGGAATGATTGCTGGGATTACCATGCAGTTCAGGCATGCTGCCTAACATCACTCTTCCTGCAGCTAGGGTGGCATTAAATAAACTTTCTTCTACCACAATAGCTGTGCTTTTGTAGATATCTATTGAAATATGTGGTCCAGAAAAAGGCAGTAAAATGTAGATGAGGCAGTGAATAATTTGCAATAAAACTGTGGATCCATAAATTTCCTTCTCAACTACAGTCCAGCTGCAAGTCTTCATTTCCTGACGAGTAAAATCTGTGATTTGCAATAGATGCCTAGATAACAAAAACTGTCAAGCTATTAGGCAATTTTTTACTGGAGAGTCATCTAGAAACAAATAACAATTCTCCGCTTTCATCACTGAGCAGTTTCATTAAGGTTGAGACACATGAAGCTAGATCCTGATCTGGTTTAAAGAGACAAGAAAAAGCTTAGCAACCTAGCAGTTTCAGCACAGAAAAAAAAATCAAAGTCTGGCTTATGAAGTCGAATCACTGAACCATTGCTTAATTACATTTGTTTAAAGTAATAGGAAAACAGTGGCACCTGCCTCCACAAGAAAACAGGAAGGCTAAAATGATAGATTATTAATGTAACACTTTGCTAAAGTGCTATCTGTGTTAGGCCAGCTAAATGGAATCAATTTGTCAGAGACTCTGACCTACTCATTAATATTTCCTTTCCATCAAATGGGAGAATCAGCTCCCAGATGCATTTTATTCCCCAGAGCACAAGGGATATAATCCTAAAATACCACACTCTCTTGTTCAGGCTGTATTTTAAAAACAACCAGAATAGTGGTACAGACTTCTTTAGTTCTGACTAAGAAGCTCACACTTATTTGGGAGCTAAATGTTAATGAAGCATATCTGTTTTCTTGAGCATTTACTCATTGGCACTCATAAACAGATATGCTCTGTAAAGAAAGAAATCATCTAAAAGTGGATATTGTCTTGGTACTTTGTATACAGTCTCATTGATCACCCTCCTGAGTTGTAACAGCTCAGAAAAGTCTAAATAAATCTTAAAGTTTATGAATTCTGGAAGTTACTGTCAATAGCACAGTTCAGACCTAGAAGATATTTTTCACCCAATGGATAAATAAAGAGTCCCCTTAAAAATCTTCCAAAGGAGCATATTCAAGCTGATTCTGTACATCTTTGTTGAAAGCAAGGAGCATCAAGTGAACATCGAATTATAGAACAGTTTGGGTTGGAAGGGACCTTGAAGATCATCTAGCTCCAATCCCCCCTCCACGGACATGGACGCCACCCACCAGATCAGGTTGCTTCAGGGCTGCACTAACCTGTCCTCAAGCAGCTCCAGGGATGGGACACTCAAAACTCTGGGAAACCAATGCCTCACCATTCTCACTGTGAGGAATTTCTCCCTAATATCTAATACTCCCCTTTTTGGGTTTAAAACCTCTCCACTTGTCCTATCACTATATACCTGTGCAAAAATCCATCTTCCCATTTCTTAACCCTCTTTTTCATACTGGACAGTGCTGTAAGCTCTCCCTACCTCCTTTCTTCTCCAGGCTGAACAACCCCATCTGTCTCAGCCTGTCTTCATAGGAAAGGTTTTCTAGCCCTCTGATCGTCTTCGTGGCCCTCTAATAGTTTTACATCCTACAACATTCTAAGAGTTTTACGTCTTTATTATCTTAGGGATTCCAGAGCTGGTGGGATCTCACCAGAGCAGAGCAGAGGGACAGAATCTCCTCCCTTAACCTCCTGGACATGTTGCTTTGGTGCAGCCCAGGATAGCGTTGGCTATCTGGGCTGTGAATGCACAATGCTGGCTCAGGACCTCTCAGGTTCTGTCATCCACCAGAACCTCTGAGATTTTATCCACAGGTCTGTTCTTGGTGATTTCCTTATTCTGTACTTCTGAGATGCCCTAATCCAGGTGCAGCACTTTGCACCATGATTCATGGAGTTTCATGGGATTCCCATAGGCCCTCTCCCCTATGGATGGATTCCCCTCCTATTGTGTCAGCTGCATCTGGTTATTTTGAATACCACCATCTAATATTTTCTTGTGTTAATATTTTTTACATAGCTTTGCACAAGAATCTGAGAGTCTTTGGAATAGTTGATGATTCTGTTTAAAATCAACAACTGGATTTAAAGGGTGTAATTGTTCCAAGTACTATGATCATCAATCCTCCTTCAAAGTGCTTAGTTCCTCAGAAGTCTTTGTTTATTTGAGAGAATTTTATTGATTCCATCCCACTTATATTAGGTTTTCTGCAAAGATCATTTATTCCCAAATGATTATGTCAACAATGTTAATCCAAGATAATCTAAGTGCAATGATTTCCACTCACATTTGGATATTGAAGAGAGATGTATCCCTCCTGTGGTGGTATCATATAGGCAAGTGGAATAATCCCTTTTTTAATCTGGACAGTGTAGTCATAATCACTTCTTACTAGAGATGTCAAATTAACTTCATTGTATTTATTACTGTATTCACCCTTTGCCTTTGGAATTCCTGATTGTCTGCCTTTTGAGGAAAAACTCCCACTTTGGAAGAAACAGATAGTGCAATTATGCCGCTCCCTCGCCCTTGCAGTCAGGTAAGGATCTTGACAAAAGTACCTGCATGCATTTCTATGGCCTTGTTCCAATATTCCTCATTCCTAGAAAAGAAGCTGAAAATGTGTTAAGTTCATTAGAATGTCTCCACTAAGTCTGGGCCTCATCTCCAAAGGACCTTTTGAATATAAGTTGACATATTTGGTGTAATTCATATGATTTAAAGTATTTTACCATTAAAGGAGGGGAAGAGCTTCCTTCCACCACAGCTATTCTGTTCCATTTTATATTGCTACACTGAGACCTGGTGTCTTGGCAGTGTCCCAGACATGCAACATTATGAACCCTATCCTTTCCTCAAAATGTTTTAGCTTCTGTTTCTGATATGTCCTGCTTTAAAGACTGCCATGGATATTACCCACTGAGCTATATGTTGTGCATAGCTACATGTTGAGCATAGCTCATTCATCTACTGCATCAGGACAGTATTACCAGACACAGTCATGGAAATAAACTTACATTCTATCTTCTGGTCAGCTTTCTGCTTCATTACTCTTCAAGAAGATACTCATTCCCACTAGTAACTAAAACCTGTTACATTCATTGTGAATAGCCCTCCTGAAAAAAAAACTTTGCTTTTTGGACAGTGTGGTGCAGTTCCTCCAAAAATTTACTGCCAATCCTGCATAAGGTTGAAAGTTTTAGAGTCAAATGTTTTGCTGTACACATCATTAAAAATTACTCTCTTTATGTTTTACAGGTGACTTTTCATATAATAAGTTATAAAAATAAATAACAACTGTTTGGACTTCAAGCAAGTTTAGTTAATTATGTACTGGTAACAACCTTATCATCACTTGAGCAGATAGTTGCAGTATGTCTACCATTTAATGCAATAGAATAAATTACAAAATAAACCAAGACATGCATTGTTTTGTTTGAGGGTTCAGATGTTGCACATAGTATTTCAAGGCGCTATCATTTTAGGAAATATGAAAAATTTAAAAATTATTCATTAAACTCCCAAACTCTTTAGACTAAGTATGTTTATTTTTGGAAATTTAGGACAAATCCCAGAGTCAAAAAAACTGAGATTTTGCTAAAAAAAAAAAGGAGTAGACCTGCAGCAAATCCACTAGAAATTCTGTAGGACTCTGGCAAAGGACCAGTAGGCAAATTGCAGAATATAATGCCTATCACAGTAAAGGAAGCCACCAGCAGGTGGTAATGCTATTATTTCAATGGCAGGTATAGTCCCATGTGATTAAGCAGGTGCTGTAAATCACACATGGTTAGACCCAATTGTGTAGCAGTAAATAAAAAAGAAAGGTAGGTAAACTGACCTATTTGATGTATATCACAATAAGTTAACCTGTATAGTGGTAACCATAGGTGCAAGTAAATTCCATTTTTCTGGCATTTATTTCCAGCTACATGATTATTTAGAGCCAGATACTGCAAATATGTTGTTAAGATCACTCTGTCTAGAAAAGCCAGTGACTTGGACTGCTGGAGCTTGTTCTCATTTTTATGTTGCTGATACTGAATATGCCATAACTTTATGGAGCTTTATTGTTCTATTGTAGCATTTTATTTTGTAAATACCTTAAGTAATACTTACTAAATTTTGCACAAGAAACACCTTCCCCAAAAGAATGTGAAGAAGTCATTTGTTGACAAAGTATTCATTTTCTCAATTGTTCGCTAATGCAAAAAATCTGTCATAGGAGCTTTCTGCAGGAAAAAAACTATTAAAATACAATATTCATATAATATACTTCCCAGCATAAATCCACACAAATTTTTTCTTTAGTTTTCCCAATTTAATTAAACTGTTTAAGCTGATGGCCTTCTGTCATTTTGCTTGAAAGCTGTTCAGTGACATATATCTGAATCTCGGAAGTGGGATGATAATGCAACACCCTCCTCCCCAGGCTAATTTCAGTGCAAATAGTAGGCAATTTCAGAGCAAACAGCAGGAAAACTGCGTGGATAAAGAATTTTGTCTAGTTTCCAAAATTGCCTAAGCTGATGAGCCTGTTCCAGGATAAAAAATATTGTTCTTCACTCTTTCTAAAGACCTGCAATACTGGATAATTTAACTATACTGAGACAGAGTCTAATTGCATGAAATATTGAGTTGTTGCATATTTTCAGACCAATGACTGCACTGTAAGTCTCATTTGTAAATAAAAATGCCACACTGAAATTTTAGCTCATTACTTTTTTGTTATTTCAAGTAATGAATATAATCATGCTAGATGAAAACACCTTTTACTTATAACGGTAGTTTCACAAAATGTTGGAATAGAGAAACAGGAGTAAGCCATTTGAAGGCAACTAGAATCAGGTTTCTGAGCTATTAGCACTGAGTTTACAGTTAACACAACAAATAGAAAGGGTCATATGAGAATTTTTACATTTTCTGTAATTCATGCAAAAAATATTATTTCCTGATTAAATGAATCTAGTTGTCAGCTGCTGCACAGCTGTCTGAATATCTCAAAGTTGCTCAGACATTATTGTGGCTTAAATGCTACTTTTGGTGAAAGACCTAGTGAGTAATTTTCCCTTCTATGAGTCATTGAGAAACAAACCAAGAGCATGGGGATGAGAAATTAAATATGAGACACAAAGTCCTCTCCCCCTCTACCCCTTCCAGAGTGGATCACTTCCTCAAGAAAATATGAGGACAAAATACAAGTCCGGGTTTGTTTCTTAGCTTGATCTCAGAAGAGTAACAAATTAATTTCTAGCAGTTTCACCACTCTTTTGTGCGTGCTTAAGACACATGTATTATTCTTCCTCCTCTGCAGAAGATCAGAATCTAGGATAGGAGTTTCAGAATTATCAGCACAAAGGAACAAATTAAGATAACGAAATATTTATTGAACTCATATAATTATGAAAGGCAATTTGACAGTGAAGTGAGTCCTGCCATCACTAAGCAACACAAACAGTTGGGTACCAAACAGCCTTAAATGCAAAGTTTTCCTATGCAAACCATGACAAAGGATAAGTCTGTCTTTTGGATGGGAGAGGATAACAGAAAACACATTTGGTTGGTAGCAAGATCTTAATGAACTGTTGAGTCATTTCAACTTCTTTGCTCCTCCTTGACTATCTGAAGTCTAGCATAGGTCCTGTCACATCTAAAATCTCCACAAAGTCTCCTATAAGTGTTGCTGGAATCCCCAGTAACTCAGCCATATACTTGCCATAGATTCATTTTAGGCTAACAGGGTTCAATGCCATTGCTTGGGCTGACATACACTTGAAATTGTTGCTCACCTCAGCTCTAAAACTCACATTTGATGAGAATTGCAACCGTGGAGAACCTTTTTGCTGATATGCAGGATTTTGTTTGTTGAAAAAAAACTACTGTGGATACAAAAATCTTTGACACAAAACCAGGAGGAAGGTGACCTGAAATTAGACCGACTTCATTGCCTTATTAAACATATATATTCTGGCAAGGTTTACCATGCCTTGAATTTTGTGTGCAGTGTAGCTCTGTGTGTGACCAATGAGGACTAATGCATGTGTCACAGAAAACAATACTCTCAGCACCACTGGAAATGTGAGTAATGAAGTGTGTGTAGTAGTCAGTGATGTGCAGTGTCATAAAGTTTCTAGATTTGGATATTTTCAATTGTATGCAATGGATTCTCCTTATGCAACCCTTCTGTGTCCTTAAAAACTCCTTATGCATTTATACCATCAAATATCAACTCATGCTCAAATTCTTCATACAGCACAGAGTAACCCTTCCGTGTCCTTAAAAACTCCTTATGCATTTATCTTCATACCATCAAATATCAACTCATGCTCAAATTCTTCATACAGCACAGAGACATCAAAACATTTGAGAATTGCTTAATCAATCAACAGTTAACTATGAAGTTCAGGTTCTGGAAAGATATTTGTTTTCTTGGGAGACCAGTCTCTTTTTCAGAAGCACTAAGGATATTGCAGAATAATCACTGCTGTACCTGGGACCTATCCAAGGAAACACACTCACTTGATCACAAGCACATCTTTACCCACAATAAAATCTCAAGCATTGTGATGTACACATAGATGAGAAGAACTGAACATGCAGATAGAAATTTGGTTTGGCATTCACTACTATATTACCTGTTGCCCCTGAAATATGTTGACAGTGTCTCTGAGTGAATGAATGAATGAATGAATGAATGAATGAATGAATGAATGAATGAATACATGATGGACATACTTAGTGCCATCCAGAAAACTGAATCAGGAAATAAACATAAATCTGTTTTCACAAGCCATCTCAACAAAAAAATCAATATATCTGTAATAAGAACTGATCTCTCCTTCTTTATTATAGTAAATAACTGTCCTTGGTAGTACCAGCCACTTTATTGTAATATCAGGTTATTTTAACTTATTCCTCTGCATTTTGAGCTAGCTACCAAATCCCATGTCTTCTAAATTCTTAATTTAATCTTAATGTAGTGGACATTTCTGTCATTTGACACGCAATGCTAACTACTACTTTTAGGAAAGATGGATTCTTATATTTTACAATTACATTTTTAAGTTGAAAATATTTTGCTATTACCCAGTCTTATAAAAATGAAATGCATAAATGCTCAGAATATAGAAAGAAGAGAGACGTAGAGAGACTAAGCATACAATAGAACTTATTTCAAAATATGAAGCAAGCTGTATGATGAAAGTACCTGTTGCCTAGAAACTACTTCAACATTTGACTAAAAGTATACAGAAATAGTAAAAAAAAGTTATTTTTATCCAAAATTTAAGGTGAGTAAAGCACAGAAGTTTGAAACTGCTAGATATAGTCAAAACTATAGTGTGCTAAGATACTTGTGTATTACTTGTATTGCCAAAAGTCATAAGACATTGGATTTCAACCTGAAACACATAACCCACAGCAGCTCTAACACCTATATCCAAACCAGTTACCACTTGCAATACATATAAAGTTAATATATAAATAAATCAAATACATAAAAATATATATGACTTACAGACTGACAGGTGCAGAAGGCTAGACTCTTTTGACTTTATTACAGAAAGATGTAAAACCACAACAGGCCACAGACAAGGAAAAAAAACCCAGTATTCCTCTTCTGCAGCAGTCTAAGAGAAATTCCATCAACTGAATTCAAATTTAGGCTCAATTTAGGGTCTTTTGTTTAAAGTTGTAGTGGTCCTCAGAAATTTTCCAGAAATCAAAGGCATGAGAAGTGAAACATACAGCAATGCAGGAAACAAGGTCTGGAATCAACTCTTTCAAAAATTTCTTTTCCGACTCTTGAAATATATTCTGTGTTACTTGTCTCCTGATATGTCAAAACGACCATGTTTACACATCTTCATAATATGATTTCACTAACACAACATATCTGTGTTTGTAATTCTCTAGGAAGGTGTTCCTATTAAGCACTCATACCAGGGAACACATTCTGTGTTTTTCCCCAACTCCATGACCAGGAAAGCTAGTGAAAGACTGAGGGCACCATACTGTAATTTTTCCTTTTTTTTTTTTTTTTTTCCAAATTTCTTCAGGTTTTTTTCTGTTCCTTTAGTCCCCTCTCAGAAGTAGTCTGTCAAAAAATTCCAGTTACCTTTACATTTTTGTTGCTCATTACAGCACATGCTACCCCATTAGAAGGACTCAGTGCTGATCATTTCCCAGGAGCCCAAATCTCCTACATGTTTCCTGGGCAGAGAAGCAGTGCTTAGGTTTTTAATAGCAGTGCTTTTTTCCTCCATCTAGTCATCCTTATTTTTCCCATCTTCATATTTTTTTATCTAAACTGAAGAACATGAAAAGATTAAATAGAAGGAAAAATATTACTAAGCATTTTCCAGCTGCAGATGAGTGCCTAGAAAGAGTATTCTTCTTGGTATATTAGGGCAGATCATACATCTTCTAGGACCCATTTCACCACTGTTAACTTCACAATGAATCCAGCCCTATGCTGCCAAAATAGACTTTTTATATATACTTATGAATGGTTTCTAGTTGCCTGAAATTGTGCACTGTCCAATACAGTCAAAGATCTTATTTCGTCAGAAATTGTTCCA
Source organism: Passer montanus (assembly GCF_014805655.1). NCBI lineage: Eukaryota > Metazoa > Chordata > Aves > Passeriformes > Passeridae > Passer > Passer montanus. The sequence continues at coordinate 2,134,642 of NW_024373590.1, forward strand.
GAATACCTGGTTCCTAAAGTGGTGTTGCCTCCAGCTTAGTAAACAGAGACAGAGACCTAGAACCAAGTCTTGAACCCTTGCACATCAAGGGGCCCCCTTACAGGTGAAGATCTCTTGTGTTCAATTGCCAAAACCCCTCCATGACCATGACTGCCATCACCTCACTTTTGAATAATTAAGCTGGAATTGTTGTTTCACTTTCCCAGGAGGCAAGAGGAGAGGAAATTCTCATCTTTTAGGAAACAGTTCCTCAGACACAGGGTTAGAGATGTATCAGTGAAGCAGATGCTCTGCATTCATTTTCTACCTGTCAGAGGAGTTCCAGGTGGGACCCAGAGCTCTTGTTGCAAAGCTAGGACTGTCTTTGTGAGCTGCTGCTGTATTACCTTGTATTACTCTGTGCTCCTGTAGAGGTGGTATCTAGGCAGCAGTTTGTCCCTGTAAAGATTGGACAGTGACTGTGTGCTATGGGTGAGCAGAGAGATTGCCCTTTTCACCTTGCTCTTAATGCACCTAGTGAAAAAGATTGACTCAAAGAGGAAATAAGAAAAATTACTTACAGGTGACACCTGTAAACCATACCTAGATGAGAAGAGTTCTTCTCCCTGAAAATGCCTGGGAGAGGGTTATGTCTTTCCTTTTTTGGGGAATGTCTTTGTTTACCACTAGAAACTGCAGAGGGAGAACCATTTATGACTTATTGATGTCGTCTGCACAGTGGCACTCCAAGAAATCTTATTGAATCAAACCCTATGACAGGCTCAGCCATAATCAGGTTGTGATGGGATGTCTGACCAGGCAAGTTATTCACTACTCAGCCCCACTAGCATGTAGGCTCTGGAGGCAAACCTAAGCATTTTTCTCTTACAATAATGAAAATTATTATTTTGTTTTAAAAAACTAATGAAAGGAGTTTATGCAATTAGGGCATCTGGGAAGTATATCCTTAAGATCCCTAAGCATGTATTGTTTCACCTTTTAAAATTATAGCTTTTGGACAACAAGCATATTAAATCACAATTTGGCATTTAAACATCAGGATCTAGGAATTGCAAGTCCTGACAACAGTTATTTAGTGAAAAGCATTTGAGAATCAGAGAATTGCTAGGGTTCGAAGGGATGTCTGGAGATCATCTAGGCCAACTCCCCTGACAAGGCAGGGTCACCTAACACAGTTTGTTATCAGTCAACAAAAGTGTGGCAAAGAGGCCAGCAAAATTTGCTAGGGAACCCATGGAATTGTGATAACGGGTTATCTGATATCACCATCTCCATAGTTAAAAATTACTCCTGAGTAAACTCAGTGACCTGGGTCCAACTGTAGCAATTTATCACAAATGCACCCAACATTGACTTGAGGGCTCACAGACAGTGGGACAGAGAGGGGAAAATCACATCTAGTGATTGTTAACTGGTTAACTTTTGTTAATATTTTGTTAACTTTCGTTAACATTTTGTTAACTTTCGTTAACTGTTGGTTAACTTTTCTATTAAAAACTTGCTTAATAACCTAAAAAAAAGAAAAAACATTGCAACAGAAAATATCAAAATATACCTAGCAGGTTTTGAAATGTGAAAACTACATCAAAAAATATCTATTTTGCATTCTTTGTTTTATTTTCTCCTCAGTCAGATATCTTCAGCATTTTTTGTTATTTTAAGTCCACCTAGCTTGCGATTGCTTTTATTCCATAAAAATAGAGTTTACTTTCTATTCCTTATATAAATATTTTGTGATCAAAATTCTGTCATTCTTTTTTGCATAACTGCTTAATAAAAAATCTTTTGATATCAATAATATTTTCACATAATAATGAGATTACCCACTAAGCCCTACTACTCTATCCCTGCTGTTATCCTATGTATAAACCAGATGGGGAGGTTCTGTCTGGGCTCTCCTCCAAGAGGTTATCTGTTCTCTTTCTTCTTGGCCAAGCATATCACCTTCAATTTATAACCACTACCTGCTAACCCAAGGGCATCAAGACTCTCCCTAAATTGTCTCCTTATTGAATTTCTGCCAATCCACTGACAAGGTTGGGATCTGTGTCTCTTAGTATGTTATACTTGAGCAATCTTTGTGCCACAGTACAGCCACAGGATAGGCACCTGCTTTAACATACACATAATGTTTAGAACTGATGAAGATAGGAACAATTTACACTTGTGTGATTTGGATTTTTTTGGTTTTTTTTTTTGGAAAGTGGAACACACTACATTTAAAAAGAAAAAAAACAAACCACCAGAATACCAAGTTTTATCAGAAATTAAAAACAAACTGAAAACAAAACAAGACACCAACATTGGCAGGGTCAGTTCAATGTTGATTTTTGACAGACTAATTAGGACATTCAGTTAGAGGTGGTTCAAGGCTACCAAACTTTAACTACCAAAACCTCAGCACACTTGGAGTTTTGGTAACAAACATGCCAAGAGATTCACGTCAAAGTTTGGATGACTTAGCTTTTGTATGACTTAGTTTGCATGACTTAAGCAAAAGAATGAGAATCACAGCATGACAGAGTATTTTAATATTAAGCAACACAAACTTTATCAAAACTTATTGATGTCCCTTTTTAATGGAGATCTCAATGTGTTTTATCCGACAAGAAGTTGTTTTAACCGAGGAAGAAAGAGCTAGGTCCGTTGACAAATTAATATGTGTGACTGAAAGGAGCTTTTCCTGACTTTGATAAATGGGGTCTGAAACCTAGGCATTATGGTAAAGTGAAAGATGATCTGGCTGGTTTGACCAGACCAGGTGCACTGGTGCTTTTGCAGATAAGGCAATTTGCTGTTCTCCATCCCTTTAGAAGCTGGTGTCCTTGGCTGCTCAGTCTCAGGGGTCTGTGAAAGGGGGGTGGGAAGAGAAGGAAGGAGAGGAAGGTGGAAGATGGAGGCATTTCATGTGTCTACAGCAGGGTTCCCTCTCATGTGCAGGCTGCCTGCTTACACACCCTCACCAGCAGGAGACATCAGATGGCAAAATAATATTGATAACTGCAGCAGCAGCTGCTGTTGGCGTGCCTAAGTGACCGGGAATCCACTGGTGAAAGGAAGCAGGGGCACAGCCTCTGCCTCTTCTTTCCACCACCTCTGGTCACAAAACCACAGAATCAGCTAGGTTGAAAAAGGGGCCACCTAATGATCTGATGTGAACTCTGCTGTCTTTTTTACAGGTGTCTGGAAGACAGAGAGAAAGGAATTACCTGTAATCTCCTTTCTTTATGCACTGGATTTAAATTCAGAAATGTGGTATATCAGATTTGCAGTCTCACCTACCTTTTTTCCCAAACAGCAGTTTTACAGCTCTAGGTCCATAACACCAAACTATTGCTAGGTTTAGTTTTTCTGCCTCTTTCTTGCATTTTTGGCATTAGCATTTCGGTTACACTCACTGCAGTATTTTATTTCATTCTATTTTAAGAAATTAAATTGGTTATTTAATTTATAATTAAAATTTATAAAATAAATTTATAAAATTTATAATTGGAAAAGAGATAAAGTTATGGACTACTATTGGCAAAACAAATGGGAAATGTTAGCAGTTGCCATTAATCCTATACGCCATGAGAAAACATGCGGCAGATAAAAAAAGAGCCTTGTGAAAATGAGTTTTACTAAGAAATCTCTGGGTTTGGAGAATAAATCTGCTGAATATTACCAACCACCAACTCTGCAACTGTATCTTTGTCTGTTTGTGCCTTGGCCTTCATATCGGCTTTTTTTTCCCCTGCTTACTCTCCCAAAATTAAATCCTTTAACTGTCATCAAACATCCACCATGGAACAGAGATCAGAAATCTGGCATGGAATTCCAAACAGTTTCAGTAATTTGGCAAACAACTTATTTTGTAATCATTCCTAAAGCATTGTCTCATAACAGACAACAGCTGAGCTTGCTGCATTTTTAAACTGTTATGCATGATATCTTAGTTTAGGTGCCTGCTAACATGAGATCTGAAAACATAAGAGTTCCACAGGTCAATGTGCCTGTTTTCTGCATTCAGCTCCACAGCACTGGGTGGAGCTGAATGCAGAAGTTAAAAAGGCTCAGTTTTGAAGACTAACCAATGTAAACAAGAGTCTACAAAATCTTTTCACTTAAGATTTGTCTTATTTCAGTAACTGTTAAAGTTTATTTTGTGTCCTGAAATTAACCACAACAACCTAGTCATTGAATAAACACATTGGTTTGACAGTTCTCTGACACACGTGTTTTGATAACCAGCAAAGTGTAATGTGCAATAAATTCTGAGGAGAAAAGTTTATGCAGAAATTCTTCTGCTTTACGCTGCACTTGTTCACTATGAATCTGCATAATTCTATATCCTACATCCATCCTACTACTCTGTAGTTACAAACTGACTTAAGAGCTGTTATCTGATAAAAGTTTGTGCCCCACCAAGTGAATATGCAAGAAGCACCCATGATGAACAACATAAATAAACCATGTGGTGAAACAAACTCCAAATAAAGGGTAAAAATAGATCACACCTGCAAGGACTGGATAACCAGGGAGACACTGAAATATGCCTCAAAAGAAAGTAAAATAAGATATTTCTTAGCTGTGCCATTTTTGGCTATGCAGACTCAAAGCATGACAGAAGAATCTTTTTCCAGATCTGTGCTATTTACCACAGAGAACCAGAAGCAAAACTATGAAAAGAACTCATGTGAAAAGGTCTGTTCTGTACATAAGTTCTCTTGCAATTATAAAAGCTGTGAATGGTCCACATGTTTGAAACGCATGCATCATCTGAAAACCCTGAAGAAAAAGCATACCCTAAACTACTTTCATTGTGACTAAATCATTTTAATAATTAGTGTTCAGTGGTACTATTTTGCTGTCAACAATTTACCAGACTCAGATATTATTCCATAATTTTTTACTTCACACACTCATTATAACTGAAAACTAGAAAGCAGGAGGAAAAATTATAAAGTACACGGTTTCTTTGAAACTGTGTATGAATTCTTTTGCCAGTCAGGCTACCACCTACACTTGCTATTTTTTGATCATTGCCAGTATAAATCTACAAGTGAAATTTTAAAAAGTGCCATGACACACACTCAATTTATCCCATACCGCTGTTTGTCAGAGCAATATCAAGTAACAAGACCTATTGTTTTTATATGTTTACTGAATACTGTATAAGCTGTACAGTTTCTATATTAGCATATCTCACCTTCTGAGCAATATTACTGTAAAAAACCAAAATTTTGAAGCACTAGGTTTGTATTTGTTTAGCTGTGGTTTGGGACAAGGGAGAGTTAAGCTATGTCTTAAAATGCTGGAAGAAATTTTATTACTTTTATTATTTTATTGATGTAGCCATAGACACAATATAGCAGAAGAGAATGTAATTCTTTTGAATAAATATTTTCTCGGGATAAACAGGTGTATCACATGAAGCTTCACAGGGATAATATGCCCCAGTGAGATGATAAATTCAGAATGTTGTTGAAAATTCCAAACAATCTTTGCAAAATATTCCCGTGAGCTTTTTACACTCTTATAATGGATATAAAGTAAATTTTGCAATAAAAAATTCTTTTATTTCTGTTCTAATATTTGAAGGCCAGACTGCTCTGTCTCATTCCTGCACAGGGAGCTATTTTCCTTCAGTTCTGCCACATCTCACAGGGACTGTTCTGGTTATTGTCTCATCTGAAATAATGTTGTTAACGGGCTTCCATGCTGGCCTCTACTTTCACAAATGGACACATTTATTTTTCATACAAGTGAAGGAGTGATACATCCTCTAGTGTAACAAGTATCAGTAGTGCTAACCTGCTGCTCTTCTCCCTGAGTAGTTCTTCTGGTCCTCTTTATCCCTCTCCCTCCACTCTCCACTGACTCTTGCGTTCTCTTAAAGCCATACAACATCCTGATCCTCAGACTTGCAAAGCAATCACATACCACCGTACACTGATAATAAGCAAATCCTCCCAGAGCTACAGAAAATAAAAGAGAAGGGTCTCCAAGTCTCCAAGGCATAGACTATCACTTGCCAGCACTGGGAAGAGTCTCAAATGACAGGAACTCGAAACTGAAATGGAAAATATTTTCCATTTGGTACCATGGCAACTGAACAAAACCCGGTAATTGCCTGCTCCTCTCCTCACCACCCAGATTCAATGCAACTGGGCTGACTTGCTTTTAAGGATTGGAGCTTTATCTATCTCTTGGTGCCTGGAAAATGCAACAGAAATAGGAAAAGTTAAAAAAAAAAAAAAAAAAAAAGAAAAGAAAAGAAGATACCTTCAGAAAACTCTGCAGTCCACAAAAAAAGTGACAAGGGAAAGGACAGGACTTCACTGCAAGTTAAATAAAGTAAAGAACTAGGAAATGCAAAGGTTACAGACAGCCAGACTTCTTTACTTGAAAACATGCAGGAGCACAGTTGTTCTTATCTCTAATGAGCTCGAGCATAAAAAACTACTTTACAGTTTGCAGTCAGGCAATAGGCAAGTCTGAGGGACTGAATTTATACACAGTTTTAAATTGATAGTCAAAAAAGTTGCACACTGCTCTGTTAAAAAGAGTTGAATAGTCACGATTTTTTGGTGATTGGCCTTACAACACTATTTCAGTGTATTAAGCTCTGTTTCTGCACTTTTCTTGTTTCAAATTCAAATATCTCCATTTGGCAGAATTTGATAAAATTTCCACTCCTATTTAAAAATTAAAACAAATTTTAAAAAATATTATTTAATTATGTAAAACACAATTAAAGAAAAGTATAACTTTATGAAAACCATGTTTCTTAAATGAGGAAGGAGACTTTCTGAAAATACTGCAATTTCATAAATATTTCATAAGGGGCAGTATGACTTCATGAGTTTTCTCAATTTTGTCTGAAATATTGCAGGAGAATTATATGAGCACTTATGAATTATTAAATTCCATTTATATTTCAGGTAATTTTACAAATATTTTAGTACTTCTGAATGCCTGTAAGTGACACTAAATCCAATCTTTATTAAATTAACTTGGTTTTAGTTCTAGCATAGAAGGTTTTAATCTTGAAACCAAAATAAAGATTTAACCTGGTCACTATCAGCAGAACACATTTTTTGCATGTTTTGTTTTATTAGCTCTTTCATACAATCAGAAAATGTTAGTACATTTATCATCTCAGACAGATTACTTTAGATAATGGTGCAAACACCATGCAACTGTAAAATAAAGGAGTCCCTAACCTTATCATAAGGCAAAATCATCATTCTGAGTCCAAATACAGTTAGATATGGTAACCGAGGACCCATATAAAAAGAAGACATTTCAGTCCTTGAACTCATGTTCATAGCTAATTAAAGTTAGTCTCTTAAACTGTCCAGTATTTAAATAGATTTAAAATTCTCAGCTTCCCCAAATATAACACATATTTTCATATCTTTGTGTCTTGAAAATGATAGACCTGTCAACGCTGAAACATTGTACTGAAATATTTCTTTCCATCCATTCAGTGTAAGGCCCACTGCAGAAGGACTGAAAATGTTTCCATAAGTCTCATTCCACATGCATATCTATGGCTTACTCCCCCCACTTCTGGGCCAATAAACATTATTTTAATAGCAGAGCTTACCTACAATTAATCATCTGGGTATACAAACTGAGAAAAAAATCCCCTCTGCTGTCAAAATGCTGTCAAAATGCTGTCACAGAAGCCAAGCTCTGCACACATCCCAGAAAAGTGTCACTTGCCATCACAGTATTTTGCAGCCAGTACTGGTCAGCAAAACACTCTAGCTCAATCTTTTCTCATTAGTCAGCATGTACTGCAGAAGCCCAGAAATTACTTATCAGAGTACAGATCTGATCCAAGGAAATGCCAATCCACATTTTCCTCTTTTTACTCCCACTCCTGATGCTACTGCCAGGGCAGATGCTTGTGCTTATCTTCAAATTTCAGCAAAAGCTTGCCAGAACTGCAAGTGTTGATGACTTCAGCAGTGCTGATGACCTTCAAAGCTGCCATAAGACAATGGCACACTTACAAGCCTCTGCTTCTCATGACAGGAACAGTGCTACATCATCATCATCTTATCTAGCAGCAGAATCTGAAATTCTGCTTTCATGCTTAGAAAACTACCCGTAGAGTATCAGGTGAAGAACTCCACTCTCATGAGACCCACCTAGAATACTGCTCTGGGGTCCCCAGCACAGGAGGGTCACCCACCTGTTAGAGCAAGTCCACAGGTGGGACATGAGGATGATTAGAGGGATGGAGCACCTGTCCTGCAAGGAAAGGATGAGAAAATTGCGACTGCTCAGCCTGGAAAAGAGAAGGCTTTGAACCTAATTGAGGCCTTCCAGTACCTGAAGAGACTTTACAAGAGATTTGGAAACAGGCTATTTACAAGAGCCTGAAGTGGCAGGACAAAGGGGAATGGATCCAAATTGAAAGACGACAGGTTTAGATCAGATATTGGGAATAAATTCTTTACTGTGAGGGTGGTGGTGAGGCACTGGAACAGGTTGCCCAGAGAAGCAGTGGGCACTCTCAAAGTGTTCAAGGTAAGGCTGAATGGTGCTCTGAGCAACCTGCTCGAGTAGGTGGTGTCCCTGTGGTGTGAGGGTTGAAACTCGGCAGTCTGTAAGGGGTGTCCCAAAATAAGGCATATGATTCTATGAAGAACTTGCACACTTCAGCCAGAGCTTGCACACTTCAGAACAGCAGCTTGCTTTAGAATGACTTCCCAAAAAAAACCCCATTATGTGTTAAAGAAAAATCCTATAATGGACATACCTAGAAGTGAGACAAATTTGCTGGTGCAACTGAACAGGCTGCTGCCTGAAAACAGCATAGAGTGATATTAGATATTTTTGCCATAGGGACAGACCTCTCAGATACCAACCCTCTGCACATACTGTCTCATCTGAAACAGTTTGCTACAGACTACTGAAAAATAAGAGCCCTATCTACACACAATTTATTTAAATATCTGATAAAGAAAAAATCAACATTTTCTCTCAACGTTCCTAATTAATTATTACCTGGGAGTTCTCCCTTTCCCTAAAAATTTAATTTAGACCATTAAAGTAATATATTTTTCTTGAGCAATGAGAGATTTTCTACAATGCAAAGGAAACTTAACATATTTACTAATTTTTGATAATTAATATATCATATGTTTGACAAAAGTAACATGTGTAAAAAATAATAGTGTAATCTTGTCTAAAAAATATTTGTTACTGCAAACTGCTTTAAAACAAACTGCTTTAAAATATCATCCTGTAATCTTTTGTGTATTTTTTGTTTCATGTTCTTGATCTCCTGCTTTCCAAATTTAATTTGCATACAGGCAAAATTTAAGGTGAAATTTTAAATCAGTTAACCATCTTCTCATATATTTACTATAAATTATTTATACACATATCTCTCTCACTGATAGAAAAGATGAGTGGCACAAGTTGCAGTACATTCATTCTTCATGAATGAATAAGGTTTTGACTAGTTTCTATCTCTAGATGCTATTTCTCGTCCTTGCCTTTATTGAATGACTTTTTCCACACATTCCCTCCTTACTGAAGTTCTCCTGGTACTAATAGCACACCATTCAGCTCTAGTATCCTTTCGGGTGTAACAGCATGGTATTACATATTGTTTACATGACAGTCAGCACTCAGGGACTGTAAATGGCCAGGTGTTTGGAAGAAATATACTGTAAAGTCTTCAGAGAGGGAAAACACCTCCTGTCCTGCCTGTTACACAAAAAGGTGAATGAGAAGCACAACTTTTTTTCCTTTCTGCAATAAAGCTGAAACAGAAAATAAAGCCTGGATTTCAAAGAAATTAAATAAAATTAAATGGATGGTGAGTTTAGGCTTCTACCAAGCATTTGGCCAACAAGAGCTCTGCAGCTGGGTCTGGAAGTACAATGCAGGAAATCTTACAAATGATACATACACCACCTTTGCCGGTTTCAATCAATGCGGATCATGTCTGGATGAGGAACAGAGCACAAACAGTGTGGAGGAAGAACATTTTACCTTTAAGATTACATAACATTAGTCCTTTCATTCAGGTTTTGGAAGCCAAGCTCTGTTGTCTGTACTGTATCACACTGTGTCATGAGCTAGCATAACTTCGTAGCTTGTGACTGTATTTCAGAGGCAGCTACACCACATTCCTCTCCTCCAACATAAAATATTTAGCAAATGACACCTGGCATCAGTAACCTTTTGAAGTCAATGAGCCTTTTTCTAGCTCAACGGGAATTGTCCAACATTATTCCAGTGTGAGCAAATGTTGCTTGGAGTTAACAGTTCCTTTTTTTGAGGAAAGACATCTGACTTCCCAGCCCCCCACCCCCCACCTTTTTTTTTTATTACATTTTTAAAAACTGGTTATTTTTAATGCAAAGGGCTATGGAAAACTACTTCCTTCTTTTATTTTCTATACTTAGGAATATTTTAGCAATGATGTATAACTTCTCAACACCCCACTCTTTGTGATATGTCCATGCCTTATCTTTTGGCAATCTGTTAAAAAATGCTGCTTTTAACACATTTAGACTGCAATTTAAGGAACAGCATTCTTCTGATTACTTGCTAACATGCGCTTTTAACACATTTAGACTGCATCAATTTAAGGAACAGCATTCTTCTGATTACTTGCTAACATGCTGGAAATTTGTATCCTGATGACCTTTAAACAATTTGTAGCAAAACTGTTTAATATAATTGTTAAGACTTGGTACTAGATATTCCTCAAACTTCTCTCTCCATTTGATTAGGTACATTAACTGACTTTTTCGACCTTCTAGTCTAAGCTGTTTCTTTCTGTTCTGGTTTTGCCTTTGTTATTTTTTTTTTTTTTTGCAGACAAGACAAATGATTTCATCCCAGACATATAGCTAAGTACTCTCAGAACAACCAAATCATTTAGTGGTGCTTGGTTTCATGTGTTTGTCAGCTGAAAATGGCATTTAGCACAGGCTTTATCGCAGCTATGGTAATTACTGTACTGAAATGAGCTCTCATACATAGAACAGACTGTTTTCAACAGATGCAGCCAAGCAACTCTGACTTCTCTGAAATAGTTTATCTCGCTTTCACAGTGTAACAATATTCAAACATAAATGCACATACCCCCTTACATATATAAAGACTTATAGAAAAAGCAGGACAGTGCTAGCTTTTTCTGTTAATTCAATAGAATAGACTCTTTCAGTTGTACATAGTTCCCACATTATATGCTGGCTGTGCATCTTATTACACATGAAGGTTATTGTTATTGTAATGTATCTCGGTGGTATACCAAATGTTAGTTTAATGATGTAATTAATATGCTTGGATTTACCATCTGATGTTCTTAGGCACCACTTGCTAGCATGTGATGCTAGCAATTTCAAACATACTTGGAAACAGTAGTTTTTTGTTAAGGGAGTTGGCAGAAAAAGATAAAGAATTAATAACACAAGTCACATTCTCTAACAACATTTTAAAAAAATTTGTGTAGATGTCAGCTCAGAGTGGTGTTGCCTCTGAAGCTTGTAGAATATGCATTATTTATACATATATATATATATATATCAGCTTTTTTGTTATTAATATTGAGTACAATAGTGTTTAGCAGAAACAATTCTTCTACAGTCTGAACACTGTAATCAGTTGAGATCATTTGATGATGGACTGTTTTCAGCACTAAAAAGTTAACACCATTTTGATGGACAAATGTTGTAAACAAGAGAAAAAATGAAAAATGAAGGGGTTGTTTTGTTTTGGTTTTGAGAAGCATTTCTTTCTTCTAGAAAAGATAATGATAAACAGTTGGATGGTACTTAAAATCTACATTCAGGTACAAAGAGACTCTTACAATCCGTAAGAGTCTGAAGCAGATTCTGAATTAGTCTTTATCAACATAACTGTCATTCATTACTTGCTAATCATAAATGACTTCTTTTTATGAGAAAAGTAATTACAAGCCTAATAAAGAAATTGGAAGAAGCTACTGTATATTAATGATGGGAAGGATTTAGGAACATCCAAGACTACAGAGAGAATAAAAATTTTAAAAAATTTATCAGATCCTTTACGGTCTATCAGCATTCCGCGTCTCCATTCTTTACTTATCTGCACTGTGTTCTTCATTTCACAGAGCAGATTGTTTATGCTGTAACTTCCAGTATTCTTTCAACTCATGCTAGGGACCTCCTGAGATTATCTTTCCATTTTCCATGCAAAAACCACATATTTGCCAAGGAAATAAAAAGACACAGAAATGTTACTACTGTATTTTGAAATATACATCTCATAAGAAACCAGAAAAATCAATCAAGGTATTAAAAATATAAATAAGGGTGTTCCTTTGGAAAAAATAAACATAAAGAATATAGAAAAATTTACACTGGAATATACTTGACATAAATTGTTACGACTTATCTGTCAAATGTTTAAGTAGACCTTGTACAAAATAAAGCATTCACTTAAAAATATTGTAATTGGAATGCACAACATTGAGGATTTTAATTGTCAAGTATTGAATCCATATGGAAGTCACATTTTTTTATTCTTTGAAAAAAGTACTTATGGAGAAATCAGTTCTTATTTCAAAATTCTATATTGAGCTACATGTAATCACCAATGTGTAACAGAGCATGCACAGTACAAGAAGTATACTATACATTTCTGGATGCCAAATATATAATACTGATATTTTTCTCCACCTTCTGTATTCTCCATCAGCATGGACTGCGGGACCATACCCACTGGTCTGGCAGCTGAGTTTCTTTAAACAAGTAACACTGAAATGAGATATGTGAATATTTCTAGAAATATTCACATATAAATATTCACATATCTCATCTCATCTCAAATGCTAGAAATACAGAATACATTTAGAATATAATGTATCATTTAACCTCTGCCACTACTGGTTTGATTTGCAACCACTCTGTTTTAAACTAGAGAGATACATTAGAAAGCATCATACCCCAGGAAGGAGGCAGAACTGGCTTTTTGAACTCTTCCCTCTGGTGAACGTTTTGCCTGTGGATTGGTGCCAGTTGACGCTTCAGACTCCTGAGTAACTTGATACTGAGCCTGAGGAACAAGGGGCTCTTTAGGTAAAGCATATCTCTAGTGCTGAAGAAACAGATTTCAAGTATTTGATTTCAATAGGAAACCTCTCCATGCGACATTTTAGTACTCTTGTTTTCTTTTGCCCTCCCCATATTCAACTTCATTAGTTTTTTGGGGTTTTTTAAGTTCTAACTCGTATGAAAAGCCAAACACTTGGAACTCCTAATAAATTCAATCCAAATAGCAAGAGATTAAAGCCTCTCAATCCAACTCAGCATTTAAGCCAAGACAAAGACTAGTGGTGGGAAAGCAGATATATTTCAATTACATAGCTCATCCAGCAAGTTCCCCACATACTGTGGTTCTATACTTGTACACTGACTTGAAAAGACCAGCACAATGGAATGAAGTACCACAGTTTGACCTGCAAACTCATGGCAATCAAGGTTTTTAAAGACTTATTTATGTAATATTCAAACACAAGCAAGTTTCTATAACCTTGGTCTGACATAGTCCTGCAAAAACAGCTGTGTGAATTCTTAGTTACACGATTGCCTTAAAAGGAAAAATCATTTTAGAAGGCTTTTCTCAGGTCAAGAAACATTGACATTTCTCCAGTCACACAGAAACAGAGTCTGCATATTAATGAAAAAAAACTACTCAAAATAGAGGTAGAGGGCAAAAGTGTTTTCTTATGAGAAATCAAACATCTTTGTATTTATAAAACATAGCTTTTGAGTTGCTTGACTCTTGTTAAAGTAAAGCAGGTCAACTAAAAAAATGACAGCAAGATTTCAAGCATACACAGTCAAATTATAGACCTTCTTCAACTGTCTGAAAATACTCCACACTTCAAAAGTTTTTAACTAATACATTCATCTATTGAATATAAAGTATCCCTTCTATCTCAGCCTATCTATTTACTCTTTATACAAGTGTTTAATAGCAGTAGATGAATGTAATAATGGTACTCCAGATATTTTTCCTATATGGTTTTAGAAATAACAATACTGTGATGGCATTAAGATTTAATATGATAAATTTCCAGTATTTTAAATTTTTTTAAAGGCAGTTCTATAACAGTTATAATTCACTAGCGAAGAGAGAAGACCATGTATTTCTAATATTAAAGAATACCTGGTACAGCATTATTTTCTTCCGGGTACCATATTTTTGATGCAGAACAAGAAACCTACAAAATAAAACCCAAATGCACATTATCGCATATAAAGTATCTATTTATCAAAGAGGCACCAAGAATAAACTAATAATTGGTAGAAAGGCATGGCAATGAGATTCTATTACAGACCAGGCAAAAAAAAAAAATAGGTTATTGGTGATTATAAATTTAGGGTTTAATGGTTATTTTAAGGGAGTTTTCCATCTGAAGTTCTCTATTGTTCCTTAACAGTGACTCCTTATAGAACTTAAGGGTCCATGATGACTTAATCTTCTTTGCAGAGAGACAGAGCAGCTGCTGAAACAGTCTAGTTAAGAACTACACATTTTTCTTTGCTGCCTCCTTTGCCTCAGGAGGGAAATAGTCCGCTTTTGTCAATGAAAATGTAGGCTAGTAGTTGATTATTCCTCTTTATTGCTCCTTCCTTTCATGCCAACTCAGCAGTACCATGAGGTGTGTAGTAGGCAAGAAAGAGAGAGTTATTTTATTCAGAACATTTTATCCTGTATTACAATATGTAAAGCTAGCATTAAGTGGCAAATTCATTTGGGGACCAATCTTCCCTCTCCCACATGGAAATCAATGCCTGTTTTTCTACTTGCTTCACTAAGAACCAGATTGGATGCTTCATGCTTTGGGAAAGGAAATTTGAATATATTCTCATAATAAAACACAAATTCCTGAGACCACAATATTCTCAAAGATATGCAAAGGGCTACCAAGACTCTCAATGTACTCTAAACCCAGATTTGAGTTTTAATTTATTTATACATGGGCAATGAGGAATGCAGATTTGTGAACATACTTTTTGTTTCTATTTCCTACTTTGTAGTTTTTCTCAAGGTCTTGATTGTTTCTTAAAATTAGAGTACTCTTCTAAAAAAAATTGAATAAGAATTCAGTAGTACAAAAGTTTCTGTATGTTTTGAAACTGGTTCAATGCTTATTTTATAGGTGAAAAACTTTATAGAAAGAAAAAACCCTGATACTCTTCCTGGCAATATATTTTATGAGGGAGCCACTGAATAGACAAAAAATCTAATGCCAAAGTTTTTGAGACTGGTAAAAGAAGCTAAGTGATGTAGTTAACTATATAGGAAATATAATACTGAGATATAACACTAGTGGTAAATTTTTGCAGTTGCACATGATAAGCCAGGGAAGAAACTGAGGACAGATAAACTTCACAGTAACACACAGGCTTTGTCCTGAATTAATTTTCTTTAAACTTTGCTGTGACAGAGGAATTTTTTCCTTTTTCCTCTGTAAATGGGGGAAATCAGGAAAAAAAAAAAAGAAACATGTATGACAATCTATTGGTGGCAGCCATTAGGAGAATTACCTTGTCCATTGAATACCATTTAGCTTGAAATCAGATCTACCACTATTAATTTCTACCTTTTTAATGCGCACTTTAGCTAGCACATGACCCACACTGTGTAACAGCAGTTACACCCCAGGGACTAGAGATTAACAGCATGTGCTACGAGTGGTTTATTTTACAATTGCCGTGAAATAAAAGCTGATGGAAATGAGCTGGTGAATTACTCCGCCAGCAGAATCAACAATATTTTTCTCATCATGGAAAAGCTCACATCTTCTGTCTTTATTTTCTCCCCCTGATATTGATTTCATGGAGGAATACAATAGTTTGGGGAAATCTGAGGAGGCGAAAAACAGAAAAGTGTGGTGTTACACTCAATTCTGCCGTTTTCATTGTATGCTGCAGTTCATCTGAATAAATTTTACCAGCTAAGTCTCTGTGTCATAGTTAATTAAAACACAATCTGGGCATAAAAAGCAACAGACAAATGAAATGAAAACTATTTTTCTATAAACTCCAGTCAGTTAGCTTTTCCTTCTCATTAAAGGAACATTCATTCAGCTGCTAGACACATATATTTTTGTAGAGCTAGGGAAGAAAAATAATCTCACAGAAGGGTATAAAAGAGGCTTGTTGTTTTGCAGCCCAAAAGGAATTAAAAGGACTGCACCAAAAAGTTCTCTCCACAGCTTTACTGTTAAGCAGTAAATTAATTTCAATTTAGAAAAGAAAGCTAACATAAAACAGTCTATATTGTTAAGGAGCATTGGTTACCAGACACACAAGGAGGTTTCCCCTGTCCGAGCATGCTTCACTCTACAAGGAGCTAATATCACTAATACAATAAATCCCATCAGGTACTACTTTTTTAGTGATAAAACATACTGAATTCGTCCTTTAAAGCCGCGTCTTCTTAAAAGGAGTAATAGAAGAGTAATGGAGAAAAGTAGTATCAAAGCTAGGAATCTAAAGGAGTAAACATACTAGTCAATCATAAATAAACTTTGTTTACAATTGATTGGATGTTTTACCCCTTTGCTGAGATTTCTTTTTTTCTTTTTTCACTCTTGTCTGCATTTAACTTCAAGCAAATCATTACTTACCTTTGGTATTGCTCCAGGTTTTAAAGAAATTTTGAATTTTTTATTCATTGCCTCTCTCTTAGTCTGTAACACACAGCAGTTATCGCTAAGAGATACAGCTGACTGCCTGGCCTGATATTTTAGCACCTCAGCCGTGATGCGTGCCTTACTCAACTCTATCAGATAATGATATGTGGAATGATTTACATGTGCAGAATTGAGAATTCACTGTGAACTTATTTATAATTACAACACAGTTGAAAAAGAAAGATGATTTAATAGGTACTATAAAGATCCTTGACAAGGCACAAAGACATGACTCCACATGCTTATTTGTGTTTGGAAATTGGTTTTTAGCTGTAATTTTGAATGTAACAAGTATACTCAATCTTAATTCTTGCTTCATCACAGAGGACCTAACATTGTGTTGATACCTTTAGTTGTAGAATAGAGCCAATATACAAAAAGAACCTGAAACAAACTAATAGAAAAAGAGATGGGGACTTACTAATTTTTTAGAGGCCATTTTCCACTGATTTCTAAAAACATTTTAAGAAACACAGCTACACCTTTTCTATCACTATTTCTGACCATTAAAATAAATTTCTCAATACCATAATTCAAAACAATCAATTCTTTTTTGCCCAAAAGCAGTGTTTCCCTGGCAGCTAACCCACAACATGTATTTAATATCACCCTGTGGAACTTAGCTTTGC
This sequence comes from Passer montanus, assembly GCF_014805655.1. Classification (NCBI taxonomy): domain Eukaryota; kingdom Metazoa; phylum Chordata; class Aves; order Passeriformes; family Passeridae; genus Passer; species Passer montanus. The sequence goes on from NW_024373590.1 coordinate 2,151,976, forward strand.
ATTCATGAGACTGCTAAATTTTCTAAAATAATCATTTCACTGTCAATCTGCTCACAAAATACAGAGCTGCTCAGAGAATGAAAATCAAATTATAATTTATTCCAGTGATCATATGAATTCACTACAGTGTGGACAAGAGCTTACCAGAGTCTGGCACCAAGCATGACTGACTGTTAATAAATCTTCATAAGGAATTGAAAAAAAATTTAAAAAACTAAACCAAAATGGAATTAACACCTCAAGGTGAACATATCGGCTATTTTTTATTAGTTTTACACAGATGATCATTCTGTCCCCAGATGTCTATGCTTCATGTGTCATTTACTGGTGAATAAGCATTTAATTATATTTGAGGTGTTTTTTTGTCTGTTACTTTAGAATACCTGTATGCTCGAATACAAGAAAATCTCTCTATAGGTCCTTATAGAAATCTTAAACCAGGATAATGCAGGTTTCTCCTTTCACCCCATGAGTTTGCACAGTGGGATCTCAAAAGCTTTGATTTAGCTTGGCATACAAGTTAGCTGGTACAGAAGAAAATTCAGATTTTGGTACAACTGATTCCAATTTTCTGTAAAGAAGATTAGTGTATTTGATAAACAAAGACAACAACAGATCAAGGTCTCAAAGATGACACTAAAGTGATGGGTAAGCATGCATTTGCGGGACTACTGTGACCTTTTATATAATAGAGACACAGAAAAGATTGAACCACAGACCATTAATAACCAAAAATATGCTATTTCTTTTCTGAAGAAATCACGGTTTAAATTGAAGGGGATAGGGGCAGTAAAATAATAAGGATGTAAACAATAAAAAGAGTGTAGCATCAGAGTACACCACCCTGTCATTTTGCAGTTTGCCTGTTTCTCACTATGTTCTGTTTGTCTGTATCTGAATGTTGTTACTTAATTTCAGCAATGCTGTAGGGACATGAATAAACATAAATAGGGTCATCCTAATTTTATTCTCTACCACCATTGATGAGGTAAATCCAAACTTACTCATGGTCCATTTCCAGAAAACTGCAGCTTTGCTACAAATAGACATATATTTCTACTAAAGGCAGCTCATACCAACTTTTCTAAGTGACTGAGTGAGGCAGCAGTCCATCTGGAGAAATCCTGAAAACTCGGGCAAACTGCATGTCACAGCAGAAGAAACAAAACATTTAAGATGTTTGATGCTAATGCCTTTCCTGGCCTTAAAAAGTTGAGAGCCAGACACAGTTAAGGGACAAGGGTTTTTTAGCTTGGTATTTTAATAAGGATCCTTATGGTGCACCATTTCACCAAGGTGGGATGTGCCTCAATGCACACACACACAATAGATCATGTATAGACTTCACAGACCTTACAAATTAGCATATCTCACAAACATGTCCCAATTGGAGGTCTGGATGAATGTTGTGATACTCCCCCATCTGAGGAATTCCCCCCTGCATGGGCCAAATCTCTAGTTTACAGTATATGTTCTAGAGGGGGCCTTGGTTTCTCAAGAGAACGCAGGGTTTTCCAGCCTCCTATTACGAGGCCTCTAGGATGTTTGGTGTCCTGGCCCAACAGAATACTAGTGCTATGCTAAGTTATCAGACTTAAGGAATTACAAGTAGACATGCTAAGAATACTGAAGACACATAAAAATTATATAAAAGGTATATAAAAGAAAAGACAAAAAATCCTCTTGGCAACAATACTGCTAATGATTGCCAGGTGTCCAGTTACCTCTCCTCATGCTGAAGTGCACCAGATGAAATGCAAGAAAATATTCTTTAAATGAAGAGGGGACAGGGCAGGGAAGAACCCACGTATATCTTAATACTCTATGTTCAGGCTAGCAGACACTTGAAATTTGTATGGTTTGCAATTTTGAAGAAAGCTTTAGGAACTGAAGTTCAGTGGCTTCCAAAAATTTTAATGAAAAGGGCTCTTATTGCAACAAAGGAAAAATTTTTAACCACAAAAGTATCAAAACACATGTAAATGGAATAATGAGCTAAATTATTAAATACTCCTAAAAAAACGGATTTTGGGAAGACAGCATCAAATGTTAAAGCAAACACAACCAGGCAAGGTATATTCCAGAGGGAAAAACAGCTAGAACATAAAACATTACAGGTTTCATGGTTTCAGTTACCAGTGACTCAATTTTATGCTCAATTACTAATTACCAGTACTGATACAAGCTGTCAATTTCCAATTTTAGAAATGTGATTGTCACAAGCCACATATAAGAGAAGTATATATAACTGATGCTTCTACACAACACCCTAAACTCTGATATTAACAGCTGAAACTATAGCCCCTACTTCTTTTTCTGGCATTTAATTATTGATGCATTTGTGCTTTGGCTATAAAATTTTATGATGTAGTAGATTTATTGGGCAGGAAGCATAAATAAATACCACATTGATGTTGTCCACAGTCAACAAATGTAATATCATTTACAAAATAAATCATCTGAAAGTGAAATTTTAAGAAATATTTATAGGTGACAAAATCACTTCTAAAATGTTACTGAAGGTTTACACTTGGTCAGCTCCTGTAGGCAGTTGGGAAGAAAATAAATGCTCAGCTTTATTTTGCCACATAGATCCTTAAGATTAAATCCTCGTTGATGTATATGGTGTAAATTTGTATGAAAACAACTGCCTAGCAGAGCCCTCACTACAACTTTTCTTCACTTCTCTGTTTATAGGCAGTACTATTCATTAATACAAATACCCAAATGGTCACCCTTCACAACCCCCTTGCCCATGAGAATTTCAACATTTGAAGTATGCAATCATGACACATTTATAAACACTTCAAAATTTTGGAAAACATGGGATTTCCTTCTACCTGGAAAGATACATATTGCACTGGTGTTCTACAGGTGTATTTGCACAGGACTTAGTTGTATATGAAGCAGCTAAAAGGTGTTTCTCAGGAAGCTGTATGTTGTGCAAATGACTGTTTTATACTTATTATATTTTGAATAACAGAACTCAAATTTATCTTTTAAGATTAAAGGATGTTGTCACAGAAACTTTTTAGTTAGCAGTTAGAAGGTTTATAGTGAATAACACAAAGTACACAAAAGCAACATTACAGCTATAGAAATATCCTGTCAAAGTAATTTGCACAGATCTGGTACTAGAGATAGTCTGTTCTGTAAGTCAACATAAAAAAATGTGTCAATCTGACACTTACTTCATATTGAAACCTATTCTGATGTACACGATTGCATTTTTTTAACATATTAACTATGAGTTATTGTAGAATTCATGTAGTCCATGTACTTTGCACATCTTTTAATTTAATATTTTATAAATGCCTCTTGAGGTAATGATTTAAAAATTCAACTGAAATATAATGAATATTTAAATTTAAGTGCTGCAGCAATCAGTATACAAATCTGCTTCATGTTTGCCACTTCTGAATGACATATGCTCTCACGTAAGTATGCGAACAAAATGAGAGTGACTTTCATTCTAGACAACCCCTTATGTTCACATGACCAGTATAAAACAAAGGCTGAACCAACCACGTCCAGCAGCCAGCCTCCAAAGCACCCACTGACTTTACATGGGTGATGTAAAAATCAGTATATGAAATAGCCACAGGGAACAAAAAAATTAAAAAAAAAAATAAAAAAGAAAGAAGATTTAAAAAAAAAAGAAAGAAAAATCCCAAAAAATGGGATGGATAAGATTTTCCTAAAAACACAGATAAATTTAACTTTTCATCATGGAATACACTGAGATTTCCTGGGGCTGAAAAAGCATTGTAATAGGATTAATTTTAACTGATCTCAGTAAACAAAAACTGGATTTCTTTTGGATCACGTAGACCTAAAGTATGGTTTTGATGATACAGAGCCAATGGCAGAGATTAATTACAGTTCTTTGACACAATGTACATTTTAGAGATCTGATAAAAGCAATGTTCTCCCTGCCATAAGCAAATGGGCTTGTTAAATTTGTGTAGCACAATAACCCTCAATTAAATGGTATCATTAAACTTGTTGTTACAGCACATGAGTTGGAAAACAATCAGTCATGTATTTGCAGAAACACTGAGGTTCTATTCTATAAAATAAATCACCTTCTGGAAAGAATCAGGCAGTGTTCTTCACAAAGAAACAATAATAAAAAAACAACCAAAACCCAAACAAGACAAAACATTAAAATTGTTTTAAATATTCTTATTTTCTAAGAAACTAAAAGTTTTTTCAGAAAAAACAAATAAATAATAAAAATTAAAACCAACAAAGCCAAGCAAAAAAACCCCATATCAAACCAAACAAAAAAAACCCAAACCAAAACACACACACACATGTGCACACAAAATAAATCCCTAATAGATTTTGAAATTTAACATCTTTTCCAACACTGGCATGATAATAGTCTTTCTTCAAAGCATTTACTTTGGCTTCTGAAGGAGCTTTCTCTGAAAGGCAGTGGTGATCATAACACTGCTTTTCATACAAAAACCCTGGATACAAGCCAAATTAAAACTTGCCTCAAACAACTTACGAGGAACCTATCCTGCTAAAAAGTGGTCACACATTCCATGTCTGCAGAAGTTTTGGCCCAACATCCCCATCAGAAAATTTTTTCTTTGGATTCAGAAATTCTAGGGGGGAAACCTGCTACTGTCTCAAAATGAATAGGCCTTGCACCATTAACGTGTATGTACCAACAGAAACATCACAAGTTTTTATTACTTCATCATCATCATCATCATCCTTCTTTCTCTCACCTCTGTTTTTAACTAATTTCAGGTTCTGCAATAATTTTATGAGTGTATTTAGGACCATTTTTGAACTCTGATTTCTGTTAGTTTCATGGGACCACTAAATACTTGACCTTTCTGAAGTCCAGGCTTCATTATTTAGATGATTTCTCTGAAGGACAGGAAACCTGATAGATTACACACAATAAAATGGTCCCAAGGGGAAATTTATCTTGGTTTAAGGAATTTGTTTATTTCTTCAACGGATTTTTAATATGGTAGGCCAAGAAGAAAGACTTCTAAGCATTAGAATACAGTTCGGACCTATAAATTCACACCTGGGAATGTATGAATTCCCTCTGGGACAAAGATTTCCAAAACTTAAGAAAATAGTCTTATCCTTTTGTGGCATAGTTTCACATTTGTAAAAACCAATATTTCTCCCTATGCCTTCATCTCATTGATTTCTCTGTAAACTTGCAGGGACATGGCCAGCCATTTTTTGGTGAAGCACTAAGCACACATTAGAATGAATTTTGATTTATCACCAGTTTGCAGAAAAACGTTAATACTACCTCAGTATTTTAAATGAAATGCAAGGGTGGCTCGCAGCCAGCTCCACAAATTGTTAGATAATATTAATTGAAATTTTGATTTGTCCTACATTCTTCACTACCTGAAGATAATTAGATTAAAGGAGCATTGAATTTTAAGCTCAGCCGTAATGCCACTTCCTTTTATTATCCCTTTTGAAAGACGTCATATTAGGTAGCTGTATTTTCCTCAGCCTTTTCATGAATTTCTATCTTACCACTCACATCATATTAAGCTGTACCATGGGTGAAATTTCAAGAGCAGCTGTAATTCCCCACATGGACCAAATCCATTTTGTAACTCTCATTATTAAATGCTTACCACATATGTAAACTTGTAATTAACTTAATGGACCTGATTAAGAAGCATAGGTCCTTCAGCTGTCCATGGGAAGAAAACAATACCACCAATACCAACTCTGACACCTGAGTGTAGCAGTTTTGAAAACTGGGCAGAAACACTAATTAAGTGTGGTGGTTTTGGTTCAGTAATCTGAGTTTCCTGGCCAACGCACTAATTAATGTAGTGGGTCTAGCACTGACCAAATGCTAATGCACCTACTAGAATTATTTACTCATTTTCTGCTGTGTGACAAGGATTAGGAGAAGGAGCAAAGCAGGCTCAAACTTTAAAGGGTATAAAGAAAACTTTATTAACAGAATTGAAAGAAAAATAAGAAAAAACTATTAAACCTTCATAACACTTCTCCTCCCCTCACACCCTCTTTTCTTTCCCACTGACAACATAAAGAGACAAAACCTGGCACTTTCATTCAGTTTACCACTTCTAAAATAGTCTTTCTTCAGTTCTTTTAGGGAGAGGAGTCTCTCTTGCCACAATCACATCTTGACAAGAAACAGTTGTCTCATGGCTTTAATGTCACAGCAAATCAGCAGCCACCAGGAAATCTGCAATCATGAAGTCCCTCCCAATTTTGGTAGTTTTTCTCATAACTAGCACCATGGGACATTTCAGCTTATTGGGGTACAGTTTTAAGAATGAGCTCTTCTACTATAGAAATACAAAATCGCTTCTTTTATCTCTGGAAGTAAAAGTGTTCTTCTTCTATGTCTGGGGCAAAGTTTCTCATCTTTCTCATCACTCTCTGTTCAAGTTTCTTCTTGGCTCACAGCTAGTGCAACATCTGCTTATTTCAACACTGGTGCTTCTGCTCACAGCTGTAGTTAGAACACTACATCCCCCCAGTGCATTCTATGAATTACAGGGAAAAAGTCTGATATATCAATTATATCTTCACCATAGCCTTACAAGAGAATTTCAGCCCACAACTAAGGCATCTCTTCAATCTACTCCCATCTAGAATTTGACTCTTTCTTCACTGACCTCAGTGTCTCATGTTGTTTTCTTTACATGTCTTCAACCTTTCCTTTTTCCTGATTCAGGAGACAACTGGTAAGTTTATTTATTCTCAAGCTTTATCAATTGAAACAGTTTTTGTAGAGTTTTGTACAGCACTGAAAGGTTGATCTCATCCAGGCTCTGCACCAGGGAAATCGCTAACCTTGCCTCTCTGTTGGTTACATGGTCGCTGCTGACACTGTGCAAGTTGTGCTGGCTGCTGGTGCCACCCTGCCTTCTCTTCATGCAGGGCACCAAAAAGAAAGAAAAGCTGCCAATACTTTTGTACTTCTGTCTGCAGTATGGCTGGCTGAAGGCAGCTAAGCAAACAAAATCCATTGCGAGTCACGCCAGGATAGCCGCGGTTGCAGAACGCTTCCTCAGCCATGTCAATCTTGGCTGAGCAGTCCCAGCCACGTGGCCACTCCCAGCCTTGGGGACTGGCCCAGCCACTGCCCAGTTACCCATTTAAAGGCTGGAAGCAAGAGAGCTTTTCATGGGCTTGCCCATCCTTAAATGTGATTTCACTGACAAATATATATATATATATATATATATATATATACACTCTTTTAAGTGGTTTAAACAGGTGTTAATCTTTAAAATTAACCAGCAGATTTGTTCCACCAGATCCCCATAGGGAACCACTTCCTCAGGCATGGACCTCTCCCCTCCAACTAAAATCCAAACCTATATTAAACCACCACAATGAGTTAGGTGCTTATTTCTAAGCTGGGTGTCATTAGCACTTACCTGAAGACACTACTGCTCTGCACTGACTGTGCAGCAAAAAAATCTGTTGCATCAGAGTTGTGTCTGTACTTCCAGAGAGTCTTCCTCTCATTGTAGATGTATGTGAAAGACTTCTAACTTCCACCAACCAGCTCATAAGAAAGTCAAAAGAAAACTCTAATATAGAAAAAAAAAAATATTGTCTATTTGGGAAAAAATCTCAAAATAAAGTTACTTTACTTCCAACATACTTTTTATGCTAGAAATATGAAAGCTATAAAAAATGTAGGAAAGTGTACATTCAATTATATCCAAGAAACAGAAATAATTACATGCATGTTTGAAGGCTTAGAAGACACTCAAACCATTTCTCCTCTCTGCTCAGAAAACCCATGCTCTTAACACTGACAACATTTTGTTATCATAACCGAGCACAAAAACAAAATAAGGTGGTGTAGTTTTCTTTTCAGAATGTTGAACTATTTGTTGTTCACGCAAAGAAAACATGGCCTTAATAATTGAAAATTATGACAGAGGTGAATCTGAGGCAGTATTTAATACAGCTGCAAAAGGGCAAAGAAGGATTAATGTTTTAGGGAATATAAGAACTATGTAGACCTACAACACAAAAATCCTATGGAGCTTGTAATATGAGTTTTAATATACTGCATGCAACCCAGTGACAGATTATGAGAACATATAAACAAAACCATGAAAGTAATCTCATTCTAAGGGTGAAACAAATATCTGACTTGCAGGAGCTATTAATGTATGTTCCCAATATGTCTATTCAATAAACTTAATGAGGTAGCTTGCTGAAAAACATGACACTTGACTCCTACAGACTACTCTTTTCAGTATTGCCCTTAAATTCATTGACATGCTATTGATCTAAATTAACTTATTCATGTGTGCCACTGTAAAGTGAAATTATAAACCTTCTGTTCAGTTCTGAATTATTTCCAAGATATTTCATTTGTTTGTTACCTGATTTGTCAGTTGCTGAAATCCATTATTTCAGAATCCAGTCTCACTGAGTATTTTGTTACCTGACCCATGCTGTAAAATCCTAGCATGGCTTCCAGGCAGAAAAGAACCCCCACAAAACTATCGAAGAAGTCAGTTCTCTTAGGCTAGTGCTATTCAGTCACCCAGTGACAACAGGTGAGATGCAACCTGAAATGTATTTCCCTTTCCTTATCTCTTTTGTTCTGAGGCTCAAGCAGAGTCACCTGGAGTGCAGTCCAGTTGCAATTTAGGGGGACCTCAGACTGGGCTCACCCAAAGATCCATCATAGGTAAAAGGTCTCTCTGCCTGGAAAAGAAACCTTGAGTGTTATCCCAGCTCCAGGGGAGACCACCAATATCCAGCCACAGTGACCAGCAAGAAGAGCTCAAAGAACATTCAGTCAGGTAATTTTATTTATGGGATAAAGTTCTGGCTCATGGTCAAATTGCTTACAATGAGGAGGGTACGAATAAAACTCCTTTCATCCACAATTAATTTTTTATTTCTTTATAACAGAATCTTAGAAAAAACATCCCTTAACTGTATGATTGGTGTTCCACTCTAATGTGCATTGATGTTCATAAAGTCAGTATGTTCCTCTTTAGTTTCTTTGAGGCTTTATTGGTCCAGCTGCCACTCAGAACTGTACCTCCTTTAGAGCTTTACCAACTGTTTTGAGTTTGATTAAGGACTGGGGCCCATAAGTCACAGACCACCCCACAAATACAATCAATCTACTTAATTGATTAATAAAGGCATCGTACAGTTACTTCTTGCCTCTATACCATAAGTACATGGCAGATCAGTGGTGAGAGTCCAATTATTTGATAAACTGTTTATTTTAAGTGCCAAAATGAATGTTAATTACATACTATGTTTGCACACTTGCAGACCCAAAGGAAGCAAATAGCTCTTAGTATAAAATATTACAATTAATCATATTATAGGAGAATTTGTCATAATGAATAGGGATCATTTGCTTCATGATTTACCAGACTTTTGCATATAAAATTATTTTAAGCAATAAGCATAATGTTAGAGTTAACAAAACCACAGCTGGATGAATCTTTAAATTCAAAGGTCCTGTTGCTGATGTCCCACCAGTTAGGTTCTCCATCCCATTCCAGTCTTGCTAGGACATGGTGTATCTTTACTTTGTGAAGATAGATGTTAATTGGGATACTTTGCTGCTGTGGATTCTCTACAGCAATGTACTCAAGTGATCATATTGCAATTGTATTCTTACAAAAGTGAGTTTTATTCCAGTGGAGGTAGGCAGGAACATTTGAAGCAATCTGTAGTTAGATTCTAGCTATTGGAAGATTGTGACAGGAACTCAATTGTTAAAGTCACATCCCATAATTTCAGTAAGATTACAATTATGTGAATTTCAGTGATTACACGTTTCTACAGTGGTGCTGTCTGTAAATATAGATTCACGAAAGGTTCTCAGACAAACACATCCATTTCCAGTATATACAACTACAGTCTCAGGGGTTTCATAAAGATGTATTTTAAAGTGACACATACATTGTTCAGTGTCAAGACAAACGTCTTGGGACTTAATGGTACGATTTTCACAAATAAACCCCTGTTGTTCACATTCAACCCATGCATGAACACCAATAGTTCGTCATTTGTTCCCATTTAGTTGAACCTATAATCTATGTACTAATGGATAGAGGACATTTTGATAGTGATTTTATCCCAGAACAATTATAGGTCATATGGTGTATACTGAAGCCTCTTGCACTGTCAAAACATCTCTCCTGGATAATTTTGGACGGGACAGGGTTTGTCCATGTATCCAGCTAACCATCCTGCATAACATGAATTCAGGAATGGTGAGCAGGTAGACTTAATTGCAGAGATACTGATTAGTATAGTGGTGGAAATATTAAAATTTCTCCCATCAGAGTGTGTTCCAACACTCCTGGTGCACCTAACATGAGCTTTAGATCATAGTTAGTCTAGGGTTCTTCAATCACTGGTTTGGAGAAGCAGCAATGTCAGGCTTTGGACTAACATGAACACAGAACCTTTGCCTGCCATCCTCTAGAGAGTTGCAAGGGAAAATAAAGACATTTTTATAGGGTAGAGTCCTAGCCAGTCACCCTCTTAGGAAGAAGGGAATATCCACTATGCAGTAACTCTGTGTCTGGGCCAAATACTGCTCTGTGCAACAAAATAATGTGGTTTTTTTACCTGTGTGATACAAATTTTGGTATAGCCATTCTCCCAACTGATACCACTTGGGGTTTAAAGAGTGCCTATTTTTATTTTCACAGTTTTAGTAAATTTACCTACATTTTGGCTCCATTTTTACCCTGTTTTATTGTCTTTCCCATGAATTTTCATATATCTCATCTTGATTGGTGCTTTCCTGGCTACATTTTGTAACAATTGCCAAGCTTCACTTCTCCAAACTGGACATCACTTTCTTTCTCTGTTCAGTGATTTCCACTGTCATTGTGTGGCACCAACCCATACAGCATAGAACTTTACATATATAATTTTTGCTCCATTTGGTACTGCAAAACAATGGTCCTTGTACTCCTACTTATGTGCTACATCCACCACATCCTATTTATTTTTTGCCAGCTGCACTGATTCGTGCAGCAGCCTTATGCTGCCTTTTTTCTGAGGCATCAGTGAATCAAATGCATTACTGTGGTGTTTCTTTGGTGAGAAGATGTGCATTTAAAATTGGTGACAATTTATGAAGTTGTTGTAGTGCCAATAGCTCTGAATTCAAAATTGTCTGCGATTTGGAAACACTTGTATGTTCTCTGGTTTATTGTCAAGTAGGCTGACCATTTTCTAACCAAAGGTATTTGTGCAACTCCTTCTGGAGCAGCAATCCCCTCCAGGAATGTTTCTATGAAGTTAGCTGGTCCTCTGATTTGCACAGGCTGTTTCTAGTGTTTGAAAGGACAATTTCTGTAGAGTGGCTGCAAGTTGCAATGTGGGGTATGCAGCCATCACTGGAACTGTATGGCATTAGGGCACTGGTAATTACTTGTTGGGTGCTGTCTCCCTTCTGAATTTTGGACTGGCCATGAATTGTATGGGGAGTGGTTGCTATTACATCAGAAAATCCATTTTGTTCCACAGCACAGATGACAGGAATCAGATAGTATGAAACACAGGTAATTTTTTAATTGGCAGTGCGGAAACTGGCTGGAGTATCTGCACTGTAGCCTCACAGTTTCTTCCAAGGCTGTGGCTGGCACTTGAACCTAAGAACCACTTGCTGCCATCTGGAAAGCACCAAGTCAAAACATCAAGCCCCCAGATATTTTTGTTATGTTCTTTAATTACAAAGCAATTAGAGAGTTTGTGCTTCTGCCCCCAGAGCCACAAATTGACTTCTGTGGTTTGGTGACTATCATGTGCTCCATTTACTTCAGTGACTTTAATTCCCTTCTGTCTGGGTCACACCACTCTCTTTTCAGTACCATGTGTTGGGTTTGAATATTGTGCACCTGTATCTGTTGGAAATTTTATCAACTGTCATTGGTGGCCAACTGGAATATAAGTGTATCTGCTTTAATGATGGATCTATACTCATATTTAGAGGAACCTGAGGGAAAACAAGAGGTTTCTTTTAGTTCATCACAGTCATTAGGATCACCCCAAATATTAACATCCCAGTCCTCTGGAGACACTATTAATTTCCTGATTTGCATGAGATTAGGCAGGTACAGGGCTAGCATGAACATAATTTCCATCTGTTCCTCAAAATTTAGTTTCTTTCCTTTTTTTCCTGTAACTGTGCAGGTCTTTACCTTCTTTGGAGCCTGTACCAAATATTGCTTGTTTGGGGCTGAGACCCTCAATCACCCTCCAGCCCATTACTACATTCAATCCACTTGATTGACTCACACATAGAGTGGTAGTACAGGTGCCTCTTGCCTCTATGACATACATCTGTGGCATATGTGAAAATGAACACACAGCAGACCATTAAAACAGACACAGAAATCCATATATATAAGCCAGTGGGCTTTTCTAGGAAAATTTCATTGCTAGCATATTTTCAACATAAATTTAAAAGCGTATCCTTGACCTACATTTACCATCTATTGTTTTCTATATGGGGCTTGTTGCAGACAAAATGGAAATTTTGGACAAGTTTTATAAGGGAGATTCTCCCTTTGAGTCATGAGGTGCAGAAAGGGCCACTGTGTTCTCTACACTTCTCAGAGAGAAGTCTAGATGCAGCTGGATCTAATCCTAGCCGCAGACTTCATCAATGGTTTATGTCTAAAAGTTTATGTAGAGGTGTAATTGAATTTACATTTTTTTAAAGTAATATTAAAACAATTATATTAAAGTAATTATTGAGTAGAGATGGATGTTACTGACCCATACCAATGACCATGGGAAAATAGCTCTTACTCAAGGAGTAACCTTGAGTTCCCCCTCCAAGGAGGAGTCTCCCTAGAGAGAGGGTATTAGAAGATCTTGCTCTTAAAAAGTAGGAATGGGGTTGATGGCGAGTCATAGGTTTCTAAGCCAGCTCTGTCAGCTCAGCAGCCTTTCGGTCAGCCACTTCAGATAAGATATCAGTTAATCAATACTTCACTGCCACATCTGCCATATTCTGTCAGGAAACTGTTCTTTGCGTCCTCAGAATGTATAAATTTGGGATTGAAGAATCAGGCTGGTCTCAATAGTCTTCAACATCAAAAGCGGTATGACCCATCCTTTTCAATCTGGTAACTTCTCCAGATGGTAACTTTTGCAAATGGGGTAGAGTTCAAGCTGGTTTACACTAACTTAGGCAGAACATACTTCTATAAGGCTGGCATAAGAGAATGCACAATTTTTTCCATTCAACTAAATAATTCTTCACTTCAAACTCATATTTTCACATGCTTTAAGAATGCATTTATGCAATATGTTATAACATATTGTTCACAGTGACGTCTAAAATATAGGACAATTTTTCATTGTCAAAATTATTTTTAAATTTCACTGTGGCACTAGAGTAACTTTAATAAATCTTGGAGGTTTTGAAAATTTTGATTGACATACCTAGAAATATTTTAATTGAGAATATGTGATATCCAAGGGTATTTTGGAATATGTGTTATGTAATGTTCAAAAATCCAGTCATACACAGCAAACATGAGTGCTAGGGATTATATTAGATTTCATCGTATAGTGTTAGTCCCAACCAAAAACCCACAAATCTCAGATCACAAAAAAACTCTCTTCAAATGTAGAATATGGCTGTTTCCTGGCAGGAATATGGAAGAAGAGGAATACAACTTCTTCATACTTGAAGGATCCTTACCACATACAATATTGAACAGTATTTAACAAAATCTGTGGAAATGTTTTACACACTTCACGACCTTGATGAATGTTTAAAGAGTAATAAGTCTACAACACATGGGTACACCAGCAACTCTTGAGTTGTGTTTTTGACTATTCAACAGAGGTAAAGTGTACAATTATTATACAGGGCTTGAGCTAACGATACTCTAACACTTCATTTAGTGTCAAAGCACTTTCTGTCTTTTTGTAATAATAATTAATGACAACAACAGCAACTATAATAATAATAAAGCAAGGTTTTAAAATATTAAGAACACTAATTTTATTGTAATTGTATCTTATAGTAATTGCAGTGCAGAAAAAAATTACAGGAAAGATAGGTGATGTTTATCTTATGCTGACAACATCCTCTCCATTTCAATCATCTGTTTGAAACATTAGCTACAGCTTACAATTCTTTGGATTGACATTTTCTTCCACAAATTTGCCTTATGACTTTTAAAATCTGTTTATAGGCTCTTATTTAGCAGTTAATTCCACACTTCAGTAGTGTAACTTCAGTTTATTTTTTATTGCATGCAGGGTACTACACTGGATGTTGCATATATGTTTGTAATGAAAAACAGTGAACAATAACTTCCTATTCACTCTGACCATACAATTTGTGATTACATGAACACCTATCAAAATCACCTGCCATCATCTCTTTCCTGTAGTGAGAAAACTTGAACTCTTTTCCTGTCTCTATAAATTAAATATCGGATTACTTTTTATCATTCCCATTTCATTCTCTACTGTCCCTAGTTCCATTAAAATGTTTCTAAAACTGAATTTCTTGTAGTATGCTCATTTTAAAATTCTGCAGACTATGTGCTAGCTGTGCAATGTCACATTGTTGTGTTCTCCGACTCTGCTGTAAGCACTTCATGTACCTATCTCACTGCTGTGAAGAAATGAAACGAGTGTTTCAGAATGCTGTTCACAGTACTTCAAATATTGACTCAGGAATGGGGAATCACTAATTTCAAGACAATTAATTGCGTCTACAGTCAAGATTTTGTTGGCATCTGTGTTGCTTCATATATATTGACTTTAGATATTAGCTGGCACTTCATTACTCACTTGATTATTGACAATCTTTTGCAATTCTTCCCTACATTGAGTAGAGTTGTAATGTTGAAGCCTTGTCATCTCATTGTTCATTCCATTTCTAGAAGTTTTCTGAAGATAAGCATCAAATAGGGTTGTTGTCTGCAGAGGTAATCAAGAAATACCAATGACAACATACATTCAAAGTGGAAACTTATCACTTTCCTTATTTTAACTCAGTAATTAACAACAATTTTTCTGCAAATCCAGTGTTCTGCCAACCAGCTGCCCTCATCTTTGTTTGATAGTGTAACTTAAAGCTAAGCAGCAGAAATGCAAGATGTAACTTGCCACATCTATTTCCCAGTTGACTAACTAAGTCTATCTTTTCGTATAGTATCTGCCAGTATGACTGATATATAAGTAAGATGTAATGGCCTGTAGATCCCCAGACAGCTTTTTGAAGCCCTTCTTGAAAACTTGTTCTCATTTGTTTCCTTACTCTCTTCAGGATTCGAGCAACAGGTTTTATATCATAAAGTTGCTAATGACTCACTCTAGACCCCTTGGGTGAAACCTTTTGCTCTGAAAATTCCTTAATCTCATGTTTTGCTCAAAAGTTTTTTCCAATGATGTGCGTATTTAAGACTAATGGGCACAAATATAAAGAAATCATTTAAGACTAATAGGGACAAATATAAAGAAATCATTTAGGTTTTATCAGTATTAACCTCAATTCTCTTTTTTATATGCCTGACATCTATCAGCCTTATGGAGTAAAGTACAGACTTCCAGTTTTTTATATGTTTGAAAATATTTTTATTACATATTTTTATGCCTAGAGCAATTAAGTATACAAAAATCTTCACTGCCCACCTGATCAGATATTATTTTAAATATAATTTACTATAATTTATATTCCTTCCATTGTCTATAGGCACAATTTTCAATTTTCTGACAAAAAATAGACATCTCACTTTTTATGATCATTTTACTCTGCTTCTACAGCTATGACACTATAAAGCAGTTATGTCAGAACAGGAGTGCACCCTAACCCCGCCATCCCAATGATCTGATCAAAATTTACAGTCTTTTTCAATAATATAAGAAATATCCAATTGTTTGTGATGTTATACTTCCCAATACATTTGTAAGATTCAAATTCAAATGTCTACCTTTAGTCCAAAAGTACACATTCAAGCACCAATTCAATCTGTACTTTAACAAAAAATTGAACACAAAACTTGAGAATGTCCAAGGTGAAATTAATTTCTCCAAAACCACAGTCAGAACATTTATGCACCAGGAAAACAAATTTGAGAACAAAATAGAATGGGGCAAGATCCCTTTTCTTTTTAAGATCTTGAAAAATCATTTGGCCTTGCCATAAGGGGAGCCTTATAATTCAGCTTATCCAGCAGATCCAGGTGACAGGCAATGAAAACATCAGCTACTGTGGAAGAATAAATAAGCTGTAGTTTTTATCTTGACACCTAGAATTCTAACATCTAATGTAATTTTTTACTGTTCCAGGATAGTAATTACACAGAAAACACATAATAAATGTATGCTAATGAGGTAAGGCAACAACAGCCGTGCCCTTCACTGATGCAATCCAGGGAGTATAGCAGGGAAGCAGGCACACATAGTAAGAACTACCGAAAAGTGTGTCAGGATTTGAAACGTAGTATCTATGTATGTGTTTTATACATGGTGTAATGTTGATGCAGGCTTGTTATTTATATGAAGTTTCCTCACAGAAGTAGAACACAGACAGAAAACCCGCCTATGTTCACCTGAGCTGTTTGACCATGTACCTTCAGCCAATTTTATTTATAAGCATACTGGATGATAAACATGTAAGACCATGATCCTGTGTTTTGACAAAAGGGACATTCATATATACACATAATACTCAATACATAAAAGTGATCAAAAGCAATATATTATTTATGCTATTGATTAGATTTATAACAACTTAAAATGAGGACACCAAATGAATTGACTTGCAGTTACTATGCAGAACAGTATTTCAACTTGTGAAACTCATCATTCGCCACCTAAAGTCAGCAGCCTTATTGATAGTGATTCTGTAAGGGTTCTTTAAAGTGAGAAACAAACAGTGAAGTCTTGAAAAAGTGAAACATAAACTATTTCACATATGAAAAGAATTTCCTAGCTAAATAATGGGGAGAAAAAACAAACTCATAACCCAAAGAAAAGAAAAATCTAAGGATGCCATGCCACTTTGCTCTCCTTCTGTATCTTGAAGTTTTTATCTATGTAGTCTTCAGAGAATACATTTCAGACAGCATTTCTCTAGTTGAAATACATCCTAGACCAAGTCTATGCAAGGCAAATGCAACAGAGCTCACATTAATGACAAACAGCTCTGGTTTATAATTTTATCATAAATCCAGCTCTACCAAAACCTGTTTTGCCTTGATTCAATTTGTCCTAACCTCCATGACGTATACAGTGAAAACTCTGCCTAATGTACAGAGTCATCCCTCCTGCCTCACCTGTCCCTTCTGAGGAGCTTATTTGCAGAACTCCAGTCATGGAATTCATCACACCAAGTGTCCATGATGGCAGCAGCTACACCAAGCTTTACTGCTGCACCACAGCTTCCAGCTTCTCCTGTTACCCATACTGTGTGCATTGGTACAGGTATACTTCAGCTGGGAAATGCGAATATTTAGAGTTCTACTCTTTGCAATGATATTTCAATATTTAGCAGTCACAGTTTACCTTGAATTGAATTCCACAACAATACTTAAAAGGCTGGGGACTCAGGTGCAGGGACAGACTGATAGAGAATTGTAAATAACCTCTTAAACATAAATCAGTCTCTTATAAACCCAGCTCACTACAGAAAAAAAAAAAAGTGTTTTGCAGTAATTGCAGCAGAAAATGCAAGACTCATCCAGAAGGGAATGAAAGTGCAAGGAAATTATAACCTATGCTGAGAGCAGCTCCTTGGAGATATGAATACATACCTTCTACACACCAAGGACTATTGATGCATCTTAAATTAAATTGTCAGAGGAATTTTCTTTGTCTCTTCTAAATCAGGATGTTTATGCAGCTTTCCATTCCAAGGCATCTTCATGATTTTCTCCAACCTGTTGCACTCTTAGATGATCGAATCCTACCTGAAGATCAGTAACACTCACAATTCATTATTTTAATTACTTGTATGGCTATGCTGTGACATCATAGGGAGATTCTGAACTGGAATGAAATTAATTTCTATAACAAGTAAAATCTGACTGCAAATCCAAGATCAATATTTCTGTGACTTCCTATTCTGAGGCAGTAAAAAGAGATTTCAAGTCTCACAGACCTTTTTATGACCTTTGCCTTTAGGCAGAAAATCCTTAGGAGTTACATGTTCAATTTCAAAAACTACTTTGCAGCCAACAATAAGTACTTTTCCATGAGTCAACTGCTAACACATTCAGATAAGCACACCTAACAAGAATATCTCCAGAAAAAAAGCTTTGTCATTACTAGCAAAGGTTACATTTGCAGTATCTATTTCAAACCAATGCAATCTTGTTCTTGCTCAAATTCTGGGTAGACAAAATCTTGATCTGTCGATGTGCACCCTGAAGAAAAAAAAACCTAAATGTCTTCATTCATATGATTTCAAGCCCAAAGTAAGCATTAAAATATTCTGCTGATATGTATGAGATTTTTGTGGATCTCATTTAGTACTGCATTAGCACTTCTTTACCTATTCCTACCCTTAGCACTTTTGACTGGTACGGATCCCAGGAGACTATCAGTCTCTGCTGAGTGGCAAACTGCTGTTCAGTTAGTCAGGTGATGCTCTGGGCCTCCATCATCAAACATTTCCAATATATTTATATATATAAAATTCTAAAGAAAGGACAAAACTTATTTTAATAATTTTCCTCTACTACATAAAAGTGAGTTCCTTATAAGACAGCATTCAAAGGAAGAGTTATGAAAAGAAATGAAAGAAAGAAAGAACTGTATTTTCTAACTCCAGTCCCTAAGCTACCCTCATATAGACAGTTTCTGCAGGTCCTTCTTGAAAAGAGGATTAAGTATATGGGTAAGATCCAGGAACTTTGTGGTTGACCCTCATGGCTCAGGCATTTTTCTTCCTGCAGTGAGGTCCAGAGTACAGAGCTGCATCCGGATAAGGTGACAAAAATGTTACTGCCATCTAGCTATTAACTTTCCCGTCAATCAAAACATTAAAATAAAAGAGCAAAACAGTAGGTAAATAAAAGCTTAAATATGAAGATCCCTTTAAAATCAATCATATATGTTTGATGCCATTTCAGATCCAGATATATAATTTTATCAGCCTTTAAACGCCAAACAGAAAAGCACTCTTCTTCACAGTTCCAGTGTCTTATATGTTATGCCTGTACTGTGGACATCTGAAATTGTAGTAGGCACCTACAAGTGAATAAAAAATCAGAATTCAGCATGTGAGACTATCTGACTATTTTTCAGAAGTGACCAGGTTCGCAATCTGTCATTTAAGGGCATTACTTACACAGAGAAGGAAATTTTATCTTTCTACTCTAAAGTCTGGAAAACACCCTCTTGAGGCAATATGTATTCTATTTCTCCCAAATGAACTAAGTGGTTTTTTTTACACAACAGATATATTAGGGGGGAAAAGGTTATTACTTAAAAGGGACAATCCCTAGTTTACAAATAAAGTTGTGCTTTTTTGTCTTTTGAACTTCACTAAACTATCATTGCAAAAGGTTTGAAAAGTAATGAAAGAAATTTCAGTTATCCATTCTTACCCAACCAATCACCCTTTCCCTGTCATGGTTGAAAGCCTTTTATATCAAATTCATTCAATTCTTAAAACATTTAGTATTTCAGTCAATTAAACATTTCAAAAACAGTATATGAGCTTAAATTAAAGCTGTCTAAAACATTTAATGCTATGTAGAGTGGGTAACCTACAGAAGCTGAAAGAGAATCTTGGGGAAATTCCCACACTACCACCAGACAAGAGTGAAATGTGCAATAGATGAAACAGAAAATATAGAGACATTTCAAATAACAGAAAAATTAGATGCATGAATTGTTATGACCCCACACTTAATATCATATAACTATTTATACACCAAGTTAAAAAAATATTTCGGAATCAAGGGGGAAAAAAAGCCTACCTTATATAATTGCATTATAGTCAGTCATGTCCTGCTAGCCACATTCCTAGATGCCAACCAAGCTAATGCAGGCGCTGCATATACAAGAAACACCAAGTTATTAGGATTCCACTGCCTCCTAATTGTGCAAGCAGTAGTCAATAAGATTTCATCTTGAGATATATAGTAAATGCCAGTACACTGAAATATCTCCTGGTGGAGCATTAAATGTGAATATAATTTTCTCTTGTAAATATTCAGATACCAGTGAGGGTAAAAAAAAGCCTATGCTCCAGGTCAGCAATTTTTAAATCCAGGTTAGTAAAGCTATTCAAGTAGTAGTCATGCAATTTTCTACTTCAGAAACATAATGCTTTGTCTAAAATATTTTTTTTTTTAATATATGTCCAGCTGTGAGTGAGTTTCCATTTGGAAAGCTTAATTCAGATGCAAAATAGTATTTCAGTACAGCAGAAAGTCAGGCATCTCAGGAAAGGAATAGCCTTGCTACAAGGACACCTTTTTTGAAAGTTGCTTCATGCATTTTTAACCATTGTGCCCCTGAATACACAAGTAATTGGTGAATGAAAGATTTTTCTCCCTCTCTCTCTCTCTTTATTATTTCATCCCTTTTTGTTTCCAAACCCTCCTCTTCTTCAGTTGCACAGATTTTATCACAATTTCATATGAAAATATGTGAAAAGTGCATAAAGATAGCTTATAACACTGGTGCACTCACTCAGAAAATGTAATACTTAAAACTCTCATGGCAAAACACAGCAATTTAATCAGATTTAGAAGAATGTTTCTGCCAAAATGTTCTGTCTGTCAATTTACTAATCTGTTTCCTTTAAGAGAAAAGAAGCAAGTATTTGTTGACAAGTAAAGAGTTTGTTCAGTTTCAAATCCAGTCATGATTTTGATGCAAGAACAGAAAATACAGTTTACAAGACAAAGTAATAACACTGTTTACCATCACTCAGCAGAAAGAAATTTTTAAAAAATGTAACAAACATATAGTAAAACTGGGCAAACTCAAGTAATTCTGTCTACATCTGGAAAAAACCAAACAAACTTCTGAAGGAAAAGCTCAGTGAACAAATACAGAGAACTCCCTATAAAAAGGCAGCAATAGCTCAATTATATTTACACTGAAACTTAGACTCTACTATTCTGAAGCAAAAAAAGAATGTATCACGTCCTATTTTGAAGACTTACTGTTAAACAGGTGTTGCCAATAGCTCTAGAGGGCCACATTTCTTAAAATGCAGCTGTTTGGATATGGTTTGATAAACACATCTAGGAAAGAACATCCTTTCAGCCCAGCAGTGCAGACTTCCGCACTTCTGAAACAGAAGTGTGATACCTTGTGCCATGAAGACAGAGACTTGTCTGCTGGAAAGACAGCAACACAGAACTGCAAGAGGATCTATTTCGGTACTGCAGCCAGCTGAATCACATTAGACAACAGTCTATTATTTGTTCTAAGCTATGAGCAAGTTAATTTTTGTTCCAGCAAGACATAGTTTGAGTGAAAGACCCATTTAGAATTATGTAGAAAGAAAAATATTTTTTTACATCCCCTTGAAAGTGAAACAGTGTTGGGTCTCCCTGCAATCTAAACAATGCATTTGCTTAACTCTGTTCTACCCATATCACAAACCATTAACCTCTAACATCTGAATTGGAGCAAATAACTACAGAAATATCTCTGTCACTAACACCACTTTATTATGGAGCACACTCAGTATTCAGTTTACACAGCAGTAGAGAATAGGAAAAAGATTAGGTTGCATCCTCCTCTCAAGTCCACAGGCGTTTTCAAAATCCTGACTAAATAAACATATCCCTTGAACACAAGTTCTCCATGCTCAAGAGGTACCCCAGAAACTTCTAGAGTTAAAAAGCTACTTGAGTATTACCATATACATAATTAAGAGATGTTGAGAGATATTTCTAGAAAAATCAAGTATTTACATAACACATTTAAGATCACAGACATTGAGAGTTTAAAAAAAAACAACAGTGAAATATCTCTGAGTTTCCTGGCTTCAGACTCTGGAAACCCTACATTCAGAGTTTTTGCTTCCATGTTTCACACATTGGAAATAATATTTGCTAGACTCATAACAGTATTTCTGAAAATGAGAATTGAAAACACCATGAGAAGCTCTAGAATAGTGGCAGTAGAGGTCTCAGAGAGGAAACCTCAGGAAGAAAGAAGTGGTCATCAGAGACATAAGGAATTTTTAACAAATAGATATTTATACTTTCAATAATGGTCCTAAGTACAGATAAAACATACCTCTCAAAGCGAACAAAAAGGTTAAAAAAATGGAGAATGAAAGAAGAATAAGCTAAAGCACACAGGTAAAAAACCAAAACAGTTATTGTGGAGTTCCTAATATTTCAGAAAGAAATAAAAATCTCATAGGACAGCTTTTTTTTTTAGAAAAGGGAGGATTAGTAAATTTAAGAGACACATGAAAAGCTCTGATGTTTTGTATGTTAATACTCCCCGACTTAAGATTATTTTTCCACTCTGCTGTACTAAATTAACACTTGTATTGCATTGACTTTAGAAAAAGACTTCAAAGAAAACAAAAATCTCAAAGATCAAAGACTATCATTTCCCAAGTTTACATGTTCTTTCCAAAAATGTGTACCTAGCAAGTTTCAACAGCCTGGTGAAAAAATATTTGCACAAAGTCATATTTAATTAAACAGCCAAAGATTGTAATCACCTAATTATAACACTAACCTTAGCCTTGCATTGATTCATAGAAAGGGACTCAGGCAGCAGCCAACAGGGAGAAACTGGCTGTGTCCTGAGAAATGG
Organism: Passer montanus; assembly: GCF_014805655.1. Lineage (NCBI taxonomy): Eukaryota > Metazoa > Chordata > Aves > Passeriformes > Passeridae > Passer > Passer montanus. The sequence continues at coordinate 2,174,749 of NW_024373590.1, forward strand.
GAACACTTACTCCATTATTTGTTTCTCTTAGCAAATTAATTTGTAGAGATCAATCATTGCACAAAGTACTTGCTAGTTAGCAAAACCACATGCTCCTAAGCAGTCACAGCTGCACTTACATTTAAAAGAATATTCATGTATTTAAAGATTTCATCAGCTGGCTCTTAGAGACATATGAACCTCATTTGTTTCGGTTCACTTTAAGTTCAGTGATCTCTGCTTTATTCATTTTTCTCTCAAGTCTGTTTTGAATTTCAGATATGAACAGCTCAAGCAGGCTATCCTTCCATCCTGTGTGACTTCATCCCATTCCTCCTTGAACTAATCCTCCTGCCTTCATATATGTGGTCTGATAATAGCTACATTCTGTATTCACATGATTCTTAGGCTGCCTCTCTGTTCTTATAAGGCTCTCTGAATTCCACAAAAATCAGGTTCAAGTTAAACTGCATTTTTTGGACTATTTTACTAAAAGTAATCCAAGCTCTTTTTCCTTTGCTTTTATAATAGCTACCACAAAATTTCTGAGTCACATGACCACATAGCATCTACCCTATATTGTCTTTGAGATTTTAGTTCAGACTGGATTTGTTCGGATCCCTGAACCAAAATTTGATTATGGAGTGACTTCTGCAACCAGGCCTCTCAGTGGCAGAGCTCACAAAAAAAATTATTCACAGCTACTGAACTGTACACAAAGTGCTTCATTAATGTTACAGATCTTGCAGTGAGTCAGCTCACAAATGCAATTTCTATACAAAACCAGTCAACAACAAATTTTGTTCTCAAAAATACTTTTCAGGAATGTATATAATTTACATTGATGTTCACTGCAACATCAGTGAAAGTCTATCAGAATGTTTCATTCAACAATGAAACACTTATTGCACATTAAATGGAATTTGTAATGTTGCTATTTACCAATCTATACTTTTTAGTTTTAGTTTTATTATAAAGTGTAAAGTTCTTGATGGCCACAATTTCTTATATATATAATATATCTTTTAGTACTGCATCTCAACAGCCAAATATGAACTGGTCATGTGGGCATTTTTATCTGACAAATTTTGATGTTTGCTTCTCAAGGTAGAGTCGCTAACACAGGCTTTTGTCAGGCTGGTCAAACAAAGTTATCCAAATTTTTCACAAAATAAAAATGCTGTTCAGATGAATACTGCTTGTAGAGTGGAGCTGAACTCATTCTAGACTGCATTGCCAGCATCATAAAACATGGGGCTTAGAGCTCCTGTGTGATCTGAAGCCTGCAGCACATCTGTCACAGGAAACCTGCCTAAAGTATTCACCAATCAGTTGTCAGGAGAAGTCAGTGATTTGTTCAAGGTACCTAACACCCTGAGAAGAAGAAAGTAATGAAAGAAAACTTAGTGTGCACTTCTGATAAGCTTTTTATGACTTGAGGTCAGGGGACTTCTCTATCTATACAAGGCAGAGAGTAAAAGAAAAATCCAAATTTGAATGGTAATTCAGAACTAAAATTTCCCATCCTTTAACCAAGGCCTATCTAATGAAAGCAGGAAGGTTTTTTTACTGGCTTGGTTGCAATTGTAATTATGTACACTTTCTGCCATCCTGGTAAACCTAGAATTGAGAAGCACAGCTGGAGGAATGAAGATCTTACATGCCCTACTGCCAAGGAAATACTGTGCTGTGGGTCAGTCTGGGTGAAGGGATACTGACAGTGTCAGAGAAAAAAACAAAGTCTATTAGAGGAAGAACTGAACTTACTGAGAAACACATCCCTGCTGCAACGGAAGTGTAGCTTAACTGGGTCTACACTAAATCAACCTGGAAAACAGGAGAAACACAAAGCATTGATGAAGTTTGGATTTTTCTGAGGAGATGGGAGGAGTTCACTGTTTGATAGTTGGGGTTTTCTAAATGAAACTTAAATTACCCTGAATTAGCAGGGTAATTTTAAAGAAATTTTTCCTTACAGCCAATAGAATTTGTTGTTTTCTAAAATATGTGTAAAACAATATATACCTGTAAGATAGATACTCTAACATCAATAAAACACAAACCTATGGGACAGAGAATAATGCAAATCCTATGGAGAGAAGAACTGGTCTTTATAGACTGCTATCAAAAGGCCTGACTATTAAGTTTGTGCAATTATATTTAGAATTATCTTTTAAATATTCAAAGTGATTTAGTGAAGCAAAAAGTCTGTGTTGGGAGTAACGCAGGCCTACAAAAACCATAGCTTAAAAATAATGCCTTTTTATATAAGAAAATACATGCATTACATTTTTTAGTAGAAAGCTTTTGTTTTGGTTTGACTATGAATATTCTCATTTCTGATAACTTCTAATGAAAATCATATTTTCTTTTCTCTGTTCCCCACATGTGCTCAGTTCTTTTTTTTACAAAATATTACAAGTCATTGTAAATATGACTGTGGCTTAGAGAAAAAAAAAGCATTAAAGAAGAATAGCCCATGCATTTTTTTGGTGAATACAGTCCGCATATATTCCCTGGAAAATCTGGCCCTGATTTTTTACTAAAAATACATGCTTTATGCTGTATGTGAAGACATTCCACTAGCTTGCAATCATCAAAATCAGCTTTCATCTTTTCATGTTTGTGACAGAAATTCTGAGAAAAGTGTAAGATATTATTTGCTCTCCCACCAATTCGCAAAGTTGTTTCCTTTACTTCTGAGGGTAATGAAGTTAGGCATGTCGCTCCAGACTACAAAATTGGTGTATTATTGTGTCATTAACAATAGGGTGCATGGGGGAACAGCTGAATTAAGAATAAAACTTCCACCCAGCCAAAAAGCACTTATAATGACTTCCAGTCAATTAAACACTATGCACTTATTACTCCATTATGTTGGTATGGAAAATATTCAGTAACTATTTCCTTGCTATGAAATAAACATATGACCTAACTTTTATACTATGCTCACACACAAACATTCACCATTTTGTTCCACATAGAAGATACAGAATGCCAAGTCATCTTTCTTACATATGTTTTCAGTTTTCTTGGAACAAAGTGCAGACTACTAGCATTGCAAACATATGTTTTTAATACAGCAAGCAGCCTGGAAAATATCAGTTAGAAGAAATAAAGAAAATCTATGAGAAGCTGTATTCCTTTAAATACTTCTAGCAAAGAGAGTTATTGCAAATTGTACAGGTATTCCTCTTGCTTGATTCATCAAAATAATTCTTTTTACCATTGAAAAAAATATTGTATGAGCCAAAGGCACATGTTTGAGTTTTATATGCTTGATTAAGGAGAGGAAAGAACAAAGAAGTCTGAAGGAAGGGTAAGGAATAGATGCATGCTTTTTAAATTTCACATAAGAAGGATGTGAGTGAGCTGGAATCAGAAATATCTTGGAAATGTAAAGAAGTGGATTTATCTCACACACAAACTCAAACAGCTGTTTTTTTAGATGTTACTATAGTAAATATGCTCAAAGAGAACCTCATAAGCCACTAATTTGGTCTGAGTCACTCAAGTGTGCATTTACTTGGGTAACAGAATTCCCTTTGCAGGGAATTCCTGTTAATATAAAAGGGCTGTAAATTAACATTTCCTACTTTTTTCAAATGCAAGCATGTTTTAAGAGGACTCTAGAAGCATCTAAAAGATTCTTGCATCCTAAGATCATCTGGTTATTATGGTTTGAGGTGTTGTTTCTTCACATACTTTGAGACAAGCACAGGGTAACTGACTGTGGACTCCTAAATACGTTAAAAAGTTCATTATGAAGTGATCATTATGCTTGCTGATTTCTGTAAATATCAATTGTGTGAATTGTCTGATGAGATATTTTGCTGTCAGTTGCATATTACCACCATACTTTTTCACATGGTCCTATCTGCGTAGATGTCACCACAGATTTAACCTAAGAAAGGTAACAGCCTAAAGTAGCACTAACTTTTCTCAGCTGCTGAACACAGAAAAGATGTACTACCAACCTTTGCTCTCCTCCTCACCAATATGTTGTCTGCCAGATGTGAAGGAATCGTCTGCTGGAGCAAGTATTTGCTCTGACTGCTTATTGAGTACTGGGCTCCCTATTTGAAATTGCCAGCAAGTTTGTCAGCTGTGGCCATATCAGAAGGTAGAATCAGTTCTAAGACGTAGAGAACAAATTCTCATCTGTTTCCATTCTAGTCATAAAATTACATTAATTTTACTAATTCACAGAAGACCGCTTCCTTCCACAGAGGTAGCACATTGTCTAAAGGAAAGGAAACACTGAAAAAAACACTTACCTAATTTCTGGTGTTTAATTCTTGCAAGTGAAGTTAAAACTATCGTATAATTGAAAAATTCACGGGTTTGACATGACAACATGAATGAACCTGTGCCTTCAAATAAGCCACTCTGATTTATACCATTGAGGAATGCATATTCCTAGTCCAGGTTTACAATTTTGAATCTTTCAAAATTTCACAGAAAAAAAAAAAAAGTCTTATTTTGTAATACAGAAATGGTTTGTGGTGTGTTCAGTCAGGATACCCCATTAATCAAGGCAGGGGGAAAAAGTAACTACTTATTTGTGCTTAATTTCTTTTTCTGGGTGCAAAATTGTGCTGGCTGAAAATGAAGTTCTGATTTATTTTCATGCAGCAAGTCATTATTTCCAGGAAAGTTACTTTGACTTGGCACAGTGAGAGGCTTTACATAATTTAAGAAAAAATATGACCTGATAAGTTCATACAAAATATTATCAGACTGCTTAATGATTTGTACTAGCCTACAGTTCATGAGCATTTACCAGATTGACTTTCCAATATAAACTGTTTCACCGAAGAAAAGAAAATCAAGTGAATTAATTATCACATTTCCAATATAGTACATACAATACTCAGAGGTTGATAGATGTTATTTTAGAGGAGCCTTTATTCCAAAATAGGGCAAAATTCTGAATTTATTATTGAAAAGCTGATGTACTTTTCTTTCCTGCAACTCAATTGAATTACTTCATGGCTCACAAAATTTTCCAATTTGTATTGAAAAGGTGTTTTTTACTTTTGTGGCAAGCCACAACAGAAACAAATCCCATATTGTATCATAACATTGTAAATGAAATAAAAATTGTAATTATCTCACCAAACACATAGCCTCTACTTAAAATATGTTACTGTGCATTACCTTTAGTTACTAGATCTTTCTCCTTCTTACTTCTTACTAATTTCTATATGAAAGTTTTGAGTTCAGTTAAAATATTTGACAATTCCCTTATGATGCCAGTACATAAACATAGTAATCCCATCAACTACTAACAGCTGAATAATTATGTTTTATGAAAATAAAAACACAAAAAAAATTATTTAGGCACCATGACATACTTTGTCATCCCATTTCACATACCAAACCAAATTTGCAAGCTATTTGTACATGCACTATGTGTACTAGCGTACTGCCTTTACTTTTTGCACTCCTTTAGTCCAGAGATAAATGAAACCAAACAGTAGAAAATCAAGTAGAATTTAGTCTCTCCTTGCAGAAGACATACAATGAATAGACACTACTCACATTGTCCTTTCATTCCATTTGTAAATAATTAGGATTTTATTAAAATTACATCACCCCTTCTTTCTTTATGTCAATCCTAATATTAAATGACAGCTTTACTAACATATTATTATAAGTTAATCAGGCATTGCAAACACTAATAGCAATTAGTTGGGTATATTTCCCTCTGGGTACAATTCTAGGTAAACATGTTTGAAACTGCTAAATGGCTACTATTAAAAATGAAAGCATAAATAGAGACCACAATATCTTCTGTCCACAAGCAGAAGTAAGCTGCTGAATGGTAAGTAATTAAATTAAACAGGATCATCATCTTTCACGATCTTTAAAGCACAGACATGTCTTGAGTGGTTTAAATGGGTTCAAATTCAGAGGTGGTTTGTGCGGCAATATTATGTTTATCATGATCAACATATTTCTTTTCACCACTTAACAATCTCATCTTGAGTAATTGTTGTCATACACTGTTTTCTGTAGAGTTGCGCATAAATTCAGTTTCACTAATGTTCCAGTCTGAAACCTCCAGAAGTAGGAGCCCACAGTGCTGAACTTTGGGATGCCTCACTCCTAAATACCTTAATCTTAGATATCACAAATCCCATCTCTCCTATTCATCATCATCAAGAGGCTTGGTAGTCACTGAAGTTGGGACCCCTGAAAAGCAGCATGCCAGTCAGGGCCTGGACTGATGTGAAACATTAAGGTATGGCTTAACTGCATCTGAAATGTACCTCTTGCAACTCATCAGTACTTTTATCAGGCATTCAGGAATCACTTTCATCTGTCTTAGATTGAAAGCAATAAATCTTTTTCCCATGTCATGATTTATCCCAAACCAACAGCCAAGTACCACACAGGTGCTCACTCCATCTGCCTCAGTGGAACTGGGGAGAGGATCAGAAGAGTAAAACTGAAAAAGCCCTAGAGGTGAGATAAAGCAGTTTAAAAGGGAAAACAAAAACTGTACACACAAGCTAAGCAAAACAAGGAATTAATTCACTGCTTCCCACAGGCAGGCCAGGGTTCGGCTATCTCCATGATAGTAGGGCCCCATCACGTGCAGCACTTACTTGGATAGACAAACACCATCACTACAAATGTCTCTCTCCTCTTCTTATTTCTTGTCCCAACAGCTTTATGTGCTACATACAAACCACATGGCCTGGAATATTAATTTGGTCAGTTGTGGTCAGCTGTCCTGGTTGTGTCCCCTCTCAGCATGTTGTGCACTCCCAGACTGGTCACTGGTGTGTTGGGTGAGGAACCAAAAAGGCCTTGGCTCTGTGTAAACCCTGCTCTGCAGGAAAACATTCCTGTTTAATTAACACTGCTTTCAGCAAAAGTCCAAAACACAGCCCTTCACAGCTACTGTGAAGAAAATTAACTCTGCCTAGACAAAACCATCATTTTATCTCATCCTAATTCCATACCATTTATGTTATGATCAGGTCCCACACTATTCAACACACCATCATTAACTGTTCTCCCTCTTCTTGTTCTTTACTATAATATACAGATATCATTACTTTGGATCTATGGACCACCCCTGCAGAATGTCTGTAAAATATCCACAAATGTTCACAAAATATCTTTTGAGTTCATTTAGTCCATGACTTTGGGCTCCACCTGTTAAAGTGGTCTCTCAAGATGGGAGATGTAGTGTGTTTCTTGAAGTTCCTGGGCACTGAGGCCATCTCAGGTCACTGCTGTAATTTGCATTGCTTTTTGTAAGGCTTCTCCTCTGATGGCTCAGGTTACAATCCTGTAACATGCAACTCAAATAATGGTTTTTAATCAAGATGTATTTCTATTACACTTTTCATTACATTGCATTCTTCACCCCTGATCCCTTTGGGCTGGGATACAAGATTCAACATTACAATGAACTTTTCCCTTTTCCCTTAGTCTGGCTGCAGCAAGGGTTTCCTGCTATAGTAGTTTTTATAATATGCAACTCAAAACAGAGGTTGCAACAATTTGAAGATATTTGCATTACAATCACCTCCATCAACACATGTGAGCTGCAGGACAGCCTGTCTTACCATGGACTTCACCACGGGCTGAAGGGCTGGTTCTTTGAGCTGCCCTTCTCCCTCTTTCAAGTGATATGACTTGTCAGACTCTTCCCCCGCTCCAGGATAGGATCCCTCCCATGAGGGACAGTCCTCCTTTACAAACTGCTTTAACATGGGTTAATTGTTATTTCACTGATGCGGCTAGAAATGATCACAGAAATTTATTTCTATGTAATGTTTTTAGTAAGTATATGTATTAATTTGAGAAACTAAATTCCACAAACTTCAGTAAAGAAGGACTATAAACATGGATAGAATTCAAAACTAAAAGCATGAGGTGAAACAGTTTGTTCCCACATTCTGCACTTTCCTCTCAATCTTCAAACAATACCTTTCTTGCCCTTCGGTGAACACAGAGAACAGTCTTGTATTTTCCAGATAAACTATTTCACAGACTCAGAAGGATAACATCTGGTCACTTAGAGTATTAGCTCAACTATTAAAAAAAATTATATAAGCAAGAATGGGATGAGAACCTAGAGGATAACATTTGCTCTTGTTTAACAGAAGAAAGGAGGAGGAGGCAGAAGACAGAGTGCAGAGCAGAGGAAGAGACCTCATGAAAGTCCTTCTGTAAAGCATAGTAGTATCTGTGACACCATGAAGCATGACATGGTTGCAAGACAAAAATCTGTTGTGCATACATTAGAAAGTCTAACCTGTTACTGTGATATGTTTTGACTATGAAGTTCTGAGAGGATAAATCATTTCAATTGTTAGAAAGTCTAACCTGTTACTGTGATAATATGTTTTGACTATGAAGTTCTGAGAGGATAAATCATTTCAATTTAGCCTGTCCTGCTGTTTTGCTGTTAAACCTGACAAGAAAGCAACATCGAGCATCACTGGAGAAATCACAGTAATATGTATCTATCATATCATAATATGTTGGAATCAAATCATCCAAAGGTGTCACAGTCCTAATTACAGAAAAACTAATTCTGTTTAGTATCTCTTTAGTATTCTGTATCTCTTTGGATTTTTGTGTTTTTACAATTTTCTGTCTGTTTGCATCTACTCCTGTATGAGGCATTGTGTGTCATTAAATACAGTGTAAATAAATTGTTAAAGAATAACTTTTCTTGAAATAAGGAGCTACAGAGTAACCTGCAGTGCTTTACAATATAGAAAGTTATTTGATGTGCTTGATATGTGAAGTATGATACAAAATAATTTCAGATACTCTAAACTTTATAGAGCTTTCAAGGATGGGAAATTTTTCTCTCCTTTTCTAGTTTCCCATTAAAATCTGGCAATGAGCGCTTAATTCATCTTTCAGATCATAGTCAAGATTTAGTCTCACCTCCTTTCCTTCAAGCAGGACAGTAGATCATAACGTTTCATAAATGTCTTATAAAAGTCTTGTCACTTTTATGGCAAGTCATATTATCAAGCAGAAGGGGAAAAATTTGCTTTGTAATTAATTAGTTGCTTAATTTTTACATAGTTTTCTAGATTGGTATGATAGAATATTTTTAATCCACTGTCTGTTTCTTTCTGTTCAAGATTGCTGCTGAATAAATTCTGGCAGCATTTATTTATGACAGCCTCCATTGGCTCAACAATTCTTCACCACTATGATTTACTTCTATATTTCTCAATTGATATCTTTTTGTTCAGAGGTCTGGATGACATTTTGGGCATGTCAGTACCTCCTTCTTGGTGCATGATATAGGCAATCATAGCTAACTTTCTTGCAAGAGATTCACAGAATCATAGAATACTCTGAGTTGGAAGGGACCCGCAAGGATAATTGAGTCTGGCTCAGAAGTGAATGTCCCATACAGGGATCAAACCCAGGAGCTTGGCATAATTAACACCATGGACAATTGCACAGACATGACATGGGTTCACTCCATACTAGTGATGGACTGGGAAAACATATTCAAATTCACTGAGGTATTTGTCACCCACAGCATTGTTTTAAATTAACACAAACAAAAATTATTTTATGAGTGGATGCACAGAGAAGCCTTAGTATTCTTTGAGAGTCAGAGACTAAAAATTGCAACCTCCATTGTGTCCAATGAAGCTGCAAGAAAGCCCCGGTTGTCTTTCAGAGGTGTGCAACAGGCAGTTCTAACAGACAGCAAGCAGTAAATTATTTCTGTAATGTGACTGTCAGCAAATCCAAAGCTGAGGTTGTAACCAAATGCACAACAATGTGTTTGTTACCTCTACTGATACAGAATAACAGCCAGCACAACTTAGTATGATTTTCAGAATGTAACCAAGAAGGAAGAAGTCTTGTTTCTCTGCAAGTTTTTTTTTTTTTTTCTGTCTACAAAATGTTTCTACTCCATGTTTGTTTCATAACCACACAGTTACTCTCAAGACTTTTACAGAAGGCTGTTGATTAGTTTCTGCTACCATGCACCGATATATATATAAAATAAAAAAATTAAAGCTGTCTTTTTGTATATAGCATAGCAATAAGCAGTTCAGAGTGAAGGACAGAGACTTTTCTAGTGCAAACCAATCAGTGATCACTATTGAAAAAAAAAAGAAAAAAAAAAAGGCCAATCCAGTAGACATATGAATTAACAGCAATTGCAATAAGAAATTCCAAGGACATGAAGTAGCATTTATATTATTCTGGTAACCAAGCTTGGATGCAGTTCTTCTAACACAGCTCTGAAGTTAGGGAAACTAACATTACACCTTTGCAATGAAAGGAGACCACAAGGTAATATAATCCAAATGTTGAAAACACATGATGTCTTCAACTGTGGCAATAGCCTGCCTTTCATTGTGTTATTTTTAGCATGTCTTAAAATATGACATGATGGATAAAGGAAATTACTATTTTTATGGTCAAAGCTTGTGTGTAAAGATAAGGTGTGATGAATTAGCAGCTGCAAAAGAAGCAAAATGTCTTTGTTTAATCTTGTTAAAATACATAATATGGCTGTTTTGATCTTAAAAAAAATCACCTTTTTTTTCTGGTGGGAAAATTGCATCTATTTCCTCTGGAAGAATAGGGGGGAAAAAAAGTAGCAAATTCACTTTGAAAGCCATTCTAAATCTCCAGTTTCATGCAACACAAAAAAGCATAATGCAAATCAAATTGGTTTCTCCCCTATTGCTAAATATAGTTTGGATTTGCAAACAAAACAATCCTGACTAAAATTTTGCATGACCAAACAAAGTCTTACATTTCTATAAAATATTATAGTTATTTTTTAAACTTTTTTTTTCTTTCTGTGTTTAAGTTAATATTTTAAATTCTTTTTAACACAAAACAGACATCCAGAGAATACAGCAAGATTTTCTTGCTGTCTGGCAGTCAGATTCACATGAAACAGACACATCCAGAAAGCAATAACATTCCATTCCCATCAGCAAACATACAACACGCTAACTTGCTTTATTTAATCCCACAAGAAACTGCAGTGGATATCCATGGCACCTTTTATGTCTACAAATGAATTTCATTCAAACAACTTCAGTTAGCTCCTCTATTCTGCATTTTTCACTAACAAGTTTTTGTATACTCAAACTGTAACACTCTTAAAATATTTCTAATGCTAAAAACCAACAATTTTTCAGATAAATATGAAAAGGGTCTTGTTATAAAACATAAAAAATATGAATA